>NW_028289370.1:0-330928 GCF_059628265.1 Tinamus guttatus
GGAAAAGGAAGGAAGGAAAAGGAAGGAAGGAAAAGGAAGGAAGGAAAAGGAAGGAAGGAAAAGGAAGGAAGGAAGGACAAAGAATGAAGACTGTGATCTTCCACAGCAGATCAGAACAGAAGGGGGTGACTGCTAGAAGCCAGGACTACAGGTTTCAGCTCTCTAACATAATTAGACAGGAGCCTGGAATTCAGTGTGATGTAATGGGAGTTCTGCCCCGTAAAAGCCCTCAACAAATTCAGCACCTTTTAAAGCTATCATTTTCTAAAATCTGCCCAATTGTGAGTAGCCTTAAATTAAACTGATTCTGACTCCAAATTGTATTTGCACAACTCTTAAAATAAGATGCACCAAACTACAGAAAATGGCTGATTTTGAGGCTAAGGTACTAAAGTAAAATTCAGGATACTTGGATCTACTTACCACTTCTGCCCCAATTTCTCAAAGTGACATTGGATAGGACATAATTTAACCCACTTTTGTTGAAAGGACATGTTCTTTTGTTTGTCTTTTCTTCACACAAGAACAACTTTGGGAGGGGTTTTGCTCTTGACAGGTTAGTCCCTGATCTCAGGCACTTCTAAAGCATAAATACCCATAAGCAATTCAGTACTGGCATATCTTCATCAGAACTCTGGGAGTAGATTCATCAGGACGAATTTAGTCATCTACAGTATTGGCATTTACATCTGAGATAGTTATCTAGGTCACCTTCACAGCCCACAAAAAGAAATAGTCAATTCTAGAGCATGATCCATTTCATCCAAATGTAGATGTCAGGAGAATCACTCTCTGGAATTGCCTGTTTCTCTCCACTGACTTGTGTATGAAGTTTGGGCAATTAGGTCAGATACCTATTCATTATACATGTTCCGCAATGCACCTCAAGTTGGGCTCCTCTGTGGAAGTGACACTCCTGAAAGCCCCTGGAGTTTGATTGTATTTCCTCACTTGGGCTGCTGGTTATTTCAATATGTGGGACCCTTACTGACCTATGGAAACTCGCCTGAGAGCCCATTTTTTTGCCATAACTTGCTCGAGCTGAGACAGAATAGGAATAAGATGGGTCCCGATGAAAAAACAAGTAGATTTATTGACTCTCTAAGGCAACAAGCTTTATTTTCTCTGTAGAATAACACACGCACGCTCACCAGAAAGGAGTAATTCTATGTCTACAAGGGAAGTAATGCAATTTGTTTTCTTGTGAATTTTTGTTTCAAGGCTGAGCAACAGTGCGCACTTTCCACCAACTACTAAGGGATCCTTTTCACACATTGGAGTAGTTAAATAAACTCCATTTCCTCTGCCTGGATGCCTAGTTTCACAGAGCTACTCACAACTTAATATTTAATTGAAAATGACCAACAAGTTCAAAGGTTGCAGCTGGGGACAAAACAGAAAGGAAGAGTAATGGACACTCAGAGAATGATTTCTGAAGAAGACAGACTGGAATAGAGGATAAAAAAAAAAAAAAAGAAAAAGGAACAGAAGAGAAAGAAAATCACCAGCCCAGCCTGGAAACCACCCAGCTGCCACAAAGGAAGCCATTCATTTACATTCGCAGGGAACCCAACAGCAGCTGGAGGTGTCTGGGCACTGCCATGGCACAGATGATGTCAGGCCTGTGGAAGATTTTTCAATTAATCTCTCTTGACCCTGTGCCTTGAACCCTCATTCCTATTTTTAACAACCCCATTCTGTTGGATGACCTTGGGACCCAATGACCAATAATGCCCATTTAAGTAACTGCAGGGGTGTCGGTAAGTATGCAAGGAGAATTTGCAAGGGGCTCATTATATAGAGAGTTAGTTACCACTAAGAAGGACTCTCTCATTCCTGCCCAGAGGCTGATAGTTGGGGACCTCAAACAGAGTGTGTTTCATGCTGAAGACAACCAAAATGCTCTAAAAAACCCATTCTCCATGTAGAAGGGTGTAAAGTCAGAGGAAAGGAAGAAAGAAAGAAAGGGCATATGAACGTAAGGCAATCACTTACCAAAAGCATCAACTATTTAAAAACTTGTGTTCCTTCTGCTTTCTCTCCACATAAGGTTGAAAAGTATTGGAACTAAAACAAATTTTAAAAGCCCAAATCTTGCTTTACAGAGTGGTGTAGCACCTCGACTATTTCTGTTTATCCCTTTGAAAGTCTCAAACAGGAAAGATTTGCCTTGGAGTTCATATGTGTACTTCAAATGTTGATATCACTTCTGTTTGAATCACAAAATAACCCTGATTTTACAGAGCACAGTTTAATCTCGAAGGTAGGCGCTTGAAAACATCCTGTTCTAGCTTCAGCAATAGGGTTAGATACAAACTCTTCTTCCAGCATGAAAATATTTGTTGTACCCTAGTAAAGATCGCAAGGTTATGAATGTGTTCTCTTCCCTGTCTTCAGTACATGTTTTTGGCAGCCTGAAAAATAACATATTTCTCTGTTTTCCTTAAAGGAAAAGAAATTATGCTTTGGTAAAGATTGCTATGATGACAACATGCGACTGAAAACAGTATGTGCTGCAATGCTGTTCCAGCCTCTGTGTACTGCTCAGTTGACGGATTGACCACCATCCTGTCCATCACTTGGGTTTCAACCAGCAAAAATCTCAGCTTTGGAGCAGAGAATAGGGCAATGTTTAAAGGAGAATGAAGGACAAATCTGGTAGATTGGGTCGGATTTAAGGATACTTCTTCAGGAGTGCACTGCAAGTGAAAGGGGAATTTTCTTTGCAGTGCCCCCAACCTTGGGTATCTTGCAGGTAAGAACTGAAGATCAGGTAACAAAGTGTATGGGGATTGAGTGGGTGACGTTGGATTAATGCTAGTAATGGCAATGTAAAACTGTCGTCCCAGGTCAGATTAAAAGTAACCACTTTCTGACAGTAAGTTGTAACAAATATTTGGGAAAGGTATATCAAAATCAGCAATTATACAGTGATCTTTCTTCTGCTTGTATTCTCCTGCAATCAGCAGCTTAGAAAACTTGTTAAGTTTTTGTTTCTGAAGCTTTCAGATGCTTTGTACATTCTGAAGCTTTGTACATCCTGAAACTTTCAGAAGCAAAAAGTTGCAGAAAAGCCTCAGATTTCAGCCACTACTAGTCTACCAATCTGTCATAAGAATGAGTGAAGAGTGGACAGCCTGAAAATACTACTCTTTGTACAGCAAAAGAGCCTTGACTAATACCCTATTTAGCACAAAGGGAGAGTGTATCTTGGTTTCCTTGGGTATTTTGTGGGATGTCATTCAAGCTCCATTCCCATCAGATCATATCGAAATGACTGAATCTAGTGGATTACATGCTGAAAGCATGGATACAATACCGCAGCCGTGATTTTTCAAGCCTCTGTGCGTATTCATAAATTATCATAAAGCTGTTCATTCTGCAACTCTTGTTAGGCTCTTGTCCCTGTAATTGTCCTTGTGCCACTCTTGCTAGGTCATCACCTAGCAAGGTAGCCTACACACTCTGTCCTAGTAATATTATACAAAACTGATCCGAAGCAACGATGAAAACAAAGCAGAAGGGCAAAGCGCCAGCGGAACAAAGAAGATAAGGCCCACAAAAAAATCCATCAAATTTTAAAATGCATCGGATGTACTAACATCTCAGAGGAGACTCAGATAAGGACACAAGTAACTCTTATATATTCCTTTGGGGCTGAACTTTAGCACAGTGACGCACAGCCTCACCAAATCTCCAACAGGTCTGCTAGCCTCCTTGTTCATTCAAAAGCTGTTTCTCCTTTATTGGAGAGATTTTATTATGCTGAGCTTTGTTGATTATTAAAAAAAAAAAAAAACTAAAATCAAAATGCTGCTATATGGATTTCCCAGCCAGTCGCACAAACCTTACATGCCTCAGTTCACTCTGGTTTCATCCAGGACAGGCCTTTTGGGTGTATTTCCAAAACAATCTTTCCACTATACATATAAATATATATAGTCTATGCATACTCTTGATGTCAGGCAAAACTTGCTGTTTTTTTTTCTCATCTGCCCCAATTAATTGCTATTATACCATTTTTTTTTTCTTTCCTTACATGCTTTAATTCCCCTTTCTCTTTAATTCACCGGCTCTGTACCTGTCTTGCTTTTTAACTCTAGGAAGTATTTTGGGATGTGCTTGATTCAAAAAGACAGAGAGATTAAATTCAGGCAGCCCTGTGTTTCTATCTTGGTGCTTCCAGTTTTCTCCATCAGTATCTATAATGCCTGAAGTATTTATATAACTAGCATCTTAGTATTTTTTTTTCAGTATAAAATTTTTAAGTAAGTCCATTATTTTAACCTTAACAGACAGAAAATCACAATGTGGATCTAAGAAGGATTTTAGATTTCTTATTTATAACATGTTTTCTTATATTCCTATTATTTTTCATATAATGGTCTCCTGCTTTCTGAAGATTTAGGGGAAAAAAGGTCAAAATTATCAGAGTCCTTCAATGTAATTTAAATACCTATAATATTTTTGGTTCTCTTCCTTTTCAAGTAATTTGATATTCTAATAGAATCAGGTGACATAAAGAGATGGAAATTTCAGGAAAAAATCAAATATATCACAAGGCATCAGTTAATTATGAGTTTAACTCTGATAATACTCTTTCCATCCTCCTTAACTTAATTTTTTTAATGGATTTTATTTGCATTTCAGCACATAGGTAGGAAGTCTTGTCCTCTCCCTTACAAAAATATGCTGCTCTTTAAACAGAAGTCTAGGAAAAAGAATTAACCTTCTACCTGGAATTTCGACTCCATATTCACTTTTCTTCAAGTCATATGCTTGACTTATTTGTAAAAACTTCCAATAAACATGAATCTGACAGTCAGCCTAATATGCCGGAATCAAAAGCTATTATTGACTTTGCCGTATTGATCAACAGGGGCCCGGGCCCCATAATAGATTACGGCGTTGCTTTCTGAGTGCAGCCACGCGGCTCTGCCCTCTCTGCGTTACATGAATGTTCCTCTGTCACAAAGTGTTAAAACGACCCGTCTCAGAGCCTCCTGCTCTGGGCCTCGGCCTCGCATGGATGGTGTGGGTGACAAATTTCTTGGAGATGTGGAAACGCCGGAGCAGCAGGTCACTCCTTCTGCCTGATAGTGGGTTTCACCTAGTTCTTTTTCACCCCTCTTCTGCCCCATCTCAGCAATGTGCGTGCTCCCCTTCCCCATGGCAGCTGCGTGTCTCTGAAGTCTTCACGCGCTTCGGTTTCCCTGCTCTCTTCTGCGTGCTATATCCTTGTGTTACGGACTGGGAAGCGAGCCACCACGAGGCTAATTGACTTGCCACATGGGAAGCCGTGAGTAAGAGGGAGTTTGAAGCCACCTCTTTCATGCTGGGCGTATGAAATGGTGACTAGCTCCTCTCTCCTTATGTTCCTCAAGCCAACCTTCTTCTCCTGGCACTAAATTCCAAGGAAGTTGAAAGTTCTCTTTGTTTGCTTAAGTGTGCCAGGATGGCTTTTGCATGACATCAACTGGTGTGCGTAACAACCCAGAGAAGGACTGTCCTATACTGAAAGGTCACTTCCCCTTCAGCAGTCTGCATGGTCATGGTCATTGCTGAGCTACCTAGAAGTGTTGACTGCGATAGCTCTGGGAGCTGCACTGGCCCCCTCCAAGAAGCAACCGCAGCCATCTGGAAGAGAGCCCCTCTTCCACGCGGCTCGGCACTGGGATTTAGGCCAACCATCAGTCCGGCAAAGCTCTTCGTGGAATTAACCTTTCAAGAGCAGTGCAAGCACTCAGAAAATGGAAACACAGGAAATTCTGCCATTTCTACAGCTGCCCCATCTCTCAAAGCCACTTAAAAAAAAAAAAAAGAAAAAGACCACAAGAAAACCCCAAAACCAAAAAATACCCCTCACGTTCTGTGGGAATACCCAATTCAGAAATGTGTAAATGTACAAAAGACTAATAAAGATTTCCACTTCTGAAAAAAAAAGAAAGGATACAGTCTGTACTGAAAAAAAGAAATAAAAAGTAGTTGCCTAAAGTGTTTCACAAAAAAAATTATATATAATGTTCATGAAAAGTTAAATGAACACATGACGTGCTGTTTTCAGTAAAACCCTGTATTTTCTACGGATTGTTTGTCTAAGTAGAATATTTCCACTGGATTTAGTCAGAAGAGAAGGAAAACACTAAAGGCCTTGAGATGGAAGAGACACTCAACACAGATCCTGGTTTCCAAGTAAGGCCCAAGCAGGGCCTCGGCGCAAAGGCCGCTCTGGAGCTGCGCAGAGCAGGGCTAGCACAGCACTCCTTTCTGAGTAAGCCATGGCCAGCTTTTCTAGATCAATCTTCCTTCCAAAGCAGGAGAAAACAAAACCACGCCACAAAGCAAACAACGGATACAGGTCTGGAAACGCGAAGGATAGGGAGAGGACGAGTGTGTGAGAGCAGGTGGCATCAAACCATTGCTGAGCAAGTCAAGGGCTCGGTGTCCCCACGGCAGCTCAGCAGAGAGCTCCCCAAAGCAACCGCTTACAGGCTCTTCTGTAGTATGTAAATTTATTGAAATACCGTCCCCTTTGCCTACTGGGAGACGAGCGCGCTGTGATCGTCCTCTCAACCCACGCTGACACAGGCAGCTGACATTGTGGTTTTGAAGATTTCCCTTTTGTTTTTGCTGCCGGCTCGTGGGAGGGGGAGAGGAGCAGGAGGGCGAGGGAGGAGGGGGGCAGCGCGCCCGCCAGTGTGTGTGGGCAGGCCGAGAGAATCTGTGCCACCGAACACCCAGATGGCAGGAAAAAGTCACCTTTTACTAAGGGGATCCGAGGCCGGTTTTTATAGTGTGTGGGTGTGAGGGAGGGCAGGGGCTCTGAGGAGGATGCGGGAAAGCAGAGCACGTAAACGCGCATATGTTTGCCCCAGAAAGAAGGAGAGAAGGGCACGTAGTGGATAAGCAGGCTTGTGGCTGCGTGTATGTAGTGACAGAGTTGCTCGGGAAGGACGGGATGAATTATGGAGACACCCTTCGGATGCAGAAATCCAAGCATTCAGTAAGCTTCCCCTGTGCTCACCTCTGTACAGAGGCACGAAGGAGGCTTCCAGTGTCCCACTGCTCTTCCAAGATGTATTAAAGGTCAATTTATTTTTCCCCCAGGTCTCTGAAACAGGCTTGGGTGTGGGCAAAAAGCAGTCTGGCTTCAGATGTACCTTCTCTTTATTGCTTGAGAGCCATGAACAGCTCAAGAGCCCTATGGTGGGACATCCCCACATTCCCTGCCAAGGGGCCAAGCTGAGACCAGCTTGCCTGAAACAACCTCTGGGCTGTGCTTTGTCCTGAACCAGTGCAGAGGGATCCTTGGAAGGGACTGACTCTTCCATTTCTCTGGTTTCTGTTCACCCAAACTCTCAGAGGAGTTGTGTGGTCTGGGGCTCTTGGCACTCGAACACAACTTACAGGGGCAGGAAAAGTTGGCCCGTGCTAGGAAATGCTGCTTCAGGTGGGAGTGGATGGGATACATGCAAATGAGCAGTTCTCCGAAGACACAATTAAATACTTCCAAATATCCTGCTTGGAGCCTGTGTGAATTGCATGCCTGAATTACCACTGACATTCATCCTAAAGGTATCTAAAGACCTTTGTAATTCTCTCTGTAATGCAAGCAGCAATGAAATACATGCAAGACGGTTTAAGGCTGTGACAATCTCACTTATTGTGGGGGAGAAGAGGGTGTCTTAGAGGCTGGGAGTGAAGCCATATGTGTTAAAGATAGACAAATATTTCCAGTGAAGTTTGACCAGACTGCAAGGCTTGTATTTATACTGGAGGAATTGTAAGCTTTTTTGAAGACTTGAAAGAGAAGGGATAGAGGGATCACTTGAAACTCAGATTAAAATAAAGATGCAAAAAAATGCACAGACAAAACCTGGTAAAGAATGATCCTAAGAGCCTTGCACAGCGAATATGCTGTGATCTTACATGTCTAATGTCCACGTGCCTGTGGGTCCCTGGCGTTACAAGTCAGAACTGACCGTTTTGATGATCTGCTTTTCCTCTCCAGCAGTACAATTTAACTCAGTAATTTCTACAAGACATATTCTCTATACCCCTCACTTGGCAGAACAGCCAAGGATCACTCAATATCCCCACCAAAAAGTTACTGGTATTTTACCCATCTTTTTTCTTTCTGATAACTACACAGGAAAAGACTGGGTCCCTTATTCTTGATTTAGCCTCGGCCGCCAAGGAGATGCCTTGCATTGCACTAACAGGGAGGTGTGTAAAGCCACCTCACACACGGCATGTGTCATGGGGAAAGTCCCCTGGGAATGTCTCTTCTGTGAGTATCCAGGCAAACCTTTTTCACTGCCTTCAAGAGAAACCAAAAGCAAAGGAAAATGGGGAAAAATAATCCCCTCACGTCTCCCTCTCCAAAGGCAGCAGATGCTTTAAAATTCACCAGGCAAGGTCTGCCGTGTAGCAGACAGTGGGGCGGAGAGGGTGGCTGCTCCGTACGGCTTCCCATGCTCCCCAGGCCTGCTCCCAGGGATTGCATCTGCATGTGCAATTTGGGTATTTCCATATATCTGGACAATTGTTATGCAGATCCTGGGGAGAGGGAGCTGGGCTCGTTCTCCGGCCCTGCCGCCGGGAGGGAGGGAGGGAGCCCTGCGCTGGGTAAACCCTCTGCTGCGCAGGCGATTAGCAACCCACCAACTGGCCAGCTACCAGCGACCGCTGCAAGCAGCTTTCCAGCTGACTCCAACACTTTAATTGTTCGCCCTGTGTTCCACAGAAACGTCTTTTTCTAGCTAGAGATTACAAACAAAAAACGCGCTCCGTGCCCTCCCTCCACCGCTATTTCCCTTGACCGGAGGGAGGTTGTTCTCTTTGAGAGGAGACACCCCTTTGCAGAGTTTGCTGTGATAGCAGAAAGGGGCACTGGATCATCAGCATCAGTAATCGAGGACACCAACCTCAACCCTCTTTCCAACCTCCCTCTGCCCCTCCATCTTGCACATACTCCTGCTCACCCAAAGCACTTGCCCTGGATGAGTGTTTCCAGCCTTATTTACCACCCTAACAAGGACCTGATTCAAGCACGCTGAAGTCAATGGAAAGACTCTTCAGAAGCCTCAGGATGGGGTCCCTACCGAGTCATCTTCCATGTGGTTGGCAAACTGCATTCTTAGTGGGGATGAATCAGCGCCACTGCTCTGACTTCCATGGAGCGAGGCCGAGCTCCGTTAATTGAGACTTATTTCAGGAACTCTCCTAATGAAGGAAAACAGTATTCCCTGTAATAACACAATAAAACTGCAGCACCAGGACTGCAAGCTCTGTTGAGCCATCGCTATATCCTGCAATATCCTCCAGGAAGTTCTTTTGATTATAACAAAGTTAATTCAAAACTATAGGTAAACTTTATTTGCATATTTTTCTATGGTTATAAGCAATATATCGCAATACATTTGCACAAGTGTAACCAAATAAGCCACAGGTTGTTCCAGTCAGATTTGTATGCTGGTGTCAATATGCAAAAGCTGCACCTCTCAACATCTGCTTTAAGGAAAGCAGATTAACAACCCCCTTGCAGCACAGATCAAAAGTTCCAAGGATATCGCGGTTATCGGGTGAGTTAGTGTGGGGCCTGACACGGAGTCCCTGGGGAGCTATGACAGCCCCTTCCAGCAGCTCTTACCCCTCTTCAGCACTTAAGGTGCTATCACAGACTTGCTAAGTGGACTATTAAAGGGGGCTGCACTCTGAGAAGGTCCATTCCTCTGTGCTCTCATACAGCAACACATGCTCATATTGTCAACAAGGATGGATCATATAATGCCAAATTCTGCAACTATCCAGAAGATTTGATCATAAAAAAATGCATTTTATACTTCACATTCATCCTGAATCAAAAGGCAGGAGTCACTTTTTCTCCTAAACAGGACCATCAGCACCCATCTAGATATAGAGCTGCAGCTATCTCAAGCTTTCCCACTTGAGACAGTCAGCCCAACCCAGGTAATACATATTGCCTATTGGACTCTGCCTTAGGGACCTGTGTCTTATGGTGTCTCAGAGACCGACAGGCCTCTCACTCCATCCATTGACCAAAGAGGGTGTCAAGACAACGATATCAAATTCAAAAGCAGAGGATCTGCTGAGGTGCTGCAGCAGCCATGGCAGCGAGTGCCGAGCACCGTCTGTGCTCATGGATGGGATGGCAGAGTCAGTGCTGCGTCTGTGTCCACACCAGGTACAAGTATTGCTCGTTTCTCGGGTGTGCAAAGGCCACTATCATGGCTGAGACTGAAGTGACATTTGAGGATTTGAAGGGAAATTACCACTAGAATATTTAAAATCTCTCTCTGCACATGCTGACTTGGGAGCCTGGCAGGTTCTTTGACATCTGGGCTCACGCACACAGCGCAGGATGAGTTCGATGGAAACCTGGATCTAGTTTCATGTGAAACCAACCAGAAGGAAAAGCAAAACCAACCAACCAAGAAGACAAATGAAAAAAAAAAAAAAGCTGACTTAAAAACCAGGAAGGAAAAAATACCACACAAAGCAGAACAGCTGTGCTGTAAATAACACATTATTTTTTTGTTTGTTTTCCCACAGAAACTTTAACGAAATATAAAAATAAGAAAACAAGAAGAAAAATGTATTTGTCTGTCCCAAGATAAATTCCCACATTTGAGTGCATGGGTAACGCTGGGATTAACATTTGGGATTTAAACTTCAGAGCCATGGAGTACCATGCTGTGGACAACAGCAGTGAGTGATCGTTTAGATAGCGCAAGACTAACCTGGAGTCCTTAAAGCTTTACTACCCAGCTGATTTCCCCAGGCACCGATGGAAACATCTGGGTGTTTGTGTGTGTGTTGACATTTATTTCTTTATTTTTTAATGCTACCGGGAATTGAAGATTAGGTTTGTTATTTCCACTAACCAGGCATTAAAATACCTTGAGCTGATCGCACCCTTGCAGTGTTCCAGCTGCAAAGTGCTAGCGGGAGAAGGGGTGACGCAGCCCTAGGAAACACTAACACAGATTAATGCAAAACACAGCGGCAGCACCAACAGCACCCAGATGTAACGCATCGAGCAAACTTCTTTTATTTTCCTTCCTTTCTCACTGTGGTACATCAGCCACCAGAGGGAGTCCAAGAGACCCCGAAGGACTGCAGGATAAACAGATCGGCTTTTGGCAAAATCAAGGTAATTAAACATTTTCTACTGGGGGCTGCAGAGTTCAAGCAACGCGAGCTGCTTTGGGTCACTGTGAGATCTGCATCGTGGCAAGGTTGCTTGCAAGAAGCTAAATCAGACTTAATTTACTGTTTAACTACTCTGAGAAAACAAAGGGAATAAAGAAGCGAGTTGATATTAGTATTATTGTTGATGTTGAAAGTGGTCTCTTCTCTATGTATTCTAATTAAATAATGTTTTGTATTTATAGGTCAACAGAAGGGAAAAAGAGGGTCAAGGGACCAGAACTGAAAGAGTAAACAGGGCCTCATCTGGATCACTATATACACACTCAAGTGTATGGAAATACACACAGATATTTAAAAAAATACACATTATGTTCTGTTAGGTCTTGCCTGTTTGGTAGTGGAGAATAGGAGATGGGATTTCACACTGCTTTGCACCTCCAGTCTGGCCTCCAACATGGATAAGAAAACCAGCTCTCCAGCAGGCTTGAAAAAGGTCTAGGATATCCCTCCTTGCAGGGCCACTAACACCAGTGTGCCAAAAATGGGCTCTGCTCTTCTATAGAGCTTTTGCAGTGAAAAAAAGTAACAGCGTAAATGTCAAGAAAGGCATCTTCCTCAAAAGACACTATTACTCTCCTCTGGGCTAAGCTGTGACTAGTACCCTCTTGTCCAACATGTGACCAGTTGTCTTCAGCACTGAAGTACAAAATCTTCATCTGCACTTCCCTCTCAAATCTCCAAACAAGATAACAAGATCTGGAACTTCCTTATTTTCCCTCCCTTTTGTCCTATAATTATGCAACCCTACAAAATTGGCCTGAAAACAGATGGTTGATTTTCTGCAGAATATTGATATTTTAACAGGAAGTGCATACATACATGGAGGAGGAAAAGACTCATGCTATTTCTGGGTAATATAGGGCAGATCATATTTTCAGTGTCATGATAGTAGTGGTAGCTGAGATTAAACCCCCACTGAGCTGCTCAAGAACATATAGCTCAAAGAGATGAAGGAAGGGAGAGGGGCGCAGAGGAGCTAAGAGACATAGCTAAGGTCACAGAGTAGATTGCTGGCAGAAGACACCCTCATCCACTATGCTAAAGAGTCTGTTCTTTCTCTAAAATTGAGTCATCCACCTGCTAAGACCTCCCCCATAGTTGCACTGGGTGGATTGCAAAGCATCTATAAAACTCTTGATAAGAGTTAGGAGCTGAACTACATAAAAAGAGATGCGCAGTACTCGGAACACCCGTTTGGGAATAGTTTGTCAGGGCATGGCAAGGGCTACAGAAGAAGGAGTGGCTCAGGAAACACCTACTGGACCAAAAATGCATCCAAAGTCTGTGAGTGGGACTTGCAAAAGAGGCCTCACCTCTTCCTTCTATGAGATTTCCTGGCAAGCTGTCTGTTCGCTGGATCGGCAGATTAGTTGGAGTGATTACAAGGAAAGAAAGGATATTTTCCACTCAGTTATTTACAAATTGCACCTAATGAAGTATTGATCAGGTGAGTAGCCCTCTGAACAGCCCTCTAGGAATCTGTCCTTTCTGAGTCACATTCATGGACCCCTGATCCAGGTGAGGTGTTTCTCCCCTTAGACCAATGGGGTATGTGGCTGCAGAGGCCACCGTTGTTTTCCCACTGCTTTTCCAAGGCCTGCCTGCAAATTATACCTCATCAGTTCAGGTGGGAACCAGCAGAAGCTGGGAAAAGGGCCAAAGTCATCCATCTGCCTAGGATGAATACCACCTCCACTGCTCCACACCAGAAACGTTCTTCTCTACTCTTCAGCCACCCAAATGACTAATACCTGATAATTTGTTTCATTTCTTGTCTCTGCTGCAGAAACAGTGACACAGTGAAACAGAAGTCACTGACTCTATCAGCCCATGTCATTAGACGGATTGTCAGCGCTGAGAGCGTAAAGCCTAAGCAGGTCTCTTCCACAGTCCTTCTCACAGCCCCAGGGATCCAGGCAAGGGCCCTGTGAGTCTGGGGTGCAATTCACCTCTCTGAATATGGCATCTGCTTGAAGATAGCACAAGTCAAGCCCTAAAGTCACTAGTCTTGACTAGTTCTCCATTTGCCATGAAAGATGCTGATCTGTGGAAAAAGAAACAGTACAGACCTGAAGGTAGATAAGATGAATCCCACCACTGACCTAGCTGCATCTTAGTCCTCCAGCTCTGAATGGTGCCATGCCTTGTTTTATTTGTCTATTTTGTCACTGGGGCTCTGCACAGATACCTCTTAGCCTTGTTGCTACATCTAGGTAGGTTAACCCTGTACAGTTTTATCTCCACCCTTTCATTTCTCTATTTCTTGTAGAAGATAAACTAAAGATAAATACAAATATCAGAATCTGGATCTTCAATAGCAATATACATTTATTATATACTTTATTCCACATTTATATAAAACGTAGTGAGTGCCCATTTTCTTGGCTGTCCCTTGCACACTCGGACAATAACAAGTAACTGACAATAACTGATAACTGCTTTATCAGTTTGAAGCCAGGCCTCTCACCAGTATAAAACAGTGTCATGGAACTGAAATCAACAGTACTACTTTAAATTATACCAAATGAGTACCTGTTTATAATCTACAACAACAAGCATTTATGCTTCATGTAATTTCAGTTTTATTTTTTCAAGGGAAAAGAATAACTTTTTATTTATTATTATTGCTTTTTTGCATAGCTGGCAAGGAGGTTAGTCAATCTCTTTCTCTCTCCCCCTCTCTGAGTACCAGCTGTTCTTCATGGGGGGATATATGAGCAGTTTTATACAGTTTTAATATCCACCAGAAATTACATCTCACTGCCTTTAGGGACTGAACCTTTAAAATTCAATTTCAAATAAATATAATTATAAAATAAAGCAGGAAAAAAAAGGGAGAGAGAGAGAGGGAAGGAAAGAGAGCATCAGAATTCAGTTTCTCGCTATAAGAGCTTCAGGGCAAAGTCAGTGGGGCTGTGTTCTTTAGCAACAGAAAGAAAAATGGCCTGGGGCTCTGAGATTAGCATGTTGATGTTTTGGTCACCACTTTCCTTATGAAGCCAGAGACAACAGCATCCCATGCTGCAAAGGTAGAAAGAGAGCAGGAGCCTTGTAGAGGAAATTTTTGTATCTTTCCCCAAATCTTTCATCAGGGGAGAAACACTGGAAGAGGAGAAAATGGAAATGCACCACGAAGCAGAGCTGAGGGGAACAATAGGCTGCTGAAGGACCAGCTCAGGGTTCTTCCCCTGTAAACAGGAATAGGACCCAGCTCCAGAGATAGTGGGATCCTAGCAAGCACAGCTGCAATTCTAGCTGGAAAAACCACAAGCAGCTAAAAAAAAAAAAAAAAAGGCAAAAGCTTTGCAGCCTGATAATTTCACTCAAAAATGACACAGGGGAGATGATTTTTGTGTTAAAATATTAGACTAATGTAACTGTATGGCCATGCTAGTCCTCAGAGAGGCAGCGAATCTTACCTACACGTGCACTGTTACTAACAAGACAGAATTTTAAATGGGACAAGGGTTCACATTAAGGAAATTAAGGAAACCTTGCTTACAGATCTCAACAGTACTGATATTCAGCATTTTGCAGGACTGGATCTGTTATTTACTGCTCACAGTGCAGTAATGCGATGTTGCAACACCTGATGGGGCACATCCTCTGCAAACAGCCCCGGCTGCAAACTGTGTGTGCCTCAAACTGCCAAGCAGACATAGCCAGGAGGAGAAACAGATGCGCAGAAAGTGGAAGGGAGGAAAGCTGAGGGTGTTGAGTAGATCTCTCACGATGCCAAGAGGGGCTTTGCTGAGCCCTCTCCCTCAGGCTGCCCTGCTCAACAGCACACATGGTAAGCCTGAACACGGAGGAGGTTACGATTCTGGCTCCTCAGTCAGGTTAGACAAGAGAATTATAGAATCATTATGGTTGGAAAGAACCTTCAAGATCATCAAGTCCAACTGTAAACCCATAAAGAAGAGAAGTGATAGTACAGAAAGCAAGGAGGAAATTCATATTCCTGAAAATTCCATGTTCTATGAAAGTCCTGGCATTAAATAAATACTAACTGCGAGAGATGAGAGATTAAATAAACACTGAGAGAGAACTGACCGTGAGGGATGAGAGGCACCCTGTACACACCATGGGTATTCAAACCATGAGTGAAAGGAAAAGGTGTGTGGTCTAGGACACACAGCATAGAAGTATCCTACATCCTTAATCGCCTATAGACAAGACAAACTTAATGTGTACGTGCAGTTTCCCGGCTCCCCACCAGCCACTGCTCCCAAATCCTCTCCTGGACTTGCTCCCTAGCAGGAATTTGCTGCTGATCTTCAGAAGACAACAGGAACACACTATAAAAAACATACGTAGGGGAGGCCCTGTGACCACAGACTATATGGACTTGTTGCAGGCTGGACTCCAGCTGGTCACTTCTGATTTCCTGGGCTGAGTCTGAGTGTATCTTCTCTAGATATTCAAGGTAAAGAGTACTTTATAGCAGGAAATTTCCTATTCCTTTCAACTTCCCTTCCTTCCAATTTCAGGAAATTCCCAGAATTAACTGTGGCAGACAGAGCATCCCTGAGGATTTCTGAGAACTGAAAAATCACCTAAAGAGAATTAATGGACCAGAAAAGCCAGGTGATAAGCTGCAAAGGCCAAAACACTTTATTGGGTCAGGCATGAAGTTGTACGGAGGCCCAGATTTTTCCTTAGAATAACATTTTGTTCTGGGACTGAAGACCTAGCATTTTTGTCACTTTGGGACACGAAAGGGACTTTGGTAGATGTCTTGTATGGTTGGACTCGGTAATCTTGAAGGTCTTTTCCAATCAAAATGATTCTATGATTCTAGAGGCCTTCCATGGCAAACTCCAATGACTAACCATGCTCACCCCAGTCTGCCAAACGCCATCAGGACACAGCAAAATCGGCTGCCACTTAGGGAGCTCCTTCTTTTTATCTCACCTTGCTCCCTGCCTGTTCCAATCTCAGCCCTTGCCCTTTCTTGCACAACTTGTGTCTCAGCAGACAACCAAGCAAATATCATTTCGGACAGCTGCCCCCTTTCACCATGCATCTGAATAAGCACCAAGTTTGCAGTTATTTGTTTAGCCACTGAGCTGAACAAATCAGATTAACACAACACATGCAGTGAGGGGAGGAGGACACAAGCAGGGGGGGCCCTTCTCCCAGCGAAGGGGAAGGTCCTGGGGAAGTTGCTGTCGTCATGGCAATTGACCCTGCCTTGGCAACGGCCTCCTCCGTTCCCCCATATAACCTGCTTGGTGGTTCCCCCTTCCCGTTCTCCATGCGTGCCACAGATCCGGGACAGCGCTCCGGGTGCTGTGGCAGTCACGCTTGTGCGAGGGGAGGTGTGTGGGAGACGCTTCCTTCAGCCAAATTCAGTGACACTCTTCTAACAAGACAATGCCACAGCCAGGGTAGATTGCTGGTTTCTCTCCCTCCTTTTTTTTAACAGTCCAATGAGACCTTTCATTATATTTCAAACATGTTTCCTTTAAAGCTGTTGTGAAGATTCCCTCCTACTGCTTCCGCTGCTCTTCCTCTTCTTTCATTGCAGCTGATAAGTAACTCTCTCTATCATGTCCTGCTTTATACACGAGACACACAGCATGGGCTGGTGGCAAAACAGCTTGCTCTTCTCCTTTGGAGGGAGGCATCTCACAAGAAATCCACTCTTACTAAGGCTACGAGTCACCCTCATCTCTGCTTTCAGTAAGACTTCACCCGCACAAGCGAAGAACAGCGAAGTAAGATTTCCAAGGCAGACCTTCTGCTGGTGTAAATTAGCAGAGCTCCTATGAAAGCAAAGTCATTTCCATCAACGAAGAATGAAAGAAAAAAATGATTGCATATTACTCTCCTGGGAACAACACAGAAATCTCCTGAGTCACAAGCCAATGCGGCTATGAGGAAGAATTTATTTCCTGTGAGGGTGACAGAGCACTGGAACAGGCTGCCCAGAGAGGCTATGGAGTCTCCTTCTCTGGAGATCTTCAAACCCACCTGGATGCCCCCCTGTGCCACGTGCTCTGGGTGTCCCTGCTGGAGCAGGGGTTGGACTAGATGATCTGTAGAGGTCCCTTCCAACCTCAACCATTCTGTGATTCTGTGATTCTGTGATGTGTCAAACACATCAAAGTCTGGTCCAGATGTGTGAAGCAGCAAGGCAGTGTTACAGAGAGTGCTCCAGCAAGTCCAGAGACTGGCCCACCGGGGTCTTGGAAGTGAAGGTTACTCTATGAAGAGTACTCTATGAAATTCCTCTTAAAAAAAAAAAAAAAAAAAAAAAAAAAAAAAAAAAAAAAAAAACGGTCTCCAAACTACATACTACCGGTAAAAAACCCCTCTCAAGATAAAAGGATGAGAGCTGCACTAGGATGTCTTAATCAACTTTGTCAATGCATAACTTTGGCTACGTTCTATAACTTTGACTTGCAGCTGGCACTTCTTTCTTTTTGTGACACTCTGCAAGATGTGACACTGGCAGCAGCGATTTCTCACCTGCAGAGACTCAGCGCTGAATTGTGGCTTTCTATTTCTGAAATAGACTCCTTTGGAAAGGGGTGAAATTTCCTCCATCATAACAACATTCTGGTGATTCCTCTTCTACCCCAGAAATGAGTGAGAAAATTCTTGGGTGATTGGAAAAAGGATGAATCTAATTGCAAGAAAAGCTTTGTTAAATTAATCAATTTAACATCACCTCTAATAATTCTTGAAGAAATTCCATGGAGATAATCAGTATGTCTTGATAATCCACATTAATCAAACAGTGTGGAGAGATGGAAAAATCTTTACCCTATTGTTAAAAAAATACATATATAAAACAGCTTTCAAGAGAATTAAGCAAGCATATTACTCCTCCCATTTTTTTTTTTCCAGAAGGAATTCAGTTTTAGCTTGACAGACCAGGCTTGAAAGACCGTTGTTATTCTATACAAACCAGAAGAATCCAGAGCTCCCTCCTAGATTACACAACACTTGCCAGTGCCTTCCACATGGCCCAGGAACCTGCAGCCACCAGGGTGAAGGTGACTGTCTCCTAGTGTTTAACTAATGGTTAAGGGAGGGCTCTAGGGTGCGGGGCTCCTGGCTCTGTGTCTGCTTTCACCAAGGACATGGTAGTGCCACTTTTGTCAAGTCTCTTCGGACCCAATTTTCAGACTAGAGTGCTTAAACTCAGAAACCTCCATAGGTCTTCTGAGGTCTGAAACCGTCAAAAGTAAGGACTTTAGGTGCCCTGCAAGTGTCAAACCATGAATAAAAGCATTTATGCTGTATCTGTTTTATCACCTCTAGGCAGCTTTGACATCTCCAGTTCTAAAGCAAGGCTAAGAGTATACATACCCCAAAAGGGCTACTGCATGGAGCTGAAATGCTTGCAAGGAGATTTGCAAGAAGTGCCAAGAGGGCTAAGAAGCCAACCTCCCTCCCTTCCTTTTCTTTCTCTGGAAGAAAAAATCACTGCTGCAAAGAGAGGGTCCAAAGCAAGGTTTATACAGGCCTTAATTTTTTCCTGGATTCTCCTCAGCAAATGCTATTCTAGATGCCAAAGGCCAGCTGCAAACTCCACAGCAAGAGCTAAAATCAATTTGCAGCCAAACTAAAAAGGCTTGGATATCTGTCCCTGGCTCCTTCGCTTTCCAGCAAAGCCATGAAATGAGCTGCTGCCTTTGCCTACATGCTTAATTTCAGAAATGAAAAGACTGGTAGCAATAACAGCCTCGCCGGCTACATGGCGTGGAGCTGGGGAGAGAAGATGCTGGTAGCCTTTGCAATCCAAGCTGCCACATGCCCTCTCTGAAGCAATTTCTTTCCAGTTGCAGGAGAAAAATAAAACAGGGCTACTTCTGGGAAAGAAATTCAATCTTTAAATCATGCACTCAGGTGAGTGAGGAAGGCCTTAGATAAACAATAGTGAATATTGCTGAGGGCCACAGGAAGGGGCCAGAGATTAGAAAAACAGTGTCAAAATTTGAAGCACTTGGAAAAGGGAAAAGAAAAGTAATTTTAAGTGTCTAGGGAAGAGGGGAAAGCCTTTTTCATTTTTTTTCCTGCAAGATGAAAGATATTTCCTGTGATTATATTAATAAAACCACACTGGAATTTTTTTTTTCCCATCTCTCTCTCAGATTGAGAACAAAACAAAAAATGGCAAGCTTTGCTTTCACAGTTGACTAGAACAGGCCAAATCCTCTGACGATGCTAAATCCAGCAGGAGCTAAGCCTCATCTCCTGATATTTGGTACTGATCTTTGATACAGACTGACACAGACTTTTCACAAACCTCAAACAAGAGGAACCTGCTCTCCCACTACGTGAACTGTGACACTTCCATGTTTGCTGTTGTCATTCCTCTCATTTTAGGCTGGAGAGAGGTGGGCTTATGTACTTTCTGGAGGAACAGTGAGACGCTTGGGAGTTTTGGGGGTTTTTTTGTTCCTTTTTTTTTTCCCCTCCCAAACCAGAAGTTTCTGGATGATGAGGTAAAAAGAAGTAGCAATGCAATGTCTTTGGATCCGAGGTGATATTACCCTCTGGCACAACAGTCCTCCAAGCGACTTCGTCCTGGTGCCAAGTGCCAGGAGAAGGCCTGCCCCTTGCTGGCGTTTCCCATGGAGCAGATCTTGAGAAGGACGCGGCAGGTGGATGGCACCAGCACAGGGTTCCCCCCGCGAGGCTCTATGTGTGCACGCTGCTTCTCACGCAGGAGCAGTAATATCTGTCGTGTCCTCCTCTGCATGTTTTATGCCCCGAAAGGTGAATTCTATCCAATGTCATTATATTTCTTTAAAAGAAAGAAACAGCTTTCCCCATGTGGTTTTGCAAAGGTTACCGTTTGTCTCGGTATTGCTTAACCACACTTTCCCTCTCATAACTGGTCGTTGACATCTCTGCCAGCAATTACACTTCAGCTGGTAGTTTGTAGCTCAACAGCTTTAGAGGCTTTAAATGCTAGCGTAGAGAGAGGAGAAATCATAGGAAATAGGGGAGCTGCCTGTGTGAGATACTGTATGGACTTAGTGTGTTACAGTAAACCATCTTATTTAGAGTGCTGACATCAAAATACCTTGGTGAGGATTTTTTGAATATAAAATCCTAGAACAAAGATGCATGTGGGACCAGGTGTCCCACATCTGAGGTTAGTACCCTAACCTCATGGGACTTTCACAATTTCCACAGAGCAAAGCCCTGGAACTCAGTTTAGAAGGATGAAACCAAAGTGAATTAAGTCATGATTAAAACACATGGCATAAGAGACAGGTAGTCACCCAACCATATCCTCCATCACTAGAAAAACACAGATTCAGGAGATGGAAATACATACACACACACACATATAGATATCACCACTGCATCAGTCATCCATGCTAAATCTGAATATATAAAGCTCCAGACCATGTGGATCCTCTGCTAGAAGTGCTTCTTGGACTAGCAGATGAAATATTGTAATTCCTTAAAGGCTAGTCCAGTGAGGAGACAGCCCTGACACTCCACTATATTTAAAATGCCAGTGTTTAACTCCAACTCATGTGAATTACACTGTGTATTTTTGGCTTGGGTTAAGTTCATTCATAATGATTTGTGCCTCTCTCCTGCCTGCTAGCTTTTCATTAGACACACAGATGTCTTCAAAACACTTTGGTTTGGCCTTAGCTTCTCCTCTAACCCACCTCATTTCCAGTATTTGTGCTGGGGAATCAGGATGGCCAAGAGATTTTTTTGTTTGTTTTCTTTCCTATTGCAAGTGGAATGAATTAGCTATCCAAGATTTCTTTACTGGCAACACTAGGGTTTTTACTTACTATCTTCTTTAGGATCACCAACCACGTATTTCTAAATATTGTCAGAAAGGAAATGGCATGAGCTGGTTCTCCAAAAGTCCAGATATTAAGGAATCCCAAAGAAATGGGATAAAAATATCCTTTTTTTGGTCTGATTTTTAAAATAATAGTTTGTTATGAACAAATACATAAATATTTTGACAGCTCTAAAGAGTTTAAAGGAAAGAATAGAAGGGGTGAGGGAAGGAAAAAGAAATAGCAACCCTGGTCTCTTACAATACCAGTTTCTAGAGACATTTCTCCCTTCTTTTTTTGGGGGGGAGGGCACCGGGGGGAGAGGGGATGGGAAGTAGAAGAGGAGGAGAAGGAGAGGGGAGGAAGAAACAGAGAATAAAAGCCTTATAAAGTGAGAAATAGTTTAACCCCATCAAGACCTTTCTATAATGCTTGCACAGCAAACTCTGGCAGCAGCAATAAAAGTAATGAAAGGCTTTGTCTCACCGTTGAAATGACACAACATGTTTTATAAGCAACTCAAACATCATTGAAAAAAATGTATTGCAAAAAAAGACAAAAATAATAAACTTTAACAAGGTGCACAATCCTTCTGTCCCAACCCTTTTCCTTGTTAAAGGGAGAAGAAATGTTAAAAAGTTTCCCCTGGGAATTTTTTCAATTACTTCTGCCTGTGATGATGATGATACTTGTAATTTTTCTTTCCTCTGTCACTTTCTGGATACACTCTCTCATTTGCTCTCCAATCCAGAGAAAATGTATCTCTTTTGTCTGATCCTGGACTGGAAGTATATGTGTGAGAGCTGAATGCAATAAGTTTTCTATATATATGTCTAAGCACTTTAAAATTAAGGACCACAACTCACCTTGGCTAACACTTCTGACTTTCATCACCCTCATTTTTTTCCTCCTCCTTTCTTTTTCAATGCTGCTAATATATTCCTGGGTTTTACCACAATAAACTCTCTTGATTAGTATTATTAATAAAACCCTACCATCCACCCCCTCATTCAATTAATCTATGCATCCTTTTATGTATGGAGTTGTCTGATGTCAAATTCGGTGATTTAGTAGCCATAAAATAAAAAAATGTCACCTGATAAGCTCTTAAGAAATATGGGGAAGGGGGTGGGGGACAAGGAGGCCCAGCGGTACAAAACTATAAAAGGTTAGATTAGACTTTCGCTGAAAAGTCTGTGTGATAATTACTGTTATCTGCTGATCCATAAACTCTTCACACAAACTGCAACAGTAAACCAAAAAACTGACACTTTAATAGCAATGTGCTTTGTAGCACCGGGACATCTCTCCTCCTCCTGCCCACGTCTCGGAGCCTCCGAATGCTTCATTTCCTCGCAGCCCCCTGACAGGCAGAGCTGACAACCAGGATTCCCAGCAAGGCGCGAGCAGCTCGAGGTCGGCACTAATTATTGCTAAACTTTTGCAGACTTGCAGCACCATCAGGTTGGGAAGGGAGGAGGAGGAGGAGGGATGAGGCCGACTATCACTTTGGCAGCTTGGGATATTTTTCGGAACGGGGAGGATGGAAGAGGCTGCCAAGAAAGTTTGGGAGAAAACTGAGTTGCATGAAGCGCAAAGTCCATCAAGGGTTCGAGGTCTCCTTGAGCATCATGCCTGGTCATAGTCAAGGGGACCACTGGGCTAAGCATCCCTGCGGACCCCACCTGTGGCGCAGCCCTTTCCCGGGATTCACGGCAGCAAGGGATCCAGCCCCGTGGCAGGTGAAAAGGGATAGATCCAGAAGCAATGGGAAATCTTTTTGGACTTGGCTTTTGTGACACCAGATAAGAAGCAGATTTATCAATGCCAACTTAAGGATGCAGCTTTGAACAGGGAAATTGAATTTTTGTTTCTCATGTTTGGAAATCATTTTATGACTGGCAATGAGCAATATTTTTACACAACGTTAATCTCTTGCAGATACCAAAGGGGAAAAATAGATAGAAAATAGCTAGGGAATAGCAAACTTCAAAAAGAGGGTTGGGATCACGGAAATACCCTATATGCAGCCATGCCAAATGCTAATGACTCTAAGTAATGATTAAGAGGAAATTGCAAATTTGATTTATGACTGAGGAGTTTAGGCCAAAACATCAGGTTATATAAATCACTACAGGCAATGGACTTCTGCTTCTTTCTACTAGTCCCATCTTTTTCTCATTTCTCAACCCATTGGAAATTGACAGGAAACTATCATCTATCCCTAAATATTTTCAACTATGTAGTAAAATCCAAGAGAGATTAACATCCAGTTTTCTATGTCCTAAGGACAGTGAAAACACCCACTGAAAAGATCTTACTCTCTATTTTATGGTATCAGCTTTATTGACTCATTTGCTATAGAACACTTAAAATTTGATAACATCCCACTCAGTTCAAAGGGAATTTATTCTGAACAGCAACTTCTGCAACACTTTTACTTAAAATACCGTTATATGACCCAAACCTAACAACCAATAAATTCCTAAGCCAATAACAACCCGGGACAAAACCAATGCAACAACTTGGAACAAAACATAAATATAAAATTGATCTCACAAAATTAATTAACAACAGAACAAAAAACATCTCAGCATTTTTTCTAGTTTCAGAGTTATTAAGACTACAAGGAAATACATTAGTCTTCAGTGATCTTTAGCCTGACCTATACAAAGCACTCTCAGAGAAGCTCAGACAGCAATTTCCTCATCAGGTCCTTCTAGTTTGTCTGGGTTATTGCATGTCTTTAACAGCAATCCAGTTTTCATCTGAAGACCCTCTTTGAGGGAAGATCCGTCGTACACCAGGATAGAGTGGCTGGCTGCCACCCTTTCTGCATCTTCTTTTTTAAACTGTTTTTTATCTAATCACAACCTGCAAGTCCAGAATCATGCTACATAAACTGCATGTGTACATAAATCTATTTGTTCATATGGTAGCTGTATTCAGGAAAACAAATATGCTCAGACTTGTAGAAACAGGTGCCCAGAAAGACAGTCTTGCATTCAAAATGCAGTCCCCATTCCTCCAGGAACCCATTACTCTGTGTTGCAGACTTCCTGAAAAATCCCTGCATTGAATTTATATTTGCTTGTATTATTATTTTGAGGGAGAGTCTTGATAAACTCAAAGGGAGAAGGCATTAGAAAGAGACAAAAGATTTTTATTTATTTTTTAACTACAGTGCCTAATTACCTTGTGCAACAAATTGCCACAAGGTTCCATGAAAGCCAAGACCTTGCCATAATTCCAAATAGGATTAGACATTTATGTGCATAATTAGAACATCCACAGTTGTGCTGACTAGGATAAGAAATGTTAAGGAAATAACCCTCATGCTTCCAGACATAAGTCAACCACTTAGCAATAAGAGTTGAGAAGAAAACAGTTTATTCTATGTTTATTCCTTATGTGTATTTTGGCACTTACTCTGCAGCACCCCATGCTAAGCATTATCTGGAGGTAGAAGCAGACCATCAGTCTGGATGGATTCATAACTTCTGTTTTGAGTCCTTCAGACTCAAAGAATATAACTTTCAGGTCATTGCCAAGCCCATAAGGTGCCCTGCTCACTTGGATTAGTCCATTTTCTTTACATACACGTTCCCTGTATAAAAGACACCCACACCGTCTACAAACATATGAGAAAGGAACTTCAATATATGCAGACTTTTCTATATTCATTATATAAAGGACTGAATTGAGGGTGATATTAGAAAACATCTTTTGGATATATCAAAACATTCATAGCTTTCTATCCAAGAGATCAAAACATTATCAAATAAATTATATACCTTTGTGGAGGTATTTCTATGAAGTCCTGGTAATTTCATCTGTACTGAGTTTTGTAAGACTTTTGCATAAGAAACTTGTATGTCAACAGTATTGCTCAATCTGCATCCTTGTGCCTGAGATAACTCAAAAGTGTATAATTTCATCAATGGATGATATTTCAATTAAAGGACTATGCTTTTAACAACAAATTTAAACCACGCATAGATTTGGAGGCTGTAATATGCTGCCAACCACCCGAGACTTTGCACTGGGCTCTCTTGCTGGTTCAGTCACCACCCGTTCTTTGAGGATCAGCCATTGGGTTTGTAACTAAACCTATACTGCAAGGAAGCAAGGTTTATGTTTCTAGACAGTGAAATCCGAGGCTGCGTCCCCATGATTACAGGACTACTGGCAAATACTCCATGTCCTGTGTATGGGAGTGCAGAGCTCATCTATCTCATTGCCCTCCTAAATACTGCTCTTTGCTCTAAAGAGCTCGAACAAAAGACACCCCAACACCACCATTCCCAACCATACTGAATGCCATTACTCTGCTATTTTTTCATATAATCCTGTCTGCCTCTTCTACTTGGGTCTTCAAAGACAGACTTGCTTTTTCTTTATGTATTTAGGTAGGGCTCAGCACTGCAGGGAAATGCAAATCACAAATAAGTGGACAGTGGCAGACAAAAGTGAGAGAAGTCTACACAGAGCAGTTCACTATTTGACCAGTTCAGTTTTGCGCAGCCCACAGGACTGCATTTAAAAACTCTCATTATCAGTATCCTGCTTGATTATTTCTGTGTTGTAGGGCTGTAACAAATCCGGCCATTAAAATCACCCTCCCTTGCCCAGGTGGTAGCCACATCACACACAAGCCCTGAGGACAAGAGCCAAATCCACCCCTGCCCTCGACATGAGCTTTCCATCACAGAAAAGTCTCATTATACCAGAGCAAGACGCACATAACACCACCCAGCAACCAGCAGAACCCTCTCACAGATGAAGCAAAACAAAATAAGGGGAGGGAGGAGTGTGTGGGGGGGTTAAAAATATCTCAGAACCTCAAGTCTCTCTCCCGGGCAACTTTCAATCCCATTTATTTATTTATTAATTAAAATCATTTAAGCCACGGAAACAATCTCTGGAGACATGGAGTCTCATTTAGATGTATTTATTTATTTATTTTCCTGCCTGCTTGGAGCATCCTGGAATGATCTCTGTTTGCCTCCTGAGGGGAGATGTGGCACAAGCACTATCCTGGGCTGGCTTCGGAAAAAGAAAAATGCTAGCAAAGCCAGAGGCAATTTTCAGGCACTTGCTAGGGCATGAAAGACCCACAGGAAAGAGTCTATTCTCTTGAGCTCTTCTACCTGACCACAGCCTATAAGATGTGTCCCGAAGTTCTGTCTCCACTGAAGTCAATGGCAAAACTGCTACAACTTCCCTGAAAACAAAATTATAGTTATGACTCCTCAGCTTCCAAGATGGCCTCAAAAATGGGAGGTGAACTCTGTCCACCTTCTGCTGCCCTTTGAAATTTCACTGTAAGGCATAACAGTGTTACAGTAGAGGAACTGGGCCTTGGCTGAGAAATAAAGCAGAAAATATAATACTTAGCTTCAAAATACGATGTGACTTTTGGAGATAGAGTTGGCCCACTAGCCACTGATAGCAGAAGAGGAGAAGACAATAAAAAAGCCAGAAATTCAAGAAGCAGGGCAGCAAATAGCTTCATTTATTTGGCTTGCAGATTCCTGTTTCAAAGCTGTGACCCTTCTGCATGCCAGCAAATGAGGCAGGAACATTGTAGGAACAGCTTTTACCTCATGTCACCCAGCCACCTTCCCCACAGCTCCATCCAGTTCCACCTGTAGTCACCAGCAAGTCCAATCCCTTATCTCAGAGGAAGCCTGAGATCTGGAAGGTCTAGGAGAAGAGACTGTTGGAGTAGCAAGGGTCTTGGTTTGGGAAGGCAAGAGAGAAGGAGCAAACATTTCCAAGTGTTTGGACTCCAAAGTGTTGCTTTCTTTGCAGTCTCACAGAATTATAACACAGTATGTGCAAGAGCCTCCTGCTGTGCTGCACCAGGCAAGCTTTCTCCCAAAGCCTGACAGCTCGAGGATGTTTAGGTACCTCTGTACATGGCCCTCAGTCCTGAGCAAAGTATTAGGAAGGCACCAGAGCCTTGAACATGCGCCGTCCTGTAAAAGCTGGATCCTGCACTCCCTGAAAACAGAGCCCCAAAACGCATTTCCACAGGGCTACTGACTCATTAATAAACCCATCCATTAAGGATTCCCTGAAAGGAACAGGAGAGATCCACAGCATCCCCACAGCATGGGGAAACTGAGGCACGTGCCACTATTCACCTGACATCAGCGAGCAAAGAAGCAACCCCACCAGGACCCTGACTTCTCTCCCAGGCTCTTTGGCCCAGACTCTAATGCCCTCCCTTCGTTCAACCAGCACACATTTTTATCCCTTCCTGAAAGTTCCTTTTTTCTCCAGTTTAGCTCTGCACAGTACTTCAGACACAGTGCATTTGTTTACAGCCACACAGATCACTCCTCTGGCAGAAAGGTTTGTAGCGTCAAAGCACTCTACAACGTCCTCCTTTTTTTTGTCTCCTGTTCTTTTTTTCTTTTTTTTTTCCTCCTTAGCCCCTCACATTATTCATCATAATCATAAAACATTCATTTGTGCTTCTGACCAATTGGAAGGCCCTCGCGGGAGGCCATAAAGGGGGGGTGTTGGGGTTATAATGAATGTAAATGCCAGGTGTTTAAGCTGGATAATGTGCAATTTGCAACTCAAGCAATCTGCACAATAAGCAAACCTAACGTTATGGTACCTGATAGGGGCACGATGGCCATTCAGAGAGAATGAAACATTTTACGACCTCTATGTTGCCCTGATCTCATGATCTAATAATAGTCCAGACAAAATTAGTTCCTGCTATAATGTGTTTGAATGTTTGGTGGGGAGGTAGAGGGGAAAGGGGGATGGCAAGGAGTTGGGGGGAGGTGGGATGAAAATTATATCAGGTGGCTATGCTGAAGTTTCAAAAGATCAAAGAGGGAATTGCAAGCTGGATGTGCTATTTAAGACAATAACCTTCTGCTGAAAGTGAAGAGGTCAAAGACTGGTCTTTAATAACTATCTCACACTCACGTATTCGCATGCACTGAACTAGTCCCCGAGACTTGGCTGCTGACGAAATAAAAATAGGATTCTTGTGAAAGAGCTGATTTTCCAGCAGGGCCGAGCTGGACAGCCTGATTCCCCAAATATTTAACAGGGATGTCACCTCCCAGAAACTACCTAATGTGGGGCTGGAAATAACTGTAAGGAGTTGTCCTCATCTTGCTCACCCTTCCCAAAAGCAAGTTTCATTTTCTTTCTCTTTGTCCCTGCAAGGAGAGGCTTGGGGAGGGAGAAAGGAGAAAGGAGGGACTCCATCTTCTCCCCCAGCCCCACTGAAGATACCAACGCAGTGGATAATCTGCTCTGGTGGAAGGGACATCCCTAGGAAAGTCTGTCCTCTTCCCTTTTCCCTGAATTTTGTGCAATGGTCTTTAAAATGCTGTTCAGATTGCAGGGAAGATAGAAAGGAAAGACACCAAAGGAAAAAAAAAAAACTTTCAAACACGGACTTGAAAGATTCAGAACTCGCCATTCCCTTTGGGGAATTCCATCAGGTTTGTTTCTCTAACCCGCATGATATGAACATTTTCCTCTCATGGTACAAGAGCTCCAGATAGCATTCACTGAACCTCCAAGAGCAAGAGGGAAGCACAGAGGCCAACTTACAGGCTAGGGAGCCTGTCAAAACCACAGGCTAGGGAGAACTTCTCCAAAAATCCTGTCTGTTCCTCTCCACCTCCACTTCTTCCCTCTGCTTTAGAACGTGAACAGATCAAGACCTTCTCAGTAGCCTCATAAATTGTTGGAGTCACTTCATCCAGTTCAGCACTCCTCCAGACAGGCCTATCCACATGGAACTATGCACATCTTACCACAGCAGACCTCAGCAGAGCTACCTGGAGCTTGGACATCACCACTCCTGCCCACTCAGTACTGGAAAAGCCACTTCATAAAGGCACTGAAAGCGTATCAGTAACTAACATGGATTTCTTGTTTTCTTCAAAGTAAAGCTGCAGCTGAGTACAACACTGTAAGAAATGTCCAGCACGTTGGACGTACTCCAAGAATCGACATCTATTTCATTTCATAATGTAGCTGTTTTTTGGATTTGAACCCAGAAGAGAAACACTAAGCCCTGTTTATTTGTTTTCTTTTTTCCCTAAACACTTTATGATGGATTCCTTCCCTACTTACTTTGTGTTTATTATTTAGTAGAGGCATGTGTAAGTGACAGCGAAATATATATCCCACCTGTCTGACAGAGCTAGATATCTGGATTTGATTTCAATGTTACTGAGTTCACTATGCTAAAGTTGAAGAAAACTTCTACTCTGCTGTCTGCTGCCAGGAGCTTTTTTGTTTTTTTAGGAGGTCCTCACTTTCAGGAAATTTCTATTGGGCTAATCTAGTTTTAAAGTTACATTAAAACAAGTTTTTGAGCCAACTCTCATGAACATTTTTAGAGTTTTAGGAGAGAAATGATGATAATTCAGCTGCAATTTCTCCCTGAGAAGTTCCCGTCAGAAATTTCATGCATACATGAATACAATAACTGCCAAACAAGCTGTGATCAAATTTGGCTTGTTTTTTTTCCAAACCTCTATGAAATCAAAGGAACAAGCCAAATGCAAAGAAGCATCTGCCATGGCTCTAATATGCTTACCAGTATCACACAATCTCTTCTACCCAAAACCTTGCAGAGTTCTTTCAACCATATTTTCTCACTGCATTTTGCTAAGTTATGGATCAAGGCTATTGATATTTAGGATACAACACTATCTCCTAGACTGAAACACTGGACATCTTCCCTCCATTTGTACCTCAGCTTCTCACACACCTTTGTAGTGATATTTAACCACTATAAAGCAAAGAAATTTTGCAATGCCTAAAGAAGTTATCTGCACACCACTGCCTCCCACATGAAGCTTCAGAGGTAGAAGACAGAATATAACAGCCATCAACCACTTCACAGCCACACATGGAGGTGAGGTTCCATTTCACCTGAATGCCAGGCTGAATCCCAACCCAAACTCTTTACCACCTGAAATCACTGACAAGGAATTGCTCAGGACTGCAGTTGGCTCGATGAATTCACCGATGTAAGGTGACCTGCAAAAATAATGTTTACATGTTTACCCAGACATCTCTTTATGGCTATGAAAAATACAAAATCTCTGAAAAGAAAAGCTGAGGGAAAACTATTAATCATGTTTTAAAGTTGAAAGAGATGTCCATTCAACATCACACAGGAGACAGACTTCATATCGGACCAAGGAAGAGTTACTTCTTGCATTCCTTCAAAAGCTCCATCACACACCTTGGTGATGGAGTCTCCTTTTTGGGTCAGTGATCAACATCTCAGATTTTCTGCCAAAGGGATTTAGGAACTGAGTAGCAAGACTTGGCAAAGCCAAACAAACTTCTTCTTGTTGACCTGCATGTTAGTGAAGTAGCTTGAAGTCATTCTAGAAGGAGGGATGAAAGGTAGCAAGTCTAATTTCCTCTATTATAATTTTCTGGGTTTCCTTTTTAATTGTGCATATGTAGGGAAAAAATATATCAGATCCTGTCAGGAAAAAATACCCCTTCAGAACCTAAATTCTACGGATTTTATTTTCTGGAGCAGATGATGATCTTTGTTTATAAGAAAAATTAGGCCAAATCCAACATTTTCACAGATGGAGGAGCCTGAATTATTTATCAGAGGTTCATGATTTTTCTCCCTCTCTCTCTCTTTTTTTTTTTTTTTGTTAACTGGTAAATAATGAAGTACAAAAAGGCTGATATTTATTTCAAAACTGGGATCAACTCCACATTAGAAAAGCTAAAACAATTTCTCTCCATTTTACTCCCTCCCTCTATCTCCATCTTTTTTGTTGGAGATGTTCCACTTGCATAAATAATTAAACATTCTTTGGGCCAAGAAAGGAGGAGGGGAAGAGAAAGGGAGACTGACTTCTTAGTATGGCAATAGAAAAAAGTTTCATACAACGAAAAACAAATGAAACGACATAATTTAACCACTTCCAGCTGTTTCAATTGAGGACACAAGGAACACTGAAGTAGAGAGTGATGAGATAATATGTTCCCATGGAAACTTCCCTCCTAACGCCTAATCATTAAAGGTTGGTTTAAGTCCTGAATTTGGAAGCTTTGCATTACTCTATCTTAAAATAATTCCTTCTGTTATTTACCAGGCTCTCCATGCATTTGCTCTTCTTTTCTGTGTTTAAAAGTCTATTTTGAATCACATTAAAAATTGCTCTTGTCAGCTAATATTATGTGGCAATGTGTTCCACCAGATCTGAGTCTAGAGAGACACAAAGGTCCCTGGAATGGGAACAGGGAACATATTTAGGCTAGGTCCCAGCTGGATTATAACAACTTTTTTTTTTTTTTTTTTTTTTACCTTGTACTGTGTCCTGAAGGGACAGAAGTCACTAGTCAGCAACCTGGACATTTGAAAGAGATGCAACAGTAGAGGGAACAAATAAGGACAACAGAAACTCTTATGGATCACGACTAATCTGCATTAGCAGGTACCTTGAACTGGAATGTCACTCTGGTAAGTGATTATTCAGGGAGAATGCTGATCAAAACCCAAGGGAAAAACACAACCCTTATCAGCTTGATCTATCCCTACTGTATCAATCTGGATGTTCCCAAACACTTTTCTTGAAAGTGTGATTATGTATCTAACCCTGCCCCACCATAAAAACAACCAACCAACCAACCTCCTTTACTGCAGTTCTAACACATTATCATGACCACATCCCATTAGCGATGATCAGTTTCGAAAAGAAGCAGAAGTACTGGGAGTTAGCCAGAAAAAAAAAAAAAAAAGGACCTGAAATGTCTTATTGAACTCTAGAATTCAGTTTGTGATAGAAATGGGATATCAATGCGGAAGACGATAGTTTGAGAAAGCCCTAGCCTTTCAGCTCAGTGGTGCTTCTTTGACATTTGAAAAGCTCAGGACTTTCAGGCAGCTGAAAAAAGGACTAAATCTCTTACCTTTCCCACAAGAGGGTGACATGATAGAGCTCACGAACACGGAAGTCCAGGCTTTGACAACACCTCCTATGAATCACCCAGCAACTTATCGCTATCACAAAGCACCAACAGCAAAGGGATAGCTGTGAGAGATCATTACTTGAAGTTTAGCGAAGACTTGGCACAACAACCAGAAAAAAAATGCCTGATTGGTCTGCTCAAAGTCCTGCAGATGCACTTCTGTCAAAGGGCTGAAACTAAATTGGTTTTCTCTTTGATGGCCATTAAACCCGGGTTATGCTCCACTGATCACCTGATCTAATGGAGAGGTCAATTTTCATGAGATGCGATGGATAGGATAAGGAGATGGGTCATTTTTCATTCTGGCTTTAGCTTTAGAAGAAATCATCTTGCAAGAAGAGTAAGATAAATACAGAAAAGTTTAATGAATATTCTAACCTCTTTTCCTATACACATCAACTCCATCAGACTATGATGCTTTGCTTAAACTCAAGGAAATAATGTCAAAAGAAACCATGGTGATATCTTGTCTAATCACAGTACCACAAATAATATGCTTGTTTGTAATTTATCAAACTTCCCACTTGCAATCCAGAAACTTTCTCCCATGCTCATCCATACCGACATCTTTTTTGCCAGCTCTGTTAGCTTCACTTCGTAACAGGGAAGGAATTGCTGGGAATGGGTGATATTGTTTTTTTTTCGTTTGTTTGTTTGGTTTGTTGGTTTTTGAGTTTCTCAAGTCAGAAAAAAAGACAAAGAAAGAAGTAAAGACCTGAGTGGGGTAGCATTACTGCAAGCCAGCATCTCTCTGTAACAAGCGCGTGTGCTCGGAGCATAAACCAGTCTTAGAAAATGTTGAGCAATCACAACTTCCCTCATAGTGAAGGGGCGATGAGGACATGGGCTAAGGGATCGCTATTCCTCTGGACAACCAAGAGCTCCTTCACCCAGAGATCAGGGGCAAGCTGGGCACCCTGTCACAGAACAAGGAATCTCCTCACCTAAATGCACTTGTGCATTCACACATCAAGGGTCCCTATGAATAATATTCCATGCTAAATTGATTTTTTTTTTAAGATACAAATTCAAACCAGGGTATTTCATTCCTGAAAATGGGATATATTCAGAATATTGCATATTCTGAAATTCAAAAAAGTAATAATCCCAGTTTATATTCACATACCTTAAACCAATTAACACAGTTAAAAAACAGAATTATGCATTTATTCATAAGGATTTGAAGAACACTACCCAAATACATTAGAAGTTTATATTACAGTTAAACCAGCTCATGTTTTTAATTTAGGACAATTTTACCTGTTTTTAAAACTAATGCAGATGCTTTTCTCTGATTTTCAAAACCTGGATTCAGTTTCATTTCTGGTTTATTTCCACATGGTATTTTGCCAGGAGTACCAAGCCAGAAACAATCAAGGAGCACTCTTCTGCAAACATTTCTGATCTGACTACATATACAAAACTAAAACTTTATGAGACTTATTCTTTGAATGAAATGTGAATGATAAACTAGGATTCCTTGTGAATGTGAATGATAAACTAGGAAAAAACGTGGTATGCAGCTGAAAGGCTCTTATTACATACCATTCAACTGTCACCACTCAGTAATTGAAATTATAAATTACTGTAACATCCACAATCACCAATCTGAGATTAGATGCTTGGGAAAAGCACTGAATAGATACTCTGAAGTAAATGATCTCTGCTTTAGTTTGCTAATAATTTAGGCATCAAAATAGGTGGACAAAACAGACTGACAGGGTAGGCTGGAAAGACTAGTGCAATGAAAGAAAAGAATGAAATAATTTACCAGCCAATCCTAGATCACAAATTTGTCACTTAATCATCCAAAGATGCTTTAGACCATGCATGTACAAAAAAACGAGTGCTGTAAACTAGTGATTGTGTTTGACAAGCTCCTGAAGTCCTATAGACTGTTTCTTCAAACAGATAAGCTAATCAGGAACCATAATTTTCAAGACAAAAGTAGCATTTTGGAGAAGTACAGAAACAAGGAGCATTCCAGCCACACCAGTTTCTTGTAGCCAAGAAACAACAGTTTGGTCTGCTGTCTCAAATACTAACGCAGAGCAGCATGTGGATCACAGAGACAAAGAGGACCCGATCAAAACGGCAGCCTCCTCTCTCTGCTGGGGAGAAGATGATAAATAAAATTAGCTGCAGATGACAGAATAGCCCCAATGGTTAGCACACTATTAGAAAGTGTTCAGATATAGTAGTGATAAGAAACTTAGACTTGAAAAGAACAGCATGGAGTGTAAAGCATGCTTAAGGAGGAATTTATGAGATAAATAAGATAGCAGCTTTGGAACAGGTAATACCAAAATAATCCTGCTTGTAGAGTTCAGATTCCAATTTGGCTCGGTGTCGCTGGAGTTCAAGGGACATATCTGCTTACGGCTCCTGCAGCTCCACGAAGGAGCAGCCATCACCCCACGTCCCACGCTGCTCGGCTTCCCAGCAAGGTGCAAAATCGGCAAAATCGTGGATTTGAAAGCTGCTTTCCAAAATACCTGAAATTTGTATCTGCAATTTTAATTGACTAGGAGACCCTTGAAAGGGGGAAGCTAAGCACAGCCTGCAGGTACACGATGCCTGACAGCCAGTGTTAACAAGGACATACTTAGCTTGCCTGAAGAAACAAACAAGCGCAGAATTGATAACTACTTCATGAATGAGCTGTAACATGTTATTTTTAAAAGATGCTGTCAGAAGAAAGACACAAAAAAAACAACACACATTATTGAAGGGCAGTTGCTATTATCTGGGCTATTAGCAAATGGAAGAAACTATTAAAGCAGAAACAGTGTTAGAAATCTAATTCACTTTTTGACATTAACGCTATTTACTGCTTTACTCTTAAGTCAGGACAGAGAAAATGGACTAATCAATTTTCCATCCTGTTGATAGCACAGTTTTTTACCAGTGCCTGAAACAAGGTTTTTGGAGACCAGGTGCTTAGAACTGACACACTAGATGGACATGGTCAAACCGGAAAAAGGCACCTAAAGTGCACAAAGGGATGAAAGTTTAGAGGCAGGTAGCTAATAAACGTATGTTCTGTTAACTACATCGTTTATGGGAATTATTTTAATTTTCCTGTAATTTACCAGTTAGATTTTCTTTCCTATCTGTATTTAGAGGCTCCAAAAGGGATTAGGTCGCCAGTGTGCTCAGCACTGTAGCGAGAAGAAAACGCACTCCTGGACCTGAGCTAGCATGCAAGTAGAAAAGATAGACAGCTAGCACCTGAAAGAAAATATCACCCCTTTCTCTGTCGCCTTCTTTTCATAAAGTTCTCATGAGTCACTCTGGGCTCTTCAAGCTAGTGTATGGCATAACCAAAAAACAGAGCCTGAAAACGATTGCCTTAACTAAATCCCATTACTTATGCTCCCAGTCAGCACGAAAATTTACAGGCCGGTAAATGAAACAGGCAATATAAGAGAAGGTAGAGGAGAAGAAAGAGGAAGAGGTAACATGACACTTGAGGCACAAAGAGGACCAAAAAAAAATGTAAATTAAAAAAGGATTTGAATTTTATTGACCTTTGTTTTTAAAGTCTGAAAACACTTCTGCTGAACCTGAGTTTCTGTAAAATCATGAGCACTTGAAGCACAGGATAAGCACTTTAAAACATAAGCCAATGGAAAGCAATATACTCTTAGTACTATTTCCATTTAAACTGCTTAGCCACACACTTGCAGACATGAAACAATTCCACCGAGGTCCTCCTGCACTCAGGAAATTCTTCCTGGGTCACTGACCATCATTTAAAGGGCACATCTTGTCCCAGTGTCCAGCGTGAATTTTTCAAATTAGCTTTCACTTGCTGCCTCGGCAGTACACATGATTGTGCTCAAAAACCTTGAGCTTTTCAGAAGAGCCCTTATACCTTTTAACAAACAACCAGAAAACAACACGAGAATCTGTACCTACTATATTTCACACACGGCACAACCACGTACACAGACCCTATAAATTTGAGAGACAAGCTCTGTGTTAGGAGTGTGTCTTTCTGAGAGTGCCGCTATGATTTGACTTAAGTGGTAGGGGCCTGATGCAGGAATCACACTAATTCCATGGCATCTATTATATCCTGAAGGTCAGGAGAAATTACACCTTCTGTCCTTAAAAGCCTCCGAGTCCCTAATATTTAGGTAGGCACAGGAAAGCCTTTTGTGAAGGTTGGTTCAGACAAACATCCTAACAGTACGATGGTGTTGGCTTAACCCCAAAGCTATGTCAGCTGTTTCTACCGCCCAGAGACCTTCGCTTACCAGGGATGTGAAAGACCTGCCAACATCAGAGGCATCTACTACAGAGGCCGCCTTGTGATCCCTCCTTGAAACTCACCTTTGCTGTGACACTTCTGAGGCACTGAGCGCCCGCGACGCAGCTGGCACTGCAGCCTCCCAACCAAGGGTTGCACGCTCGCTACTGCCTCACTGTCCCTCCGTCTGGCTGCTGCAGCCACGGCCCTCGCAGGTGCCCACGTCTCCAGGAAGTTGGGTCAAGGACCATCTTCTCGTTTGGCACGTGCTAAGTGCTGCACACTCTGGGTCTTTTATCCCCAAGCAGGACCTGTCTATCTCGAACTTAAGGAAAAATTTCTTGACAGTGAGGGTGACAGAGCACTGGAACAGGCTGCCCAGAGAGGTTGTGGAGTCTCCTTCTCTGGAGATCTTCAAAACCCGCTTGGATGCAGTCCTGTGCCACGTGCTCTAGGTGACCCTGCATGTGCAGGGGGGTTGGACTAGATGAACTCTAGAGGTCCCTTCCAACCTTAAGCATTCTATGATTCTATGATTCTATGATCTCCTGGCAGTGCACATGAAAATAAATCATCACCTCTAATAGTCCCAAGGACTGGCATAACCCTGAGGCAGGCCCACCCTGGCCAGCCTGGGAAACCTCCTTTTCCTTATCTCGTTTATCTCCTCCTCACTTGTTTCACCAAACACAGCATAGATGCTGCAGGCAGTAAAACGAGAGTGGTTTGACAGGCAGCCCCCAGCCTGAGACACGGGAGCACAGGCAGAAAACATCCCTTCCTCCTGCATCATACCCAAGTCCCTGGTCCCTTCAGACACCACTTCCATCAGCTCAGCGCAGTCCGGACTGGGCTCCTTGGGTCTACGCCAAGAGTGAGTGGAAAAATCCATCAAGTAACTAATGTGGATTTAAAAATAACTTTACACACATTCTCCCCTCTCCCCCTCACCAAAGACAACAGCAGCAATAAAACCCACTGCATCCTCATTTCACTGCCAGATATCCGATAACCCGCAGTGCTATCTCATGTCCCCATTTCTTCTACTTCCGTTAATTAAAAAAACAAAAACACAACTCTCCTTTTCTTGGTCATCTATGATTTAAAAGAGCAAAACCAAAAAAAAAAAAAAAGCTGGGAAATTATCTTGGGGAGGTTATTTTATGCTGTTGTAGTACACTTAAAGCTCCATCTTCTCTAGAGAAATACATTAAATCAGATCTAATTCTTCTGTTTGCTTTATAAAGATCTAGTGATGGCTTGAATCAGGCCTTAAGAGGGCACCATCATCCCCCAAAGTGCTTTAGCTGGTGTCACCTCGCTTGCTCCACACCAGGGCAGCTCTCTTCACCCACTGCAGAACAGGGATTGACTTTCTCCACTATTTCACTTGCCTGCTTTGGATCTAGCCTCTCTGGAGCAGGTACTTCACCAGAGCAATCTCCAGGAAAAAAACTGGGGCTCCCAAATAATTTCCTGGTCCTCCATTGGGGAGGTTATCAGAGTCCAACCCTATGCATCGTTGTGGTTTCTATAAAATCCTAAGAAAACGAGGCAGCAAAAACAGGATTTAGTCTGATTATCTGAGAAGCTCTGTCCAGTTCCTCCCTTAGTGACCCGCAAAACTTGGCCTTGCACATTACGTGTAAGGGGGGTAGCCCAGATTTAGGGAAAGCAGATAAGCACATGAGTAAATCCATCCCTTTCCAGGGCAGCATTTAAGTACATGCTTAGCTATACGCACAGCATGTGTTGCAGGGCTGTCTGAAATAGTGAGGATTTCTCAATCTGGCGCTGTGTTTTACGTGCAGCACCAACAGGCTCTGAAACTCTGCTCGCGAGCGGGTGTAAAACTGAGTCGTGTCCGCTTGTGGGGAGGAATCCTGCAGGGTCTTTTTCGCAAGCATGCCCCAGTGATGGGGAACAAATTCTTTCCTTTCAGTCGATCCCCTGGTTTTTATGCACAGTGATATGTCTGTATAAATATTCTAGGGAGCTGGGACTTGGGGGCTGAGGTAAGGAGGAGGAAGCCAAAGGAAATACATTTTAACTAGCAAGGACAGTCTCTTCTCCTCTTTCTGTCACCTTGTGGGCTTTTGCAATAGAAGAGATATTTTATTTGTATTTAATAAAGCCCAGCGGTAGAGCTGCTTATGAATCAAGCCGCATCATGCATGGAGCTAGAAAAAATATATATTGGGATTTTCTAGCTCGCTAGAGTTATTAATCTGGCTCAAAGCCTGCAGTAGGATTTAATATATTAAGTGAAATTGCGGGCCTTTGCCCCTGTCTTTTCACTAAGACAACAACATACATACGCCATATTAGATTCCATTTTTTGTACATTTCAGATAAGGAGTGGATTAAATAATGAATGAGATTCCCATTATCTTGAAATTTTGCTTATTTCAGGCACCCTCCTCCCTTTTTTTGCTCCCCCCCCCGCCCCTTTTTAATCAAAATGACTCCACACTGGAATATTTTTGCATTGATTTGAAGGGATTTTTTAAGAACTCATTAAATTTTCATTTACACATCTGACAATATCTGTTTTTTTTTTTTTTTTTGTCCCAGACACTGAACACCGCACTAAAAAATAAATAAATAAGAGAGAGACCCACCCTGCTTTCATCTTCACTCATGTGAAATATTTCTCTGGCACAGAGTGCAAAAATCCTAAGACCTTTGGGGACTCCCCACTGTTTGACAGAGTCAAGTGAAAGACTCCCGCTTGGCTGCGATGCGCATCCGATGATTAGGGTCACTAATTAAATACGAGGCACTTACTTAAGGTACTAGCGCTTTCTGATGTAGGTGCATCTACTAGAGTGACATGGGACTGGTCTTTGCAAGGGACATTCTGGTATTGCCATCATGCTGCCACAGATCCCAGGTTACCAGCTTGCCACCACCTCCCAAAGACGTCTTTCCTTGGGCAGGTGGAGGAAAATTTGCAGGAAAACTGTCCATTCCAGCAAGTGCTAACACAGAACTGTGTATTGCAGTGACCCAGGGCTGGAAAGCAGAGATGCTGACCTTGGTTTAGCTACTCGCGGCCAGTTTTGCAGTATTATTCGGGGCGATATGGCTATAAACTGCTACCGCAAGGAGACAGACGCATCCTGCACTGGCCTGAAAGTCACACCAACCTGTCTGCCTTAGGAAGTGTTGGCAGTAGATGCCTCACAACTGAGTTATGAAACATGCTACCAGGCAGCACCATAAAGATCTGGCCAAGCCTAATACCAGCAAAGCCAGCTGTGATTAGACCAGGATTTTTAACCTTGCTGTTTGCATGTACCAGAGGGAGAACAGTGCTCTTACACAGAGCAGTTTCTCAAACAGCAAGACAGGGGAGAAGTACAATCTTTCCTTACTGCCTACAAAAGTTGGATGTGAGATGCAATTTGTTACTGTTTTCCCCTGCATACAATGAAAATACTTATATAAAGTATTTATTATCATTATCTTACTGTTTACAAATTCTCCGGACATTCAGCCGAAAATTTCCTTTGCTTAATTTCCTACTACAACTTTTAGTAAATCTTCCTTTATACCATCATAAGCAGTTCATCTCCCGCTTTGGAATTTACACCCTTGCAAATATATGGAGATAAATATTGCCTTCCCTACTTCTCCCTCCCCTTAGCCATCCTTTACCCGAGCTATATGTATTTGGTTCTTTTAATCTTTCCTCATAAGTCAGCTCTCCACAGGCCTTTTATCATTTTTGTGGCCCTTGTCTGAACTCCCTCCAATTTGCCAACATCTTACTGGTGAGAAGGGGCCAAAATGGAAAAACGGGATGAGCTGCTTTATACTATAGATATCACAGACTTGCTGTGCAAGGATTCATCCATAGCCCATGAGGTGGACATCCTGTAGGCTGATTATACCTACAGGTCATTCAGGTGACAGGAGATGGCTCTCCAAAATTTCACGTGAAGATAAAGGTTTCCTAGTCCTTCCCATTACCCTCTCTCAATTTTCTTCTAGGGATAAGAACGTTTTTTTTCCCCTGTTTTTAATCAAAATCTAAAACCACTGGTGCAACAGGGAAAAGAATATTTTCATCAATATCTGCATCTTTTAATCAGAGAAAAGATGATCTTGTGTTACAACAGGGAACTGGACAGCATGCTGATTAGGGAGCAAGAAGACCCTGGTTATATTTCCCACTTTTTCCACTGAATTCTCCCTTGGTCTGGGACGCTGCAATTCAGTGGCAAAGGAAGAGGTCCTAAGAGACTGTGTTCTCTGCCTCATAGGGAGCTGGAGGCTTGGTTCACTAGAGCAGATAAAGCACTGAGATCCCCAGCCAGGCGTGCAAATCCTTTCTTAGCTATCGGGATACACTGGCTTCGCTCCGGCTGCTTAAAGAACAAATGCAGTCAGCACACTAATGACCCACCGCCCAGCACAACTGAATATTTTTACCACTGCCATGTCCTCAGAAGCTTCTTCTGGGCTTAGGAAAGCTCTGTGCTGGGTGTTGCACAGCCCCAGAGCACCAGTTGCCACCCGATACAAATACAAAATATGTTCAGGCTCACTGTCAGTAAATGGCAGAGAAGTGCAAAAGGACAGTTTTGGTCAGCCTGAAAAACAGGGGTCTCAATCCTATGGTTACTGGAGTTTTACTTACAGCAGTATGAGAGCTTTTTAATTGTATGGGAAATAAATACTCGAAAGGATTCCTCCCCTCCATCCCTCATTTGTAGCAGAAAGGTTTGGTTTACGAATCTATCCTGCAACAGATCCTCTGCACTTTTATATTTCCTCCAAATGATATACCAGTTATTTACAAACACAATTAAATGTGGAGAGGAGTGGCTGTAAATTACAAGGAGTAAAGACAAGGTCCTACCAGCTTGGCTAAAATTGGAAAGCTAGATTCACCAACTGCAAGCACGGCAGTTCCCTTGGGGCAATGTGTGCTTTAGCACAAATGTTTTGCCAAGAAAAGCAGGTTAAAAAGCATGTAAAATATGTGAAGTTGGCGAAGTCAGGACATCTACATTCCTTTCATGTTTTAGTCACTGTATGATAATATTAAGTCATTTGTCATCTTTGGGACACAGTTGCTCTGCACCTAAAAAGCCCCTACCCTAGGCTTCCCAAATAAAGGTTTTGGGAGGTAAATCACATACATCTGAGAGGATTAGGTAAAACAAATAGGAATGAGTTTGCATTTCCAAGTACTCCTCTCTCTGCCCTCTCGTGGGCAGGATGTCATCGTGGCCTTGCTCCCACAGTTCAGGTTATCTTTTAGACCAGAAGTTCCCCATGTTTCCGCTGATGCTCTCCTTCTCTGCACTCCCGAAGCCTGTCATTTGGGAACCGCTGTTCCAGATGTTGTGTGGTGGGGGATGAAAGTCTCCCACCCACAATAGCCAGCAGAAAACCAATGCACAGTGCGTCTCATGTGCCCCAGGGCTCTACTACAAAGTATTGCCCAGTGGTCACAGGGCAGGCTGAATGTCAGCAACAAACATGACTTGATTTGGAAATAAATCCCTGCTTAATCTCTGTTACCCTGAGCCAGGGAGACTGTGGGCCTAGGCAGAGAGGCCTTCTTCAGGAAGGCTCAGCATCATCATCGGTGGTTTGGGAGCCCAAATCTCCTGACGTATCTATCCATAGATTGCTGGATACCAGTTATCTAGCAATTAGATATGCCCAGTCCAACAGGCACCCTTTCCCTTCCAACTTCTGTACTATTTTATTTTATTTTATTTTATTTTATTTTATTTTATTTTATTTTATTTTATTTTATTTTATTTTATTTCATTTCATTTCATTTTATTTTATTTTATTTTATTTTATTTTATTTTGCCACAGGTATCTTCCAGGTGCTCCTAGCATCCTTCATTGCTTCATTTTCCCTATACATACTAAGCAACTAACAATTCCCAGCTTCTCTCCGAAGTCTTAGGCTGAAGACCACAGTTGTCACCAAAATGTAAGGAAATCTGTGACTGTTCTCATCAAGCTCCATATTTGTGCCTTTCGGAAGCCAAAGACCCTGCATTTCTAAAATGTAAAACATAGATAGTTTTACAAAACCACAAAATAGATATCATGGGAGAATACCTTGTTCGAAGAAAGCTAACCAGCTATGTAGAGTAAATTTATTTATTTATTTTTTAGTTTCATAAAGAAAAGTCTGGGCTAAATCGCAGGCAGAATAAATCAGCAGAACTCTGCTGATGTCACTGTTCTGATAATCGGATTATACACAGGGAACACTTGGCCCCTTGGATCTAATCACTGCAGTTTTCCCTTAACCTCCCTCACTTTTGTTTTAAACACACCTCTGCAGGTCTTCCAGGGGACCCGCGTGCTGGCTTCCAGGTGGAAAGTCATCCTGCTTTTATGAAGTCTGAAAGTAGCTTCTTTCTCTGCATTCTTTATCTATTATTTGAAGCTTAGCCCCTGGGAAGATGCACAGCTTTTCAGATCAGGCCCAGAGGAAAGCACGTCACTAGGAGGAAAATTTCTGCAGGCTTCCAAGTGCCCTATAATGTTATTTTTTATCTCTGCAAAAGGGTTAACAGCTTCCCCTTGAATTTCTGCAGGCTTCCAAGGCCTGTTTATAAGGGTCATCAGAAATCTGCCACAATTATCAGTTCCTTATCCCATAGCAACTTTGTCAATCTGTCCATGACTCCTTCCCAATCCTTCTTTCCCAATACATTCACTCTTTGCTTTAGTAGCACTCAGAACAAGCAAGAACAAAGTTACGAAAACAGCAGGGTGATAGACCCAGTTAATGATTCCTCTATTTCAGACAGTAATCAGAAGAAGATATTTATGGATGGAGGATAAGAAATAGCATAGGTTAATGCCTCCTGGCCAAAGCCTCTCATCTTCTGGGTATCAGAAGTTATGGAAATTTCTGAGAAATAGGTTATATGGGCAATCACATGGGCCACCAAGAAACTCCTTCTCTATGAATTTGCCTAGAACTTTTTTCCTCTCACCCTGCAGATGTTTTTTGATCTTCACAGCATCCTGCAACAATGAGTTCTACACTTTGATTACTGTATGAGGAAGATTTCTTCTTCTCAATAGAGCAACTATGCTGTCATGGTTAGGTCTGAATCCCTCTGCCTCCAAGCTATTCCCAAACTGCCGTTTTCCTGGACTAGCAATTAGCTAACTTTACTTCCACCTACCTCAATGTACTTAGGGTTGGCTGCCCTAGGGTTGTCTTGTGTTTTTCAACAGGATTGGCAGTTTTCAGCGATCTACACAGCATCCCTCACAACATCCTCCTGGGCGAGCTCAGGAAGTGTGGGATACCTGAGTGCACAGTGAGGTGGATTAGGAACTGGTTGGATGGCAGAGCTCCGAGGGTGGTGATCAGCGGTGCAGAGTTGGAGGCCTGTAGCTAGTGGGGTCCCCCAGGGGTCAGTCCTGGTCCAGTCCTGATCAATTTATTCATCAATGACCTGGATGAAGGCACAGAGTGCTCCCTCAGCAAGTTTGCTGATGACATGAAACTGGGAGGAGTAGCTGATACCCCAGAGGGCTGTGCTGCCATCCAGAGGGACCTGGACAGACTGGACAACTGGGCGGTGAAAAACCTCATGCAATTCAACAAGGCCAAGTGCAAGGTCCTGCACCTGGGGAGGAATAACCCCAGACACCAGTACAGGCTGGGGACCAACCTTCTGGAGAGCAGCGCTGCGGAGAAAGACCTGGGTGTCATGGTGGACGACAAGTTGACCATGAGGCAGCAGTGTGCCCTCGTGGCCAAGAAGGCCAATGGGATCCTGGGGTGCATTAAGAAGAGCATCTCCAGCAGGTCGAGGGAGGTGATCCTGCCCCTCTACTCAGCCCTAGTGAGGCCGCATCTGGAGTATTGTGTCCAGTTCTGGGCTCCACAGTACAAGAGGGATGTGGAGCTTCTGGAGAGAGTCCAGCGCAGGGCTACAAGGATGATCAGGGGCCTGGAACATCTGCCCTATGAGGAGAGGCTGAGGGAGTTGGGCCTGTTCAGCCTGGAGAAGAGAAGGCTGAGAGGGGACCTGATCAGTGTCTATAAGTACCTCAGGGAAGGGAGTGAAGAGGATGGGGCTGGCCTCTTTTCAGTGGTGGCCACTGACAAAACTAGAGGAAACGTCCGGAAACTGAAGCATCAAAAGTTCCACAGGAACTTAAGGAAAAAATTATTGACAGTGAGGGTGACAGAGCACTGGAAGAGGCTGCCCAGAGAGGTTGTGGAGTCTCCTTCTCTGGAGATCTTCAAAACTCGCTTGGACACAGCCCTGTGCCATGTGCTCTAGGTGACCCTGTGTGTGCAGGGGGGTTGGACTAGATGACCTCTAGAGGCCTCTACACCTTCCAACCATTCTATGATTCTATGATCTAGTATTTTTCTAAGTTAAGCAGCATACCCTCTGTATATCGTGAGTACTTGGGAAGTAATAATGACTTTCTCAAAGTGTGAAACCAGATTAATGAAGTTTGGCTTGCTATAGATTTGTATCTTAGGCCTCGCAGGCTGCCCTCTCTCAATAATCCAGCTTCCTCTATGCCCTCTGCTCTCTCCAAAGGCTGCGAGCTCTGCAGCTAGTCCAGGGTAACGTGCCAGTTGCTTTGGCCCATGAGTGGGTGCAGATTGGGCAGCTGCTGTCAGGTCTGAACTCTGCTCACCCAGCAGAGCAACTCACATCCCTTTTCTCTGCCAAATTTTTGTAAAATTAGTACATAGATAATTGTTTTCCAAACTTCTAGGCTCTTTCATGTGTGGTTGAGACTGATCAATAGGTTCAAAAACATCATTGGGAAGTGGAGAAGGGAACGGGGGTAGAGAGGAAGCAGGGGAGCAAACAGAGGTGGGTGGACTGTTTGACTGAATAATCTGCTTCTGTTTTTTTTTTTTTTTTTTTTTTTTTTGGACATGACACCAAAAACATAATTCCAATCCAAGCAAAATGAAGATTTTCTGCACTTCATTCCTCCCACCAAACTGCTTCAACTGGAGACGGCCTGAGCATACACTGAGTGCATCCTCCCATATATCACAGGTTGCTGTGTCGGAGCCAGCGACAACAAGAGACGTCAGGCAGAGCTCTAATCCTTTCTGTGGCCTGTGGTGAGCAGAGGAGTGAACCTGTTTTACTCTCTAGGAGTTTGGGATGTCAGATGTCTCCTCCCAGTACGGGCCCTGATGTTTCCTACCAAAGGGAAGGCAAAAGACGAGATGCAACCACAGTGCCTCCATATCTTATTATTATGAAGGTCCATCTTGCATGGGTAAGAAAGGAACACATTCCCTTCCAACGTTTCTAATGACAGAAGATTCTGTATCAATCAATTTTCAATTTTTAATTATTGGATAGGTCAGTATTTGCATGAGTCAATAGGGAAAGAAAGGGTGTGAAGAATTTGACCCCATCTTTTTGCCAAAAAAATGAGCACCAAATCTGCTCCAAACAGAAACAGACATATGGAAAAGAAAAATGAGAGAAAATGACAGTAACGAAGGATTTTGGAGGGGCGGGGAGGGGCAGATTTTTTTTTCATTATTAGTGCCAATGTTTAAGCTGAAAGGACACGGGCTGGGGTGGGGGGAAGTCATTATTGAGAATATAAGTTTGAAGCTAAAAAACTGAGTGATATCAGCTCCCAGGATGCCTGATGGCAGGATCACACACTTTGTCTCTCTTTTTGAGATATTTCTTCAGGGACAGTGTAGAAAATACACAAAAGTACTGGACGATAGTGGCAAGGATGAATCAGGAAGATTCTTTTCCTCTAACTTTAAGCTTGACTACAGTAAGAAAAGCAGTATTATTCCAACAGTCATTCTGTATGTCCCCCCAGATAGGTCTGTCCCCATCCCTATAGGTCTCTCCCTCCCTCTTTCACTTGCAAAATTACCACCATAATCAGCAGGTCCCATTTCAGATAATCTTTGTTTCTGCTCTCCTTCTCTCAGCTTTTCTTATCCCCTCTATCAGAAAGTGTAAAACAATGGCCCTTTAGGTCAAAATCTTTTGTTTAAATCTCTGAAAGATGAGACTCAAAATGGATTTTTAAAAGGTCAGAGATCTAAGCTTCCAATTCTCTGTGAACATGAAAAGCCTGAATCCGCTCCAAGATTCCACTGAGCACAAAGACATGGGGATGGAGAAAAAAAAAAAAAAAAAACATGGAACTGCTGTTCCCAAATCCACTTTATCATTTTCCCCCTCTTTCCCACCTCGAGCCTCCATACGGAGGCCACAGGAGCTTCCTTCCACAGCTCCCAAAAATCAATAGTGACCTGGGAAATTTGTATTCGCCCTCTCCAGGCTGCCCTCCCTGTTCTCATTTTCCCTGTAGTGGCAATGCAAAATACCCCACTGAGGAAGGATACTGCCTTAAAGACAGCCAAAGCTAGAGGGAAGGGGAGGGGGAAGGAGGGAAAACATAATAATAAAAAAAGAAGCTGGAATCAGTCAACAGGGAACATATTTCACAAGCTTTAAAGTGTTCAAATCACAACTGTACCTGATTACCACGAAGTACATCACTCACTTTAGAACCAAATTTACCCACACAAACTTGGTGTTCTTTCCCTGTTTATTACTGTAAGTTATTGCCCTCCAAAACGCTGACTCATGAAATTCAGCTTATGGAAAGCATTCTATATGTTAAGGCAGCAAATCCTCGCACCATCTCTGCTGCTGTGGTTCATGTCTCTCCTGCTACGAGTGTCAGCCAGGACATAAAGCAAGGGATATGGTACTCCAAGAATCTTATTCTTGCTTCTGACACTGATGATTTATGTGCTGTTGGGCCCACTACTCTAAATTAGACTTCCACTTTATCTGCCCGCTTGTCTTTAAAATGGGAATTGAATGTCCAGGATTCTCAAAACCAAATGTTAAAGCATACTGAATTGTTTCCCTCAAAAATCATGAGATTCATTCATTAAGACAGTGAGATTTTTCAATATTATAAGGACACTTCAAATTTCAATTTATCTTTTTTTTGACAGTAGAGTTAGAAAGTTATTTTTAGAAGAGATATGAAAAGAAAACTGAGATTTTTTAGTATAATCATGTCTGTAGTAGGAGAAGCTTTAAGGAGATCCAAATATCCTCATGCTTATGAAAAATAGATACAAAATCAGAGAGAGAGAGAGAGAGAGAGAGATAAACGGCAACACTAAGAGCCAGTTCTCAACAGAGGACTTGTCAGGTCGCATCAGTTAATGTTGTCAAAAGTGCATGGGAGAACCACAGGAGGAAGGTGTGAAAAAGTGTACAGTGGTTGTTATTTGCTTTCTGAAAGCTAAATATCACATTTTAAAGGCCAGAAATGCACAGGCCCAGAAGGATTTAGACACCAAGAGGGTATGTCTTCCAGCAAAATCCAGACAGACCAGAAGAGAGAAGACTTACTATTTACATCTACTTTACAATTAAGCAACAGTACAAACACAATACGTGCCCTGAACTCAGTGCTACAGCTCCTGGTCCTAGCCCAGTACAGGCCTCCTACACGTATTTAACTTGGGTTTCATTGAGTTCAAAGGGATTACTCATGCACGTAATGTTATTCACACGAGTGAGTGCTCACTGGATCCAGGGGGGGAAAAAGCAACCCTTTTCAAAGATTCAGAATATTCAGCAGCCTTTATTATTAATTATGCCTCTGATTTACTTTTCATTTAATATCATGCTGCATTTCTTCTCCATGTTTTATAAACACGCACGCAGAGATCAGCATCTGCCGTTGTGGATTCCAGCAGAAGCAGACTCACTAAACTAGGATGGGAAAGAAAATTCGCCATTTGAATGCTGGATCGGGAAAACTGAGGAAGCCCTAAAAATCACACCTGAAAGACACCATCCAAACCACTTGTAGTTGCACGGGGTCTAGATTAGAACTATCTGGAAAATAGGTTTTCCTGAATGCTAAGATAAGGAAAAAGGAAGATTGAAAAAAATATATTGTTTTCAATCAAAAAGGTCAAAGAAATTTTTTGGCCAAAATTTGATATTTTTTCCCCCTCAACCTTTCTCTTTCAATTTTTCTATGCTAAATCAGAAAGGAAAATAAAAGCTTAGCTAGGTAACATACCTAACATTTCAAACACCATTTTGTCAGCACAATTTTACCAATCCTTATTTGGACACAGCTTGCACGTAATTCTCCAGCTTCCTCTCTAAAACCCTCTTCTCACCTTTTCCAGTCAGTGCCTTTCTAGAGCAAAGCTAGAGAAATTGGAGCTACCAAGGCTTCTGTTTAACGTGCCTTGTTCTGCAATGGCTGATCTACAGTCTCACAAGGTTTAGGAGTAACAGGACATAGATTTCAGGGGAGTCTCTTAATGGACAGCCACAAACCATCTTTCATTTCTCTGCAAAAATGTGGTTTTCAATAGCAAATGTCTCTGGTGCCATGGCCAGATTAAGCATCTTGTGGTCCCTTGTCAGGAAGGACTGAAATGTGAGAGGGAAGACCTGCTCGCTGCACTTTGTGGATGGGCAGTGGACACGCAGGTGTGGCGAGTGTCTCTTCCACATGCAGTACAGCCCGTCCTTCCTCCAAGGAGCTCTTCCTCTATGCGCTCTCCATTCGCTCACGTGGAGGACGCATATTCTCCACATGTTCTGCACTGGATTTTCCCTTAGGAGAGCATCTCTCTCTCTCTCTCCATTGACTGCACAGGCAAACTATGGATCACACAGTGTATGAAAATGCACCTTTGTGATTGCCCCTGGAAGGCGGCAGTGATCTGCCCAGCTCATAGAGCACGGCAGTGGAATTGAGTCTATATCCCTCGAGTCCCATTCCAGTGCCTTCTCCACAGCTTTCTACTCTTTCCTTTGTTTTAGCTGATGCCCTCCAAACTGACAGGCCCAACTTCAAGAGTCCTCCTGGCCCCGTCTGTCATCCCAGCTGAAAGAACCTCCGTTCAGGCTGTCCAACTTGGGCCAGCCCGAGCAAGCGGAGCTCACAGATGGTTAAATGCATTTGACATTTCACTGCAGGGCCTGCAGCAGAAATCCTTGCCTGCTCTAGTCGGAGCCCCGGATAGTAGCGAATCAAGGCTCGTGGCTCCAGCGCTGTGTGTGCACACTCTGCTGTGAGTTAATATTATTGGCTCGCCCCTCAATCATGCCTTTTCCAGCTAGCTGCTCCTGTCAAAGCACATCTCATTAGGCCTGAAGGCTCAATGAAATGGAAATTCATGTTTAAATTTAAAAACAACATATTGACCCTGGGAGCCAGTGATGTCTACATTTTTAATAACTTACCGAGAATAAAAGGAGTGTATGTGTGTAGAGGAAGGGGGAGGGCTGGGTGGCAGAAGAAGGATGGAGTGTGGCAGTGGAAATGGGGAGAGGGGATAAGTGGATAGGGCAAATGGCCAGTCAAGGACTCCAGTCCTCTCCACTTCTCTCCAGCTTCATTCCCAGTTTATTTGTCCCTCTTGCTACATGGAGAATCGCTCAGGCTTCACTTAAGGGGGCCTCATAGCCCCAGCAGCAAAGCACGACCACAGTCCAATACTAAAAACAACATTTTGATGCAGTTGGCCTTACACCACCCGCAGGCACGCGCCCATGCACGTGTGAGCGCCTGTCCCCTGCCACCAGCGTCACGGGGAGGTGTGTTTTATTTATACAGTGGAACAGCACGCTGCAGAGAGCGAGTAAACACAGAGCCCTTTGGAGGAGGATGCGAGGACAGCCATGCTGCATGCGATTTGCCATGTGCAACCGGCCCCCCGCTCCTCGCTCCAACGTCATTCCCAATCAGAGACACACGCGGCCTCCTTGCTCCTTCCACCGTGCCGACTCAGGAGGAGGCAGAGCCAGCGTGTCTTCTCCTGCGGGACCACGGCAGAAGCGACGCTCCTTCTGCTGCGATTCCGTGTTTGCTGCCGGCATCTGGGGAGCATGGGAAGGGGAGAGGAAGGGGGGAAGCCCTGGGTTTGTGTGGTCAGTGTGAACCCCATGGCAGCTTTTGTTTGTTTGAAAGTGAGCAATCTGACAACGTCTCTTTGGCGGGCATCTAGCTTGGGAAAGAACATGCTGCAAGCACAGCTGAACCTGTCCTGCCCACTCCGCTCTTCCTCCAGCTCCAGGTGGAGAGGGGGCTGCTCAGCAGCGAGAAGCTCCCACTGCGAAATGCATCTTCAAAAGAGGTGAAAACCAAGACTACCTTTATTTTACTGAAGGATCATTTAAAGTCAAATTTGGAGTGAATTTTGAGATCTTCAGATGAATTTGCATTAGGTAAGCAAAATGTCCAAGAACTGAGAGTTAGGATCTGTTTCAAAAGAGCTTTTTCTTATGTGCCCTCACTTCCCCATCTCATCCCAATATCCCTGGACTACCGAGCAGTCCTCTGCCAATGGCTCTGGTCACGATAAAATTGTCTGAGTTCCAAGGACCTGACCAGGGCAGAACAGGAATGGGGACTTCCTGACTTATGTCCACTGAAGTTCAAACTAATGCTACACTTTGAAAGCATGAGATTTCTTCCTCAGGTTTTTGCCCATTTTTACATTAGACCTCCTGTGCTCTACAGTTTATCCTTCTATTGTCCCTCAAATTATCCGTTTCTCTGTACTGTTTATCATCAGTCCTCAGTTCTGCATTGCCTTTCCTATCTTCCTTCTTTGCAGTCTTTGACTACTTTGATAATTTCCCCAGCATTTTTCATTCTGACACTGATCGTTTTTGTTTTGTAGTGTTGTCATTTTTCAGAGGTATTCAAAGACTGTGTTCACAGAGTTTAAGGCCAGGTTACTCTCTCTCACCTCCCTTTACAGCGCATACCACAGAATTCCACTCACTGAGCGCCTTGCTCTTGGCTAAGCATCTCTGCTAGGAAGGCATCCAAATCTTGATTTGAAAACATCAAGCAATGAAGAATTCAGCACTTCGAGGTTACTACAAAGTTTAATTGGCTTCACTGATTACAAAATATATATATATATAAAAATAAAAAAATTGCACCTTATCATGTTTTTGTCTGGCTTCCTTTCCCAGGTCTTAGTTCTTGGTGTCACTTTCCCCAATAAGCAAAACAGATTTTACTGTTCACATCCTCTAAGCTATGACACTCCCTTCAACCACTCTCCATCTTTTGCAGGCCAGATACATCTGCCTCACCATCTCCTGTGTAGCTGAATGGTTCTCCTTCACCCAAGCTTGTATTTTTATTGTCCTCTCAAATGCTCCCCAGTAAGTGTGTGTCCTATGAGACCTATGGCAACCTCTCACACTAGTGGCAGTGTGGAGAGGCTGTGATTGCTCTCTGCAGAACAGATACCAGAGACCTTTACAACCTGTAAATGTAGGTCTGCACATCTTACCAAAAAACTGCAGAAGCATGTGGACCAACTTTCTCAGTCCACCCAACTTAGAGACCTTGTGTGAGCAGGAAGATGGACAGGGAACAGAGAATCTGCAAGGGTCGCATTTAAATGCTGTTAAATAGCCTCTGGGTTTCTATTTTATTTATTTATTAAGACAGAGGAGGAGTAAAAGAAGGGATGGAGGCACTTTGTTTCCCAATTTGGGTCTATTATCTATTGAAATTTGACATAATGTCTCCGCAATTCCCCTTAATATTCCACTGTATATAGAATGTGACTAGCTCCACCAACTAATGTGACAGCTTAGGAAGATTAAAAAGAAAAGCTAAACTAGCAGTGGTTGGAGATGAGGAAAAGTAGCACATTTATGAATAATTTCAGCTGAATTCTAACAACATTGCATTCCCTGGACAGGACACATTTATTATCTTATTCACCATGACTACTGCAACATTGGTGATTTGTTACTGAATCAATTATTAATTCATATCAGTGAATAAGACTCTGTCACTTAACTCTTGAGCTGGCCGTACCCACTACTGAGATTTTTAACTCTGTTTTCTCTCCTTTCAGTCATCATCTCTATCTTCACCTTTCCTGCATATTCCTAGCATGAATGTTTTCCATTTCAGGAATCCATTTGACAAAGCCATTTCTTTTCTTTCAGTAGAGAGTCTTTCTCCTCCAAAGCCCCTTTGATTTGCTATCAACTTTCTCCCCAAATAGCTGCTAAAGCAGGCTCAGAAATGGTTTAGGTTTAGGTAAGATCTGATCTTTGAAACAAAACAGTTAAAAAAAATCTGCTAAATAAATACTTCTTTGCTCTAAAACAACTTAGGTTCCTAACACCGAAGTGGCAGGAGCAAGATTTTCAGATGTTTTCGAGTATTTGGTCATTAGGATAATAAAAGCATGTTGCAATAAAACATACAGATAGTAGTTGTTATCCTTGAACGGGAAGGTAGGTGACCAGACTTGGTCACAGACTCGGTCAAGGTCATAAACGAAAGCAGAGGCAAAGATGCAAGTAAAACCCCCACCACCCAATCTCAAAACTGCAACTAATACCCCTCTGTCAGGCAGCTGGATAGAGGACTAGGCAATGAGTTTGCAGGGTTGGACTGTAATTAAGTCTCTGTCACCAATTTACTGTTATTGGAAGTTATGGTCACATCTGAGTTTTGTCATCTACAGCCTTTGTAAAAACAACACTAGAAAAAAGGGGACTTACTATTGTCTTAACAACATCCAAACGCAAGCAATTGAAAGGACAGTGTTACTCCTCACCAGGTACAAAGCACAACCTACCTATCACTGGTCATTAGAGAGAAGGTAAAAATAATCATTTTAACAGTAACTACCCTCAGTAAAATACATTGTGATTAATTTCTAAGATGTGCTTAGACCCTGTGTAAGCATGCAAGGTACTTAACTTCTGGCCCAGACTGGTTATCAGAATTTCTCCTGTTATTCACGGGAGCAAGGTGTAAGATGCTCCTCTCTGATGTAGTTTGTGAATGAGGCAGATCAGAGAAACCAGATGACATTTTTAGGAAGGTGATTCTACATTGTGCTTGGATCTCATCGTGTCAGGTCTATGGCTACGTCCTGATATAAAGATTTCAACTGACACACACACACACACACACACACACACACACAAAATAAGAATTAAAATTAAAAAGGAAAAAAAAAAAAGAAAGAAAAAGCATATAACTTACAATCAAAATCTGTCTCCCCCCATCTTCCTCTCAACTTCACTGACCAAGGTGGGAGCACCATAAAAACTAAGGTAAACAACCTAAATGATGACAGGTCAATTAAAGGATTGAAATCATGTCCGATTGCATAATCTGAAGCGTTCTAAGTAACACAGGAAGGATTTATCTGCATGTACAAGAGCAAATATTTGATTTTTATCTTGACATTGTCCTTTCAAGGAAAGTCAGAGAAAGGGACAGACAGAGATTATGAGGGATACCAAACATGACGAAGATCAAATGGTTTATGGTTATAGCATTGGGAGTATGCCATCAAGTCACTAGCTGTAGGAGAAATGGACCAGCTGTGATGACTTGACCCATTCTTTCCACTGAAAGAGGTTAAAAGAGGGCCTTGAATAAATATACTGGCTGGCATCAACCTTTTTATGCAGTCACAACCAATGTCCTCCACTTCTGCACCAACATGTCCTGCAATTACACAACACGCTACATGATGAACATGCACAAACACAAATACCCATCACACTGCCTGTTTTGCCCAGAGAAAGAGGCATTTGCTGTAGTCATCAAGGAAGTCCATGGTACAAGGAACAGAGCTTGGCACTCCATGGCCCTATTCTAGCTACAACTGAATGAGAATCTGGCTATTTTGTGAAATTTATTGAGGTTTCATTTTATTCTTGGTCTCTCTGCACCTCCTTCAATATCCTACTACATCCCAATTCTATCTGCTTTTGACAGGGAGCAGGAGATAGGAGTCTTCAATGCCTTTCAAAAGAATTTTAATCCATGCTTGGGAAACTGAAATTCACCTTACAGCTTCCCATAGTTCTCATTATAATTAAAGAAGTTGTGGAAGACACAGACAAGGTCTGTGCGTCAGCTGAGGTGTCTTGACACAGACCTCGGGAAAACAAAACTACTCATGGAAAACGTTTGTTTATAAAAGCCTAAAAGGACAAAAACGAAAAAAAAAAATCCTCTATCATTTAAGCCTGCCCATAAATCTCAGTAAGACTGCAAAGTTGCAGCTTGCTTGGTATATTTTATAGACAGAGATCTTGCTGACTTGGCTGACACTAGCTAGGAGGCGGGGAAGGCAGGAAAGTTGAGATTTGGGGTGGGTAAACATTCCCATCCATCAAGCGATTGGATTTGCAACTAAAGCTGTGAAAGCCACATCAGATTAACATTGCCAGGGCAGGAATGATGTGAAAATCATCAGTCTTTAATGCAAGCGACAGGATGAAGAGGGAATGCACATGTGGGGCTGGGACAGCTCTGGCCCCTCTGAATGTTCAGATCATGGCATGCATGAGATGCTTGCCCCACAGATCAATATCATTTTCGGTCCCCTTGCTTCTCCTCTCTCTTCTCCTTGCATTTGGTGGGAAGTAGGGAGGGAAGAGTAGAGGGCAGAGCACAACCATCAGCCCTGGGCAATTTCCCTTCAGCCTCACATCTCATTCAGAGCAAGATGCCCCAGTTGTGCTGAACTGTGTGAAAAAAAAGACCCACAGAGGCTTTTGTCCTGTGGAATCTCTTGTCGAAGGAAAGAGCTGAGACCAAGAAATTTAATTCACTTAGAACCTTTGTATCTTAATCCATGGCGTGAGATTTTCAACCAGCTGGCGGGGGGGACGGGGGAGTGCAGCTTTGCTCCAGCTCCCGGGGCGCAAGCTCGATGACAGAGCTGAGCTGTGACGGGGCGCAGAGCTCCTGCCCTGCCGAGCGGAGCCCGTGGGCATTACGGCTTGCCAGCCCTCAGGAAGGCAAAGCAGCTTGTGTGCGTGGGTCATTTCGGGACGATCATGGTAATTAAAAAGAACCCTAAACCGCCCTCGTGCCCCAAATGATGGTCCAGGCAGCTGAGGGGAAGTGGAGGCTGTGGGTGAAATGGGAAAAGGTCCAACTCCTCCTTAGGGGAGCAGATAAAGGATGGACAGGAAAAAAAAAAAAAAAGATCAAATTAGCTTTAAAAAGGAAAAACAAGTAAAGGAAAATCTATGGGAAGGAGGAGACTAATGAAAAAGAAGAGAGGCAGCGAATATTTGATCTTCAGATACAGCAAACAAAGAAAACTTGCTGAGAAACAGCCCAGATTACAGGGCTGGGCAGTAGCTCAGCATATCCTGGTGCTACCTGCTTTCCATGCTCAGCCCCTTCACACCTAAGGAGCCTTGCCAGAGCTGGGACAGGCTGGAGACAGGCATCAAATCAGGAAGCAGCCCACGGGGGTGTAAGAAGAGGAAATGACCTCCAGTGTCCTGCAGAGCGAGGTGCACATTGAGCTCCTCCTTGCCCACAAAGGCACTCCCAGAGCAGTGCAACATCTCCAACGAGAGCAAGCATCGTTTTTCACTCACTGCTTTCAGCCTGGTCCTGCAGAAGAAGGACTGAGATCCATGCAGGATTTGAGAGTCAGAAGCAGGCTGAGGAAATGGAGCAAAACTTTGTTCCTATGTATGATGTCGATCCTATACATATAAACTCACCACACATCCCCCCCATCCCACCACAAATACACTTTATGAAAGGTTTGCTTTAGCTTTAAGGACACAGTTCAGGAAGGGCGGCTGTTGAATCACATTTCTCTATAGAGCAGGCAGCTTTAAAACAAAATGTTATCATGAAAATCCCTGTGGGCTGCAGCTGGGAAGGAAAAACAGACTCCTGACCCACAGTTGTTAAAAATGGCTTTTTGCAGATGAATGGTAATGCGAAGCGCTATGTTACAGAGGGTAAAAAAATAACACTGAAAACTAAAATTGCTCCTACTTTTAGCACCTTGAAAAACAAAACAAAACAAAAAATCCAAGTGCAGCCTATAATCACTAGCAGCAAGTAGTATCAGCAGAGATCAGTGTTATCCTTAGAGCCATGTGTCTGCTCCTCAGATAACTTGAAAGTAATACCACAGCTAAAAGTTGTATATCGCTACTCTGAGCTGAATTGATCTCTGCTGCACTGTGTGTGTGCAGCAAGGTGCTCGGGATGCGCTGCAAGATGGAGTAAGAGAGAAGTCTGAATAAGAAAGCGAAGAAACCAAATTCACAGGCTTTGAAAGATCCAGGTGTATCACTGCAGTGATTTTAAAACAGCCGAGTTCATAGGTCAAATAAACATCATCAAGATTTGGCAGCATCTGGGCAGTATGTTTGAGGATCACAGGTTTGGATGCTGACAGCAATACTCTATAGCGGTGCTCTCTGTGCCCCTTCCTAGGTGCAAACTGCCAATAGATCTTTTCTGCTGCTCAGTGGTCTTCTCAAGGCCACAAATACCCTAAGACTGGGAGCAGAACCTAAGGCTTGTGTAACATCTACAGAGAGATCCAGATCTTGACGGTTCAGTCAATGTCCTGACAGGGAATTCTGTAAACGATGAAATCAGAGAGACATTTCCATAAGAGAAAGTCGTATCAATGTTATTGTAATTGTTAGAAACAAGCCTAAATCAAACATTAGCAGCTCTATCTGCAATTGCTACATGGAAATAGAACCACTGCTTACATGAGGTGTGCTGTATATCTTACTGTCATCTCAGCTATTTCTTGACAAGTTGGGGAAGAGAAGTGACTGACACCCACGGTTTTCAAAAAGAAATTGAGACCCCTGTGAGCCCAGACAGCTAGCGAGAGACTGATCTGAATTTACTGCTGCAAACAGAGAGGGGAGTAAATGGTGCTTTATGAACTCCATCATTTATTGACTCACCAACATTGTTTGCTTTTGGGGAGGCTGGTGATGCTTTAAAACCTATTTTCCTTCACACTGTAAGGGGAGTTACAGTTGTTTGGCTGGCTGCATTGGCCTGTTACAGCCAGTGTCACCACCTCGTGTGGCTAAGCATGCTCCTTCTCCCTCGTTTGGGTACTGAAAATGCTCTATTTCAGATGTTCTACTTGATGTCCTCTGATTTATCCTAGGAAGCCACCTCTTGGAAAGCCCACGGAGACTCTGTGCATCTCTTGCTCCAGGAGCAGGGTGTTGCACACTGAGTAATAATAACTTGGAGCATGCAGTGCTCCCCAGAAATCTACAAAGATAACAGCATTGGACTGTCCAGCTGACCCTGGCCTTGCAGAGATAAAGCAAACTTTATCACTTAAGCTGTTCCTACCTTGAACGCTGCTTTAAAAGAGTGACTTCAGGTTTAAGATCTCCGTATGACCTCAGGCAAACCAACCCACATGGGATTCACCTTTCCTAACTGCATCTAGGTAAAAGTTAGGCTGTGCTCCATGGCAGTCACCTACTTGTTTTCAGAGAGAGACATTCACCTAAAGAGGTGATTCATCCCACTTAGGAACAGGACAGACTGTGCTTCAAGTGCAGACCCTCCTCAGACTGCAGAGTGGTCTACATGACTAACTAGACAACATTCTGGCTTTTAGAGGTCTAGGACTCAAGGAGATGAATCTTACACCTCTATTCTCTTCCTCACTTCTCTGTATATAGTGCTCTTAGCCCTCACATTCTTACCTTAGTTCAGATAACGTGTAGTGAAAAAAATAATAGCCCTGAAATCTTTGAGATGGTTAGAGGTTAGGAAATTAAAGTGGATAAGTGTGTGCAGAAAATACAAAAACTTACAGCTCAAGCTGAAACACAGTGGGGAAAAACAAAACAAAACAAAACCCTGAACACTTAAAGATGCCTGTTGACAAGTAGGAACAAAGAAACAGGTGACTTCAGTACCCTCTCTTCCTCACCTCGATCTCTCTGCAAGGTCAAAAGACAAGGAGGGCAAAGATCTCCCTGGGGATGTCTCCATTGTTGGTATAGCTTCATCTGAATGAGGTTCACTGACTATAGAGCCTCATGCTGTTAGGCAAAAAAAAAAAAAAGAGGAGCTTAATTTCCAGCAGGCCCTACAGCACTCTCTGATCAGCGCATCTTGCACAGCTCTGCCCGTGCAGAGGAGCTTGAGCTCTCTTCTGTGGTGCAAGTGAAAGGCTCGAAGAGTTGAGCTTTGCACTTGTCCAGGCTGGAAACAAGCACCTCTAAGTGACAAATCCTAATTTCTCACAGTCATTTCCTGACTGGATTCCTTGTTGTTTATCAAGGCAAAAGCAGTAACCAAAGCTGTTCTTCTGTGTGCTGGCAACTCTGAGGTCAAGCTGATGCTTGCTTCTTCTGTCGTGAGACACCTAATAGTCCTTTCCTCATACAGAGATAAAACGTGTAGAACTAAGCATCCTTTAAAGTAGTAACATCCTTGCTGTCAAATGTAAAACTAGTCAATCAGTTTTGCATAGGACAGGAGGGAGGGAAGAGATGGACCAAAGGACAGGGAGATAAGAACTGCTGGAGAAAGTGTTCATGGAGGGGCGTTTCTGTACAAAGGCTAAATTACCCACAAAAGAAAAAGGCTTGGAAGAATCCCAGGGAGAAAAAACCCTCAGTGAATAGAGGAAACACCATCCCAAGGCCCCCGTGGACCCGTTTTCCCCCCTATACGCTGTGCCTGAGGAAGGCACCTCCTGCTCAGCTCCTCGTGTCCACTCCCACGTAAGCTGCCACAGAATAACCTTGTGCTCCCCGCTGTGCCTCTGAGCAAGGGCTGGCAGGGGAAGGGGCCTGGGATAATGAATGAAGCTCTATATTAGCCACAGAAGCACAGGACAGTCAAATGAAAGGGTAAAAGTATGGTCATGAAAGACAAGCAGTCACTCCGACTGTGTGCTGGAGGTAATTACTGCTATATAAATAAACCAGAGGAAAAAAAAATCTTTTAAAAATCTAATTACCATGCAGCACTGTGGGTTTCAACCTTGGTCAAGTACAGGCAGACCTGATTTACGCTCCATCATAAAATCCTAAGCACGAGTCTGGTCTCTCTCTCTTTACAATATGAGTCAGGGAATCAGTGCAGGAGGCTTCTCAGAAAAGAGCCCCTGATGGATGTGCCCATGTCTGGGTGGGTCAGTGTCTCCAGCAAGCCCAGGGCTACCCGGGCAAACCAGGTGCATGAGCGTTTGTCACAGTTTTCCCCTATCTGTATGAAATGGTAACATCTGTAGTGCAAAACCAGGTGCTCCCAAAGCACTCCTTCACTTCTAGTATTACCCTCAGTAAAGACATCCTTCTTTGATACAGAGCTTTCCATTTTTAAGTGCCTTGGGAAGGTCATTCCTTAAAGCTCCTACAGTGCTGCAGTAAAGGGTAACTGAGGCAGGAACTTTATCCTTGAAGCTTTTGGGTCCTCCTCCATGCAAGCTGGAGTTTTACATGCCCCTCTTTTCTGAAAAACTCACTGTGACTGCTTCACATCTATATAAGGGACTAAATAATGACTAAAACTAAGGTCTTTGCCTGCTGCAATATGGATTTCTTTGAGGAAGGTGAGTAAAATCCAGCAACCAGCTCTAACCGCCTCATTTGGAACTTGCGGAACTAAGCCACATTCAAGAGCACAGCAAAGTAAATCCAAAAGGACGTCTGGTCCTCCTGGTGTGGAACTGGGTGCTCCCCTGCAACTTCTTCACTGCAGAAGGGTTTCTGGCAGCATCCAAGTTCTAACTGGATTTGCAGCTCTACCCTCAGAGTTGTTCACAAAAGTGGGCAGGAATCAGATTTCCCACCACCGAAGAACAGGAGGCCTCATTATTTTTTCCCCATCCGTAATTGAGGGAGAAAAATTAGAATCTATTAAGTCAGTAATTTGTAAGTCAGTAGTGTCACGCATTCATACATAAATAAGGCCAATAAAATCTGCTTTAAAGAGCAGAATTATCTCAAAAAATTATAACCTTATTCTTATCTAACAAATCTCAAAGTTTTCTTTAAAACCTACAAGCCAAACATTCTGCTTTAAGCCATGTCAAAACAAGATGCTTCAATAATTTCTAAGCATGCACACAGATCTGAGTGGTGGGACACCCGAGGGAAAAAATAGCTCATTTTGTCATCTAATTGTTTCCAGCATATTTGGAAAACAAACAGTGAAAGCAGAACAACTATTAAACACTAATCAAAAGTTAGGGGGAAAAAACACCATCAGAGTTCAAAAATAAGATAATTTCCCTATCATCCTTAATGAGATTTATTACCCAGCATCTGTTATCCTACCTTTAAAAAGTCAAAGCACTTTTAATAATTGCCTTTTGCTTTTATACAGTATCTGGCACTTGCACAACTTCCTTGATTAAGCCTCAAAGCAGGTAAGTGCTGTGATTCACAAGAAGGGAGATGCAGAGGTAAAGAATTTTTCTCATAGTTCCAGAGAAATCAGTGCCAGAGCCCAACATCTCAGCTAGAAGCTACTGTTCTCTCTAATAGACCATGCTGCTGTTAACATCTTGTCAAGAAATGTATTAGAGCGTTATTTCCCACCATTAGAGAGTGCATTTTGCAACCCTGATTGCAGTGAAGCCCTTTGTAGCTGGAGTTGCTACATACAAACATAAATAGCCTCATCACAAGAGCCCCTCGCTGTTTAAATGGATGCAGTAAAGCAGGTAGCTGCTTTTTCACGAGGCTGGCAATATGCAATACTGTTAGCAAAAAAAAAACCCTAATAGGTGCAAATGGATTGCAAACGTCTTCAGACCTGAAGGTTTTGTAACCCTCCAAGGACTGAACTCCTAGAGGAGCTTCCAAGAGGAGCACAAGAGGTAAAAAGCCCAAGTGAATTAAGACCCAAGTTTATCAACGGGTTGTGGCAGCAGGAGGAGCTGGGAACTGATAGGGGGCATTAAAGCCACCAAGAAAAGTGTGGGGGGCAGAGGGATGGCTTATCCCAACTTGTATCTTTTTCTCACAGTCATTTTTCATTTTTATTTTTAATTAAGATTCCATTCTCTTTTAATGAATTTCACATTGGTCAAAGTAAGCAAAAAAAAAAATATGAGCTGTAATTCTACTGGCCGTGAAAATCTCAGCTGTAACAGCATTCCTGTAACAGCAGTTCTTGAAGTATGTTTATCAAAACCATGACCTATGCCTCTAAATTTTATCCTATCTTCCTGCCGCCCTTTCAATCGGAGAAAATGTAAGCAGAGAGTTCAAGCTGTCTACAGATCCACTCACATTATATTAAAAAAGGGGGAGGAGGGACAAATATTAAAATGTTTGTGCAAACAAAAAGGTAGAAAACAAGCAACTGCAATAGCTCGTGGGAGCTGCTCTTGTCACTTGAATAAATACTTTGCAGTTTACAGCTTTCTATAAAAGCAGCATTTTCTTTTCTCCACATTTCCTCAAAATGAAATAAAACCACACGCCCCCAAGTTTTATACTGTAAAACAACAAGGAGACTGTTCATCCTTAGAATGTGCCTGCATGCACGTGTGTCTGAATATGTGTATTTTAGACTGAGTTTAAGAGAAATGCATGCTCAGCACGTGCCACTAAGCGTGACTGTCCCTGCTCCAAACACTTCAGCACATTTCTGCAATTCAGGGAGTGCACGAGAGGCACAACTTGGAGCTTGACAGATGAAAGGCACCAGCGAGAGACAGAACTGCAAGGACCTCAAGAGAACCTCAGATCTTTCTCATCAAACTGAAGTACCTACTTTTTCTTCTTCTGTTCTCCACTCTCACCTTCCTCTTTCTTCTCCATCTGGCTGTGGCCTCCACGCATAAGAAGTTCTAGTATTTTTAGCATTAAGAGTTTACTAGACTTTTCCTGGGCAACCCTCCTTGCTTGGCAATACAGATTTCCTTCAGAAAACTTATCTGACTTATCACTGCAGGAAGGGTCTTCATTCTTACTATTTTCCGTGCTCCCCCCTCTTTTTTTTTGGCTTTTAGTCTATATCAGCTGATCTTGGAGAAGACCAAGACAGTTGTCAACTCAGGACAGAATGGCCTGGTAGCAACAGAAGAGTTGCATGTTTTCTTTGCTGACTCCCCTCTAATGCAGCTGACCTCAGGAAACCTTTCCCCAACTTGTCACAATATGAGAGGCATCAAATAAAGAAAGAACAGTGTAAAATTTGGAGAAGTTTGAGCACTTAAGAAATTTTGCTTTATTCCTTTAAGGAAATAGGATACATCACACTCACAAGTGGTCTTTTAAGTGTTTTGAAGTGTCCCAGCCTAGAAATGAGAATAGTAATTGTTCTGGGCGTTTAGCTTCCACCTTGTTGTGTAGAGTAGGAGGGGAGAGGTAGAGTCTAGCAGGGGGAATGCTCAAGTGAACCAAGCGAGCAAGAGATAGACAACACTACTTCTTCTAGAGCAAAGGAGATGCAAACTTAGTATCCACTTCAGACTATTGCTGCTCTCCTGGTATGTCATACAACTTTCCCTGTGATGCATTTTTTCACATTGTGAAATGGGGCTAAGTTCTTTTGTTCTTTTTTTTTTTTTAATCTCACAACAAAATTATGTGGACATAATCCATTATTTTTATTGCTGAGAAATACTAATGAATTTCTGAAAATCCAGTGTTTATATACTGATTCTTAAATATTTTGAAATGCTTTGAATTCTATATAGAAGGCTTTTTAAAATATTTAATTATAATAATACATACTTTTAAAGGAAACTTCAATTTTATAGAGTACCCCCTGCAAATCTGTCTTCAATGCTGCATGAAATTAATAATACAGATTCTGAATTGCATAACAAGGATAGAGAAATAATTTCTAAATAAAGGGACAATAATAATAAAGGACAGAATTATGCAATAGTAGTTCTACTTCAAGAGCAAGAGGAAAACCAAGACCGAATCTCAGATGAAAACCTGATCACTGAGCCAAAAGCAAACCTCTAGTATTTCAAGCCATAAAATGGATATATTTATTTCAACCTTTATATCCTGCAAAAAGATAATGCAACATGCATTACTGTATTTACCACGTTTCTCTAACAAGAGGGTCCAAGAATGCTTGGGAACTGATTCAAATGAACACTGGTGGAGGAAGGCCCTTAGCTACACACCTAATTCCACACTTACATTATATTTTCATGTATATATTGACATTATATTTGCATATTTGCTTGAGCATAGAAGAATCAGGCAATCCAATGACAGTGTTTTTTTAGGGACTAAAACCTTCCTATTCTCACAGCATAGTTCAAAAGTACCCAGTCCTGCAGACCAATACAGCTTAGCCAAGTCATACAGACTCTAAATCTGCCCCCAATTTTGTCCCCTGCCTCTGGCAAGGGACCTGGCATCGCAGTGTCACAACACACACAGATCATCACCAGAGATTCACAGCTGTGTCAGACTGAAGGAGCCTAGATGAGGGCAGCAGCACAGCAGAATATTTATTGTGCATCACTTAGGAGATGCAGAATATTGCTTGGACACTTTAATAGATGCATCAGTGTTAACTGATTTGCTCTGAGGCACCATATGCTAATCAAATGGGGTGCGATGCATAATGTCACATTAATGTCGTAATAAAGGAAATCTCGATGTGTTCCGTAATGTCTTTATGATTACCTTTAATTTTAGATAGCTAGTGAAAGAATGTGTGTTCAATACCTGAATCTGCTGTCTAATTACCTAGGACAGGAACCAAATGTACGATAAAAGGACAGGGTTTTTATTAGAGATTACTGGCGACAACATAAATCGTAAATAAGTCTTATGATCTGAACAAGCCTGAAACACCACGGTCTGACTGGCATTTAAGATTGAGGCATATTTTGATTTCTTTTTATCTTTAGTTACCAACCCGGAAGAAAGGAATATGTAGACATAGAGGAGTATGTCTTCAGTCCCAGGGGGATGAAATACAAGGGTCCAAAAGATGTTTTGCCTTTACTCCTACACACAAACATACAGTCCTGTAATTCAAGTCATCCCGTAAGCTTATGGCAGCTTTCCAGATAAAGTTACTCTAGGCCTCCTTTTCATCTTTTCCAAAAACATTCTTACTCTTTCCCTTTCTAACATAAAAACAGTTACACATGTACCACTTTGAGTTAGCTTTGGTGAATGTGAAGCAACACACAAAATAAGCTTTTATCAGAGCATTTGGTATTGAGATTTTTATTTCATATAATGTTCATCCTCAGTCTGCTTTGCACAGGAAAATGATAACTATTTTCCACTTATAGCAGGAAATCTGAGGGACAGCATTCCAATCACCTGAGTTGGGTGACAGGGCATTTAGGAGCTAGGATTAGACTCCAAGTGTCACAACCTTTAAATTTGCAATTAGTGAGCAAAGAAGTTTGGGGATGAAGTACTTCACATAAAATGGCCTATATTGGGAAAAAAGGATTCAGTTCTGTTGATATTGAGTAATAGTGGGCTTAGGAGTTCTGAGGAAAGGAAAAGGAAAAGGAAAAGGAAAAGGAAAAGGAAAGGACAGCTGAATTACAGTGATGTCCCTGCTATCAGGATTCTCACCTGAAATCTGGTGCTTTTCACATATGCACAAATTGCTCTTGCACCATTCTTTTTTAGTAGCTTTTAAACCAGGAGCCTGGAGGTCAGGCCTTTCAGGTGAGCTGATGAAACTGAAAACAGAATGCAGTAGAAAAAAGTCATGCAGGACACTGGATGTGCTTGAAGGTGGTGATGTGCAAGCATTCACCTGTGAGCCCCTTCATACAAAGCACTTTGAGACAGCTTTTCCCCAACATGTAAATTCAAAAGGCTGCCACAAACATTTATTTCAGACTGACATTAATGAAAATAAGATCAAGATTTGGCTGCCATGACTGCAAAAGGAAGGAAAGGAGTAAAATCTAGACCTCAGACTTAACTACAATCTGGTACACCAGTATGAATGAGGGAAAAAAAAAAAAACACTCTGCAGGTCAGTAGAGTCACACCAGGGTAGAAGTAGTACAAAGACAGATGAAAACCAGGCTCAAGAATTAAAGCAGCAATGCTGCCTGGGCCCTAGGAGACAGACAGACAGAAACCCTTTGATAGAGTAAAGACCTGATACGCTGCGAGAAACAACCTGCAAGCGAGTTCCCTATCGGCATCATTAATGTGTTCCCCAAAGCTGAAATCAGAAGATTCCTTCCGGAGGAGCAAAGCTGTCAAAAGAGGCTCTGCGTTTAATGACACTAGTGAGTATCTTGCCTGATGTGAAGACAAAGAAATTGTCTCCTGTCAGCTTGGTATCACTGCAGGCTGAGTCCTGAACAGAATCCATGGTCAAAGTGGGTGAACAGGCAGAGGCAGAAGGGGAAAGAAAGAGACACTTAAATAGCGGAGACCACTAGAGATTTTACAGTTTTTGCTCCGTTCTCCTCCTTTGACTTTCTGAAACAAGGGATTCATGTTCATTACAATCTTCTTCTCTGCCCTCTGCATTTATGGAAAATGCTGAAGAAGATCAGACAGAACAAAGACAAATGAACTGTCTTGGCTTCAGAAAAGCAGCAACCTTGGTGCAGAGCTTAAATCTAAGCATTAAGTTTCTGTGTTATAGCACTTTAAGGCTGTACTTTGGTTTCAGCCCGAGAACTTCTTCATTTAAGAAGTACAGGACTGTTACTATGTATGGAAAACATCCTTTTCCCTCTTCTTTCTTTCCCCACATACACTCTGTCCACCAGCCACATGGTCAGCATTCAGGTCTCACACCAGTGTAGCTGTGCATCTAAATCATGGTATAAAGAGCTGTAAGGAACCCAAAAGAGCAGTTGATGCAACAGGAAAGATTATCATGTAAGCACGGTCCAACATCATATCTCAAACCTCTTTGGATGGAGACTGCACAACAACCTTAGACAACGCACTTGTCTAAGTGCTTGCACTCTTTCCAGCAAGCCCCACATCCTGGTAAGTCTCACTGATGTATTTCTATATATGAAGCTCACTGCTCCCTGCACTGGCTGTAATCTGCCCAAAATCAGAAGTTAACCAGTGCCACAGAAGTACATCTGCTTGCCACCTGTGCTGGAGATAAAGACACTGAGATTATTAGCTTGTCAAGTTGAACAGCAAGAAGCCAACAGACTGATGAGTGCTTTACATCATCACTCTTCTTCTTCTTTTGCCTACCTCTACCTACTGAACAATTCCATAACCCCTCACGACTCATGACCTCACATTTCTATTCATCCTACAAATACTGTTGCACCAGAGTCAAAATTAAACACAGTGTTTCAGCTCAGCTCCAGCTGGAACTTAAGTTGAACATAAATAGTTCTGGGTTTGCCTAACCTGCATTTCAAATGCTGTTTGCTCTGAATCAGCAAGCCCTGGTTTCCACAGGGAATGTTTGAACTTAGGCCCTAATCCATATCAACGATGGCAAGAACACATAAGAGCAGAAATCGTAAATCTAAAGTCTTTTATTTTATTTTTCATCGCCGGATTGTTCCATAGCTCCAAGCACTAGAGTTTCCACAGAGGGTAGCAGTGCATTGCCGGCAGCCTACCTAATTAATTCCTCCTCGCATGTTCCTTGTGGCTTCCTTACCCCCCACCCAACTCTCCCTAGACCTATCGCTTCTCTTTGAGATAGGCTAAATGAGTGAGGATCAAACTAACGAAACAGTGGATTCATTAATTCCAGCAAAGTATCAAAGCTTACACAAGTCCAACATTGACTAGGCCATAAGCATTAGTTCATGCTCTTGGGACTGTCTTTCTGGGCTCCTCCCTGTCTTCCCATCAAAATCAATGGGAATTTAGCCTGGTCTTCAATAGATGACCTTTCGAGTCTCAAGAGGTATATAACACTTGGCATTTACTCTGCATAGAGTCTTTCATGAGCAAGGCTCAAAGTATCTCTCTACATTAAGACTCACGATATCCTCAAGAGGAAAGTAAGAATTATCCTCATTTAATTAATGCATTGCCAAAGGCCAAAATACAAACTAAAGGAGAGTGATCCTTCAAGGCATGCTCAAATTATGGTGGAGTCAATGGAGAAATAAATGCACACAGCACCAGACAGGATTATCTTCCAAGACCAGTACCAGTTCTTAGATCAGAAATTCTGGTTCAGTGTTCTTCATCCAATCTTCTAATCAGTGCCCTTCACCCCAAGATCTGAGTGACAAAAATAACAATAGATACTTAAATTGGGGGGAGGGATGGATGTAGGGGAGAGAAGGGTACATACACAAGCCACCTTGAAACACGTTTCAGCAGCACATACACAGTTATGGCTCCTTTCTTCTGCCAGTCAAAAAGGTGCAGCAAGTAGACAAACTCAGTAAAAAGCCACCAGCCTTCAAAGGACTTGGCAGTAAGACCATCTATCAGTGATGTACTGTCAAAAAGTAGATGAGCAGGAAGGCGAACTGAGGTAGAATAACTTCTCAAGGCACGTAGGGTATCTACAGCAATCAAGAATTCACCACTGTTGATGCAAGTCTCTGTGAAAGTAATCCTATCCATTGAACCTCCCTATCACCCAGAGCAGTGGCAAGGGATGTGCAAGGATGTTAATGTCACTCTGCCTGTTCTCTTCCATCCATTCTTCTGGATTGCCTTCCTGCTCATAAAACTCCTTGCTTTAATCACATCCTAAATGACTCCAGTCTTTTTCCACATTTGCAGCAGACTTGATGGCTTGGTTAAGGCTCATAACAAACATCTAGGCAGGCAACTCCCTAAATTAGCTAAAGTACCCAGTTAAATGCATCGTTATAAGCATAAGGAATCAGCAATGGAAAAACTTTACCATGACATGACCTGCAACAAAAGCCCAAAGGCTCCACTGAAACTAGCATCATTTCTTTCTGAACATCATCTGTAAAACAGAATTAAGTTAGCACGCCACTGAAAATAGGAACTTTCCTACGGGGGATAATACCTACCATCATCTCAGAGCAATTTGCTGCTCTATATTCAAAGAACTCCTGAGTTTCTACAATAGGCAGTCTAATTGCAAACATTTGGTGTTAATGCTTGATGCCTGGGAGCACAGAAAAGCTAAGGTGTACTTCAAGCCAATATGTGCACTTCTTTGCTTCAGGGGCAGGACAAGACATCCATTAGAAGGTGATGAGCTAACTGCAGTCCTGGAAGGCTTTATGACTCTATAAGGGTTTAAAGGGGTGTTACTAAAACCATCTTGGATAGGTTCAGCCATGAGATCAGGTCACATACAAGTACTCTGCCAAAGCACTTATACTCAGAACTGGGGAGCACTTGAGACCCTGAAATCAACCATACAAGGCAACGAAGAGCAGGGAAAACCCAATAAGTTAGCACGTTTACCAAGCATGAAGCACTGCCTGCTGTGGATTATTTCTATCAAACGTTTTTACTAAAATATTCTGAACTGTCTCCAGCACAGCTCTGAGAGACAGTAGATGTGAATGATGGATAAGGTGAATGGAAGTCCTAAAGAAATCAGCTTGAGTAGTTCCTAAAAGCTTCTTCAACATACGAATCCCCTGCAGAATGGTGTCATGTTCCTGTTGGCTACAGCGTTTGATATGAACAAAATGGAGATTCTGTCACATGTAAATTCTGCTGTGTGAATGCATGCTATGCAGAATATTCACTCATGAAAATTTTAAATCAAAATTTCTGATTTCTTTTTCTTGAAACAACTTTTAACACTTCATTTAATTTTATAGTGAAAAATATTAAAGCAAACACAAGAAAAATTTTGGCAAACATTTTTGAAGCTCTATGAGCACACTGAGTGCCTATTAAATGCATACCATTTACAGAAGAAACTAAATAATTCAGATGTTCTGACATACTACTATTCTTTGAGAGTTGTATGTGAGTTCCTTAGTGTGTGCTCCATCCAGGGGCCACTGCTATAAGCCTATAAACAACCTGTCCCATAAAAATCTAACATTGGTCCCAGTTATATATTGTTACTTACTATTTGCTTTATTATATTAGACATCCCTCATGCTCCAGGTATTTTACAGCTGTTAAGATAGTTAAGGCAATTTAAATATATATAGTGACTGTACTAAGATCTCATTCAGGAAAGAAAAAAAATCTTTATTAGAAAAAGCTAATTACAGTTTATCCCATTGATTGATTTATTTCTCCCCATCCCTCCACTCCACCTTTTTCATTTTTTTTTTAAGTATTGCAAACGTTAGGTTGTAATTTTGATATGTGTTGCTAGATAGATTAAATACCATCTGATTCTCATATAAAGCTGGTAGTTTGATCAATACAGCTAAAAGCTTCATTCCTCACACATGTATTTTTCAGCTTCGGAACTATCAATTTTAATCTCACACTTTGGGATTAGATAATAACGAGTCCAGGAGTTTCACTTCACAAGATTCAACAAAACCTCCTGTTTAAATCCTTCAGAAAGAAAAGAACAGTTGATCCAGCTTTCGCATAGGAAGATGGACTGGATAACCTCTTCAGGTTCTGCCCAAGGCTATATTTTACATTTCTATAATCTCCCCCTTGCCTTTCTCCCTGTCCTTCTGCTCCCTCTCTAGGAGTTTGCTTCCTAAAAATGGCACTCAGATAAAGCACCCAAACCAAGTTGAAAAGGCAATTTCTAGAGTGATTTGTTTCCCAAGCTGGAAATGCAAGAGAAGATAGCGGAAAACAGTCAAGAAAGTCTATCCTAATGTTCTGCAAGGAACTGAACAAATCCATTCTGCCTTTCCCATACAACACAAACAGGGTTTCCACCGGGTGATTCATTTCATGGCTCGGACAGCCCTGTTTGCTCTTAGGCGAAAGGTACTAGAGAGGTGGGGTGTGTGGCGGGGAACAAACGTTCTGAGGATTCAGCAGTGATAGGTGTGATATGGGAACGTGACTAGAATGTCACAGCACATGTTTGATATGGGAATCTAAACAAACTAGAGAACAAAGCCTGTTAACCTGCTTTTCAAATAGCATTTATTGCCGCTCTTAAAAAAAAAAAAAAAAAAATGCGGCCAAGCAACAGAGATGGCTGCTGGCTTCCACAGTAACTTTCAAGAAGGTCATATGAAGACGAGGAAATGCGAGCCCTTTCCTTCCACAGAGAAGAGTAACTCGGTGACACTATGCTAATGCACACATCTCTCTCCAGGATGAGTCACTCTGCAGCAGCAAGTGCTCTGTCCTGCCTGTTGATTCATATTCTTTTCCTTTTAGCATCCAGAAGTCTTAAAAGGGTTGGCTGGGTGACCTGCTCACGAGCAAGTTGGGGTTCGAGTTTGTTATTTATTTGGCATTAGCATAGTGTCACCCCCAGGAGGTCTCCACCGAAAGGGATGAAATATCCTCGGGGTTATCTGCTGTGGGGCGGCAACGGAGAGAGGCCGGAAGCGGGACGTGACGGCAGAGCTGCAGCGGGAAGGGGCGCGAAGGGCGACGCGGCCTCCACCTCACATTGCAAAAATTAACATCGGAATTCTCTGTCTTGAAGCCTCACTGTGGCTCTATGAATAATTTCTAACGGTTCTATTTCCCCTCCGCTTTGCTCCCCTCAGCTTTTAAACAGATCAGCCCCTCGGATGTGAGAGATTCGGCTCTGAACTGGCATGATGATGGGCTATGCAAAGCTTTCTTGAGAAAAATTGTTTAAAAATAAAAACAAAATGAAGGTGTCTACAACACTCATAGTTTCAAGAGTATCAAGCTGCACAAGGACTCTACATTTGACCCCATCGACTGCAGTGCAAAAAAAAAAAAAAAAATCAGGAACATTGTCCTTCAGAACTAGAGTACTTTATTTTCATTTAATGACAACTATGATGGTCTTTTTAAGCAGCAAGTAAAAATTAAAGTACTATTTTTAAGTGTGTATTTTTTAAATGTATCACTTTATGGAGATATTACTAACCAGATAGCTGGGATAAACTGTCATATTTCTAGTGACTGAAGGCAGCAAAATCAATACTTCAAATTAGGTTCAATATTTGAATGCAGCAGTAAGGAAGGTGGTGTAATCCACTGTTATAGATTAGAGGGCATGTCAATCCTAAATTGCGCATTACAGAGGAACCTTTGCTTAGAAAGACTTTTCCAGTGCAGTTAGCTTTTTTTTTTCTTTCTTGTTTTTTTTTTCCCCCTGATTGGTAAGAATTCTTTGTATCAAGTTGTTTAGTCCAAATTTTCCCTGGTGTAGTATAAAGCAGAATTTGTCTCCTATATATATCACATTGCCAATAATGCTCGATAAAACATCAAATTAATTATTAAAAATATTTAACATCAAAATCTTAGATTCCCCATAATGAGATGCCCAATGATGCCAATAGCAGAAACAGTGCCTGCTTAGGACTAATCATCAGAAACACAGTTCACTGTGAAATAAACAATAGTCAGTATGACAAGAATAATAAGAAAAAGAATCAATTATTCTTATATTAAAAAGTGTCTCTGTACATTAAGTATGCATTCAGTGCTTCACAATAGCACTCAGTAAATAACTTAATATTTTTGGAGGGGAATTTTTTTAACTTTCACTACCAGCTTTTTTGAAAAGAGAATGCAAATCTGTTTAGGGAACTCTTTAAAGAGGTGACTCTCCATAATTCCAACAAATCCTTTTTCTCTAAGCTCTAAGAACTTTAATAAAAAGAACACCATTCTCCCATTTTACTCTTTTTATGCTTAAAAGGCTGGTTTTCTACAAACGAGGGTCTTATACTGCACCCATTGAAATTAGAAGTGAAACTCCCATTCAGGAGCACACGAGAGACCCAAATTCACATCAGTCCCTCTCTTCCCCACTCCTACAATCCTGGACTGGCTTTTCCCCTGCTCCGACAGAGATGCCAGGTTCCTTTGCCACATGCTTGGACAGAGAGCTGAGGGGCAATGAACTATCCAGACGAATGTGGGGCAACTTTTGCTGTGCTAGTGAGGGCCCTGAGTACAAATGAAGGCCAAGCTGTGCCATGACACTTAACTGGGCCTATGTGGCAGCAGGACCTGGCACTCGTATAATCTATCAAGCCACTGGAGGAGACATCACTCGTGATGAGCAAAGCTCAGGCAAGCCTTGGAAACTTCCCTCCTCCTCGCGTTTGGATAGCGGAGGCTGCGCTTGCCTGCAGCTGCTGCAGCGGCAACCCATGGATAGTTCTCCTTTATATCATCATTAGCCTGGAAAAACATGTGATGCAAGCTCCAATTTACCAGTAAGGATCGGATAGATGGCTCTGTTGAAGGCAGCAATATCCTGGCAGCTGCGCTACAGCAGCAGTGAAGGGCATCTCGTAGTCAGCCCGGATCAGCAGATCTGCTCCCTGCGAAGCTCTGGGATTCCAGAGGGGTGAGCAACTACCGCAGAAAGATTAATTTTTTGTCTGGATGGTGAGTGTCCAACAAGGATACACTGGGCACACAGGGACTTACAGAACTGTATTTGTGCTACATACACAAGTTTGTTCCCTTCCCAGGTAGTTGCATTCTGCCCTGTCATGTTCTCTCACCCACAGCTCTTTCACCATCTCTCCCATGACCTTCCTTTTATTCGTTAAATAACATTGCCACTTTACAGATCAGATTCCTAGGAGTAGCTGCATGAATGGTGGAACTAATGAACCTTAATTTTCCTAAGGTCTGCCTTCCAACTTGGATTCTTCGGTGTCTAAACAATACAGCTGATCTCAACAGAGGCTTTTCCCTCTGCAGAAATTAGGGAAATCCTCTCTCCACAGTTCTATTTTTACTAAAGTTGTGGGATGTTAACACCCTTGAGAGGTCTTATTCTTCTGAAAAAAAAAAAAAAAGAGTTGAACTTGGCCATTTGTTTCAAAAGTTTGAAATAAAGTCAAAAGTGGAACACAGAACTACAACATGAATGTTTAAGCCTTGTCTAAGCCTTCTCTCCTCATAAATCCAGGCTTAAAAAAGAACAACAACAACAAAAAAAAACTTGTGATTTCAAAGATGTCTGAAACACAGAGGTATACATAACCACCCTTTTCTGGTCCTAGTATTTATTTGCTTCTCATTTTATTCATTTGATAGAAGAAGACTAAAAACATAATCAAAAGCAATATTAACACCATGGGCAAGGAAGAAGAACGAGTTCAAACAACAAATCTGCTCACATTGGTTTATTAAGTTGCACACATTGCCACCTCCTGAATCTTGTAATGGAAGTCCTTTGTTTTTAAACCCGCTTTTACATTTTATATAATTCTGCCCTTATGCTACACATCCTGACCTTCTAGGTTAGATGTGCTTTCTAAATACTGTTGAAGACCTTGACTGTTGGTTGCAATCACCAATATGGGATTGCAGGTGACCAGGGCTCCTTCCAGAGGGCTCCTTCTTGAAAGACCCCACTGGAAAAAGCCAGGGGGTCTGAGTCATCTGTGGGATGGAAAAGCTTATGTGTGTTTAAGCTGGAATTCCAGCTCCCTTCCAGATGGAGCAGCCTCTGGCCATATGCAGTTAGCTTGAAGGGCTATGTATGTACCTGCTGTGCCAAGCAGGGCTTAACTTGCCCAGGTTAGCTTAAACCCCAGTCTTAGCGGGAATGCATTAAGGAAGGATTCAGCCAATGGGTGTTTCACATCATAGTGGAAACAAAAATCACTGCATTTCCATGCTGTATCCAGGAAAAAGTACCTGCACTTGTCTACTCTAAATAAAAGTCTGCCAGTAAAACACTCATTTCCTGTGTGGTAAAACAAAAATGACAGCTCCCTCAAAATGTGTGTTTTGTCAATGTATGTGACATCTGCTGTCCACCTGGGGTTATTCAGTGACCCAAGGGACCAAGCTTAGCCTGGTCGTCTTCAAAAGTTTGTGGTCTGTGCTGCTGATCTAGAGAAGATTTGTTTATTCACATACAATTTAACAGCTCAATTTCTCTTGAGGCAGAGGCCTCTGCCTCAAGGTGGACATCTTACTACCAGTCTGCCAGGTAGGGTGAGAGGAAGAACTGCTGACAGGAAAAAAGAAAAAGCAAGAGGGAAAAAAAAAATCATTTCAGAACACTTCTGTTGAAAGAAAATTACTTATTTTGGCTCAGCTACAAATCAAAAGTTTCATTTTGATTTCATGTTGCCTTGTATTTTTAACTCTACTTTTTAACCCAGGGTTGCTGGGGGATGAAGAGGAGAAGGATTTTTCTTTTTTTAATGAGAAAGATCCTTTCATGAAAAAAAATGGTAAAAATAAAAAGAGAGAGAGAAAGGAAGGGCTTTAGCACCTTCAGAATACAGATTTTCTCTCATTTCACATTTCATTATCATTAAAAACAACCATCAAATCTGACCTTAGTTAAAGTACTAAACACTTGTGGTTGAACTCAGGATTTAATAAAAATGTTCATCTCTGCCCTTAAATCACTAGTCAGGGTTGTATGAATAGTCTTGTTAAAGTACTACACTGACACATGCGAAATTTGTTTCAAAGGCTTGGATTTATCACAAAATTTCTGGAAGTATCTTGAAATTCATGGCTCTTCACACACCAACTTGCCCAGTGCTCGCGCTCATTCTTGAACCCCACTATGCCACCACTTTCCCAACCCCTGAACAGGTAACATTTGAATTCAAGATACAAAACCAGCAGAAGACAAACATGAAGAAAACCAACAAGTCAACGACAGACAGGTCATTATGTGTAGAATATTTCCCTTCTCATGGTCCTGGACATTTTGTCTTTAAAAGGAGAAAAAAAAAAAAAAAAAAAAAGGCTCACAGAAAAGGCTTAGAACAGGCACTAGCACTTACTGCATGTTTACAAAGTCACAATCACAACAGATCAGAGCTCCTAAGCAAAACAAATAGCTTCAATACCACCAGCAAGCCCTTTGAAAATACATATTTGTTTCTAGATTTTATGAATTCCAGCAAGCAAAGTATTGTGTGTTGTAAGAGCAAAAGTACAAGCCTTAAGCACACTAGATACTCTACTCACTCCACCATCCTACAAACACCCTAAAGAATGTAACCTTATAATCTAACTCCTTCTCGTCTGCTACAGACGCTGCTGAGAGCTTTAGCTCTTCATCTTGGCCTTCCCTGCCATACCTAACCCAGGTTCATGTAGCAGATGTGAAACTCCCACCTAGATATACAAGCTGGCACAAGAAAAATATTCCTTTTAAAGGGAACACTACGCTATTTTACTCCTTGCCAGAATGACCATATTGCTAAGGTGGGGCAGAAGAGATGAAGGTTAAAAATGTGTTCAGGACTAGGACAGCCGTTGCACTTAAGCACTGCACTCAGCCAGCAGTGCAGTACACAGGGGCTACCATGATGTCCAGGCACAAGGTAGACAGAATGTGCTAAGGCACATCTCCATTCTTCACATGTTATATAAGTTCCCTAGACATCAACTCATTGCTTCACTTGGAAGATTTATTACAATCCTCCCAGCAATCTACATAAATGTATTTCCAGTTCTTTCTAAAAGATAATTTTTTTTTATTATTTTTTTTGTGGGCCATAACACAACTGCTAGCAGAGGTGAGCAACAAATTTCTAATCAACACATTTAATCACACTGTCTCTTCAGAGAGGCCACTGTAGCAGTCACACAACCTCATTTGTCTGGGTTCCTGGAAATTACTTGGAAAAATAGAGGTGTGCAGCTGCAGAAGTGCTGTGGGGTGAATAGGGAGGAGAGGTGCTCCAGCCTTTTCCTCAGATCCAGCATTGCTCCCTCAAATGAGAAAACGTAGAGGATCCAATTAGCTACATGGAGTAGGTTTTCCAGAGCTATCAATGGGGCTCTGCATGGAGCAATTCACTCAGCTAGAGAAATAGCGTATCCAAACCAAAATACAGCCCAAACCACTAACAAGTTTATATTGAATAAGCTAATTGGCACTGGAGAGACTAAAGCCATCAACGCTACTGCTTAGGCTCTGTTACGTGGCCACAGCACATACATGGTTGGGGTTTCAGCTGGGAAAAGAGCAGTTTGAAGGGGCACCAACACTTCAGTTTATCTTGCCTAACTGCAAGCTCTTAAGGTGTCCTTCAGAAATGCTTCAAACAACTCCTTGGACTGTTGAGTGAACCAACAGGGATCAGCAAATAAGCTCGGGTGCACTGAATTGGAGACCAGGAGTCAAAGTCTCTTCAAGGCCACAGCTCTGATCGCTTTCGGACAAGACATCTCCTCTGCTCTACTGCCTATTCCCTGCCAGCCCTTCCTGTTCCTTTCCTAGCCCAGAACGCTCCCAAAGGCAGAGAGAGTCTCTGCACATCCGTGAGCCACTAAACCCCACAGGGCCCTGCCTTTCAACAGGGTCTGCAGCAATTACTGAGGCATAACTTTACAATTGGAATTATTATATTTTTAGCAGAATTCATTTTGACAAGGCAACAATACACATTAAAAAAATCTCTAAGATAGATGATTCTAATGGAAGTACAAGTTTCTGCATCTGAGTAGAATATTAAAGGCTGGAAATTATTAATGGAACCAGCACCTCAATATTAGCAACCCAGTCCCTAAGTTCACTATACATTGAATGAGCAAAGACTGGCATAGCCAGATGGCAATTCTGATCTTAGGTAGGCTGAACTGACCCCTGGAAGTGTCTGTGAATATTAACAGTTCCCTTTAATGATTTTGAAAGCACGTCTTAATTTACACTGAAGCCTTTAGTGTATTTCTTTCTATTCCGCCCCCCACTCCACAAAATGTTGACATAGAAGACATCAAAGCAGAACATCCCTAAAAAAGCCCTTAAAGGTTTGCTTTCTGTCTCTTCTCTTTGTAGCTGTCTACACAACAGATTGTATTAAACTGTCTAGCTGTACTTTCAAGACTGAAACAACATGGCACTCTTAAGATTTTTTAATTCTGGATCTCAAGTAGAAGGTGATCAGACGTTTTAGTTCCACAAAACACAATAAAAGAGAAAATTCTGCATCTATTGACGCAAATGGAAAAGATGTCATTCTTTTGCAAGTTTTGGTTTTAAACAACTAGGCAAAGTGAGAGTAGGACTCTGGTAATTAGGACAAACGTAAATGATTGGGGAGAGAAAGAAAACATGAAGTAAAGTTGCCCGTGCTCCAGTATGTCATTTTTCTCTGTTACTACAGAGCACAGCAGTTGAAGAGGGGAAACCTGGACATAGGCCTATTCATATGAACAGCTGCTCCTGCTAATTACCTGTCGGCTTCTAAACTCGTCGTTGGAAGGCAAGGGAACCGCATTCCCACCACTGGAACTATTAAAAGATCATCTCTTTCTACCACCAGAATAGAAATGGAGACTCATCTCACGAACACACTTAAACAGAAATAGAAATGGAGAGTCATCTCACGAACACACTTAGGCAGAAATTTGGAGGGGAAATGCACCTGATGTCGATTCTCAATCCTTTCTCCAGGTCTGCCATTGTATTTCTGCCTAAGACCTTTCCCATTCCCACTTACCACACCTTCTCTGGTCCTTCTCTGAAAGGATCCATCAGAGATGCCCCATTAGGAGTTGCCTATGTGTGGGTACCACAGGAGTATGAGAAGGAAGGAATACCTCAATGACTGCAGAGAGAAATGAGAAGTGAAAAACTGGGGTGTCCTTTCCCTGAGAGAGGGACACACTCCTCAACTGAATACTTGCTCAGAGATCTTGTTTACTTGCCTTCTCTCATGGGTTTGAGGATGGGAAAGAGAATCCCAGGCTACATGTTGTCAGGGGCCATTCACTGCTGCTTGGAGCCTTATTTGCAACTGTCGGCAAGTGGCAGGTGGGCGAGGAGATAGGAGTGGAAGGGGAAGGCAAAATGCAACTGACAAGACAAGAAATATTTGACTTTTTTTTTTTTTTTAAATCTACCAGGGCCAAGTAACCCTCTGCTTAGGAAAGTGTCATCAAAATACTACAGGAGCTGTCCACGTCTTCACAAAATATCTTGGGGAAATAAGTAAAGTGGAGTCTGGTTCCAAACCCACTGAAGGTAACAGAAAGATTCCCACCAACATCAGAGGGTTTTGGATTAGGCTGGCAGCTGTTCACTAGCTATTTGCACCAATGACTTATGCAGACCCTATGTCAGCAAAACAAATCAACGTATACACCCAAGTGAGAGGGATTTAAGGAGGTACTCCAGTAGTCTTCTGACTCAGACTTTAGAATATATCCAATCTTAACCAGTTTATGTAAAGAGCAGACATAATGAAAAATATAATCAGCTCAGTGTAAGCGTAGTATTAGCCACCACTAAAAGCCTGCAACATTTTTGTTTGTTATCAATATGTGATCTCAAATCCTACAGAAAGAGAAGAAAGAAAGGGAGGGGTTGGTGGATACCATACACACAGTATGGATTTTTCTCGCTGCCAACAATTAATTTCTCCTACAAATGAAACACCTTGTATATTATTTTGTCGTTGAAATACTGACTTGCTATCTGTACAGTCTTTTGGCAGTGTAATTTATACATACTTTTTACCCATCTGTTAGCATTAGAGCTCTCTCTGTGTGTTTATTTATTTATTTACCCTCTTCCAGTTCTCCTTGAAAATTGAAAGGGATTAGGTTAGGATTAGGTTAGTGTTTTAAGCAAAGAGTCAAAAAGATGGATGAAGATATTTTGAAACATAATACACTGGAGATTCCTCACTACCAGTTGTCCCTATGTGGGAGGATTTTCCATGTTTTATTTTACTCCGTACAGCTTTTAATCATTTTCTGCCTCTTTTGTCAAGCTAAGATGGCCAATGTATCACTTAGCTTCATTTCCTGTGACCTGCCCCAGGGTCAGCAATTACCTTGAACTGATGCCTGACATTAGCAAACAGACAATCTCCTCTCGCTTCCCCCTTGGTGAATCAGCAGTCCCCATGCTAATCGCATCGGCAGGTTTTGCTGGAGCAGGGCAAGAGGAATTCCAGGTTGACAAACAGGTCCCCAGAGAAATGCACCTGTCAGTTACAGGAGAGGCTACCTGGCACCACAGAAGGAAAAGCAACAGGATGGATTTGTGCCACCAAAAGTGATATTCACACGGTCATGGTGAGACTTGCACAGGCTCAGGGCTGAACGCAGCCAACAAAAAAGGAAGAGAAAGGGGAAAAAAAAGCAATACATCAATGCAACATTGGCCAGCTGCTAGTTTTCTCCCTTTGTAGTTTCTTTTTCTCCATTTGTAGTATTCTCTCTACCCAATATCCCTGTGATCAGCATCCTAACTAACTCCTCGTTACTCAGAACCATTTCTCCATCTTATTGGCCCAGGGAAAAAGATCGATCCTTCTCCTGGACAAGTATGAAATAACCCCTGGAAAAAGGAAGACTGTTTGCCTAATTCCCTCCTTATAAAGTTTCTATTAAAAAAAATAGAATCAAGTCCCTTTGCGGGGGCGGGGGGAAGAGTTTAATTATCTTGCTCTTCAAATAGGATCGTACCTTCCCTTCCCCAGCAAACAGAAGACAATTAGAAGACAATTCCTGGGAAAATCCTGAGACAGAATATACTACGGAATTTGAAATTTTTGTCTTACAAATAGGAAATTTGAAATTGTGAGATCATTCCAATATGGAAAGAAAAACAGAAACAAAGAAAACTTGTGGGAGGTGCAATAGGAGAGAGGATTCTGAAGAGAGTTGGATAGACTGAAACAGAAACAGGGGCTTGTGGAAAGAGGAGAGGGGGCTGGACCACGACACAGGTTTCTCTTTGCCTTCTCTCCCGCTCTCCCTCTCTAGCACACAAGGAGAAGATGCCCCAAGCTGGCTGCACTGCCAGCAGGTTTCATCCCCCACTCAGAAATGCAGCATGGAAAGTACAAAATGCCTCCTGAAACTCAGTAATCCCCACTAACTCCCCATTTCTACTGCGGCTCTGCCCACTCCTGCTCTCAGCTATGAAAAATGAGGGGTACCAGTAGCTCGGCAAAATATCTGACCCACCTTCCCCACGCCACGAAGGAGCCGTGTTGGAGCAGCCCTATTAGCAGGATGCAGCAGCACAAGACAGAGTGAAGCACAACATTAAGAGCACCAATATTGCTACTATCGCATTACTATAGGCTCCAGATCTTTTTGAATTACAAGACCAGCCCAGGATCAGCCTACTCAAGCCATGGAAAAAACAGAAGGATACTTCTCTCTACCAGTCAAATTGTGCTCCTCTTTGAAGCAAAAGGCATTATTGCTTTCAAGGAAATGAAAAATAAATTCCATAGAAAGATATATTTCTATTTTAATAATGAAATACACATCAATCCAATTTTATTCATCAAGAACAGAACAGCTTTAAGAGTGCCCTGGATTTCCAGTCTTCAGGTGGCCACTGATGCCCAAATTAGCTCTGTTTCACAGCTGTTATTAGTAGTGCTTTGTGCCTGCTTCACAACTAACAAAACAGTTTTATATTAACACAGGGACCTAAATAGATTTGTCCATTAAACACTAGTACATTAGACCCAAGGTGTCCCTTACAAGTATCCCAGTGGAGTTTTCTAAATAATCTTGGCTAGAGCAACCTTGGGAGGCAAGTTTACTGAGAAACATTGCTATTAATAATAACCCTTCCACAGCTGAATCCAAGGGCTAATGCAGAGCAGTGCTGCAAGTATGACGAAAGCTTTTCCATCCTAATGGAAAGCGGAAAAAAAACACATAACACAGGAGAAGAAAATCCCAGCAGAGAATGATGTGAACAAAGATTTAGATTCAAATCCATTACATTAAATAGATGTGGGACCGTCTTCCTCCACCACCCACCACTTTTTTTTTGCATTTAAAATGATACGGCAAGAGCAACAAACGTGTATTCCTGGCAGATCAAAATAAGAATTTTCTCTCTAGAGGGGGAAAGATTTGTTAATTTCTTAGTGGGTTGGGCAAAGCAATGAGATTTGTATTGTTGTAATTATTAATTTCTTCACTAAAGTGTTAAATCTCCAGGTACTTTACCTATTGGCAACATTTTTTGTATTACTAACAACAGTTTAATGTCTCATCTTCTCAGAGGAAAAAAATCTGAACGGAATTAAGGGCCCATGATCGCAGCAAGCAAAATGAGCAGAGACAGGGAAAAAGAGAAAAAAATAAAGCTCTGATAGCTTAGTCTGTCCAGCAACATCGGGGGAGACTATTCTGTGCATTGTTGATTTGTCCTTATTGGACTAGGTTCTCTGTCCTGATCAAAACCATATTTTAGGGCTTTGTGCTCGTAAGCAGGTATCAGCTCTATCAGGCCAAAGAAAATTCTCCAGAAAGGGGGACCCTTTTATGACAGTATCGATCTAGAGGTAGCAATGTGCCCCAGGCAACCCAGATCCCCCAGAGCCCCAGTTTGCCATGATTACTGGTTAAAGGTATTCTGAATGTTTTCACAAGCTCCCTAAAAATGCTGCCCCATTTTGCATGCAGTGGATGGTCACAGGACCAGAGAGTCAGGAGACCACAATTTATAGCACTGCTTCATCTCCAGCAGAGATGTGAACCCTGTTTTCCTTCATCCAAGGTGCCAGGCTACGGAGTGTAAAAGGAGGATCACATATGATACACTAAAGAGCAGTCTGATGCACTCTGTGCTTTTAGCAAGCTTCTCTGAAAAAAAAAAAAATCTTTGAATCCCAATTAAGACTTTGTTCAGCCACAAATTATTATTATTTTTTAGTTTACTGAAAATGCCAAGACTGTGCTTGGGGACAAGCCAAAAGGTTTCACTTTATTTTTTTTTCCTCCTCTCTTTCTTCTTTTTGCTTGCTCAGTGCTATTCATAAAGCATTGCCACCCAGGGACAGGTTGTGAGGGGTCCAAATGTGATGATAGTTTCCATATCACTACCTGAGACTAGGAGAGGCCAAGGGGGAACGTACTTCCTACAGAGCTTAATATTTTCAAGAAACAATGTCTGTACAGACCCACAGTGCCCCTGGGCCCCAAATTCTCCCTTTATTAAGAATCAGTCAGTGAAGTGCAACCTTGGGGAAAATCAGTCTCCAAGTCTCAGCCATGAGTCTCTTTCAAAAAAGGGGGTTCTTGCCATGGTTTCCTGGTTCCCTCCTTTGGTTTCACTAGCACAGATAGGATGCTAATTGGGAAAGTAAGACTAATTAGAACCAAAGAGGCAAAAGAAACCATGGGGAAAGTGGAGGGAGAGGCAGGGGGGAGGAGGAGAGGAAATAAATGCAAGCAAATAATAAAGAACATCTCTGCCCTGCTGTTCCTAGGAGGGATCTTGGAACGGTGTGCAACAGCCCAGAGGCTGCAAGGAAAAAAATTAAGCTACTGTGTATAACAATGAAAACATCAAGCCCTGTGTGTACCATCAAAATGGAAACCAAGAAATAAAGTTAAGATGCTAAACTTGTGTTTGAGGAGCACTGAAGCATGCGGCGTGTATTTGACTTCCACCTTCTGGGAAGTGCAGGGAGGCATGACTGAGATCTATTAAATCCAGAGACGGCCGAGCGCTCTGCAGGTACTTAGAGCTCCAGCCAGGACACGGACTCGAAAGTTTAGATGCACATGGACTTCAAAGCTGCAACCCAAACCCCTTCCCTGCAGAGGTAGATATCCTCTGTCCGCTGAGGGAAGCCACCCAAATCTTGTCGTTAAGGATGTTCACGGATACTCCATGCATTTGTCCTTCTTCTGCTCCCTCTGCCTCTCTCACTCCAGGAACAGTCCATGTCTTATCCATCTCAGCAAGGAAGTGCCTTTGTATCTAAGCAAACCTCCAAGGATCTGAGTTTGTCTCCTAACAACTGTGACTTCCCAATTCCCCATATATGCTGGTGCTGGAAAGAGGTGCAATCACCAACATCCAAAGAAACAAGATCAGGATTTTAAAGATAAGGATAGGAATGTTTTTATTTCATTTTCTTTTTTCATAAAGAACTTCCTTGCGAATGATAAAGCCAGGCTAGATTTCAGGTGATGCAGAAACTTCTTTGTCTAGCAAGTCAAAGGGACAGAGAAGGATGATGAGAGGGCCAAGACCGGCTCTCATTTCCTTCCCTGCATGCTGCCTCCTCTCTTTATCCCAGGCGAGTTTCACACCTTTTGCAAGTGTTCCCAGTGCTGCTGACCTCCTTTTCTGGCTCCACACAGAGCTCCCTGTGTTTCCTGCAAGTCACTGGGCTCTTCACATCCCAGTCTGGCACATGAGAAGAAAGAGTTTAGGGCAGTGAAGAGGGACCTTCACTGAGTGCTCCCATTTCAGCAACCCAGAGGTGCATGCTTCCTTCAGGAGAAGAGCTTGAAAAACCACATAAGTCTTCCAGGAGACTCATTTTAAGGCCATTCAGACACAAGGGCACAGAGGTATCTAAAAATCCCAAATATATTTGGAACTTGTGGTTTTCAGAAATACATTCAAGTTTCTCAATAAGAAGGAAGGACCTGGTTTCTTTTTCCCTATAAGACCACTTTCATTTTGGGGGGCGGGGGAAAGTGAGCATTTGTAACACATGCACACAATACTGAAAAGAAAACTCAACATACAATTTACATTTTTTTCCTCCCCTCACCCTATCTTTTTTTGTTACCTTAAAAAATTACCTCATTAATTGGCTGCTAGGGGTGTGTGCGGGGTTACCATTCATAAGACAATTAGCTACTGAGGGTGGGAACAAAAAGCAAAAGAAGAAAGGTAAGGCAAGATGCATTAAGAGGTTGAACACTGCACAGAATCACAGCAGGCTTGGCGGAGAGCATTCATATTCAGCAGCTCTATCCCTACCCCAGTCAAACCCTTTCCCAACCTGTTTCATCGGCTTAAAAAGAATTCCTGTTTCTAAAGGATGCTGACCTCATTCCCTTCGCTTCCTCGCCAGGGTCACAAGAAGTGTACTAGGACCTTCAGGACAAAGAGGGGAAAATAAATAAATAAAAGCAGACAAGGACAATCGCAGAGCGGCCAGTGTTAATGTCACCATATAAAGGGTCTGTCAGCATTTCCATTAGAAACTCCTATTTTCAAAGGTTTATAACTTGGCCATAAAAATTCACTCTGAGCAGCAGCTGGAAACTTGGCAAACAAAATCTCACCCAGCTTCAATTGATTTTTCTTTTTCTTTCTTTTCCCCTGCTCCCATCCACCTTCAGCCTCTGCCCCCCTATCCCCTCCATCCCCTCTCCCTTTCACAGCATAAGTTCGGGCCTGTTTAGGCGAAGGGAGCGTCCAAAAAGACACCCTGGTCGCATCTGATGAGCTCACGCTGCTTGCATCTTGCCCTGTCCTTTGCTTCTTGATGCCTCCTGCTTTGCTTATGGGGCCTCATTTTCCTGAGGCTTCTGCTTTGCTTCTCCATGTTATAAGTACTGCATTTTTCAAAAAATTCCGGAGGAGGACTCTGCTTTCGGGCAGACTGCACGTTCCATGCTTCAATACAGCAAGACCCCACAACTCCTCCAAAGAGAAATGTAACGTTAGGAAAGAGAGAGACGTACTGAGGAAGCGCATGGTGCAGTCCGTCTTTGCAGCACGTAAAGCTCAGCCGGAAACGTCGGGATAGTTCAATTAGAAACAGAAAGCGTCTCTTGGCCCGTGCTGGTTTTGACCCACCAGCTCCCTTCTCCTGTCACACAAGGAGCTCATCTACGCAGGACGGCCTTAAGTGAATATGACAGCAGCCATCTTGGCTGACACTTGAGACTAAACTGGAGACTCTAAGCCCGACGCTGTGCACCTTGAATTAAATTGCCAAGGCGGGCGGATCACGCGCGGAGCGGGGACGTGTAACATATGCTGAGCAGCGGGAAGGCAGCTCTGTAGGTGTAGGAAGTGACTACAATTAAATGCAGTTTGCCCTGGTACAAGTCACTCCCCCAACAGCAGCTCCGAGTGTTCACAAATGGAGACGGGGAGGAGGGAGGGGAAACAAATGCAGCAGCACCCTTAGATGGGGAGATTTAAAAAGAAAACCCACTAAAGGTAGGTCTTAAGAGGATGCCGAGCGGACAAACATTGTGAAAGCCGAGCAAGGAGACTGGAGAGCAAGGCGTAAAAGGCTGAGAGTTCAGGTTCTGAAGCAGCCTTGTGTCTGAGATGCTTCCTTGAACCGCCTGAGTCAGCAAAAAGAAGCTGACGATTGGGAGATTGTGGCCTCGTTCATGAGATTTTCCATGCCAGGTTCTGTTGGCAAAAGCATAACCTTATGCACAAAACAAAACCAAAAAATAAATTAAAATTAAATGGGGAAGGAAAAAAGGCAAAATTGACACAGTGTGAATTCTGGATGGTGTTCTCGGTCACCAGGTATTTGGTATTTGGGGCAGGGCATCTGTTCACGCTCTTCTGCCGGGGCTTGAACACCCGCTGGAGCTTCCTTCCCACACTGTGGCACTGCTGTGGCTGAGATGAGGTGACGGGACCCAGAACACTGGCGGTGGGTACCAGGGCTCATCGGCAATATTCCGCACGATTTCTATTTTTGCATTAATCTAAACAGTTACATTAGAAGGGCGGAAAGAAATGACATCAGTATGGAAGTAGCTTCTTTATATCATGATCTCATTTTTCCACACTCTGCACACAGAATTATCTTTAGATTGAGACTTCTCCCTCCACCTTCTCTTTTGCACATACTAAACTGCCCAAGAAGAAATTTAGGGTGGTGTTTGTCTTGCTGCAAGTGTTTTGTATTTCTGCATCGGCTACATTTGAAATTTAAGTTTAGATGCACACAGTTCAAAACGGAATCTAACCTCTGTCAAAATTTGAATTCACGGTTTGGTTTTCATCCAAATTTCACATAATGATGTTTTGTCAATGACCTAAGACACGAGACAGCTTTTTTAGAGGCTTGGGTTTTATCCAAAAGAAGGTAAAAGCCTGTGTATGTTACCAAGCTCATGTCTCAATTACCCCATGTGCAACTAAAATACCCATGCCCATGCATATGTACCAATACTACAATACCCATGCCTGGGAAAAAATACTATTTAAAATTTGCTTCTTCGAAGAAAATAAAAATCAGAATCAAATTTGACAGGGAAGCAGATTTAGTTAAAAATCTTACCCTTGCATTTCTCTCAGCCTAGTAAGCTCAGCAAATGCTTGTTTTCCCCTGCTAGAGTAGCGGTGTCCCCTAGCCGCGAAGGAAAGGGCAAGCAAATAAAATGTCGGCAGAGAATTGGGGCTGGAAGGAAGCGCACAGAGAAAAGAAGTAGTGTGGTAATTAGGAGAAGGACTTAGGGAAACAGTTACACCATCCCATGGAGTAAGAGATCAAGTGGAAAGGAGAGGAACCAGGAGAGACTTTGTTTTTGATGTTTTTAATTGATGCAATGCATGGCTGATGCCTGAAGATTTGCTACCAGTTTTGTTATTCTAATTAGCGAAGTGTACAGACAGGCAAGCCAACATCAAAACCCTGATCCATCGCGGCAGACCTCAGGCAGCTTCAGCAGCAGCTTAGGAGATGAGTAAAGCACCGTGACACCAAACACCTACACACTGGAAAAAAGAGATTTACGGGCTCGCGTACAAGAGCGGCAGGGAGATCGTCCCTTCTTGCGGGACACAGGCACCTTTGCAGAGCTGTAACTGTGGCAGCAGAAGGGAGGCTGAGCAGAAAAGGCACACGCAGGGCGACTAGCTTAAGCTTGCGCTTCCAAGATTCCTTTTTTTTTTTTTTTTGATTGTCGTTCATGAATATGTTTGATATGCAGATGTAGATTTATATCAGTTAAGATAGGCTAAGTAAAGTTACCGGATAAGAGAGGCTAAGGAGAAGTATGGTTAGGGATTAGAGTGAGATGATAAATGATAATATGCTTTTGTAATTAAGCAAATCTTGTGTTAAAAAGGGCTGGAGTCTGTTTGACTGGTAGATAGGGTTTAGGGTCTATTCACAGTCCAATGGTGGCACTTTTAAACTACTAAATCTTCCAGCCACTGGCATATCCTTTGACTGTCTGATAAACTTACAGAGTCCTCCTTACTCAGAGCGCAATCCCAGTTCCTGAAGGACTGGGTTTTGTTTCTTTGTGATTGCTAGCCAGGAGTTAAGCTTGGAAAACATTACCTTGTTCTGTAAATATTTGACCTCATGCACATCCCATCCTCACCTTCTGCTGTTTCCTCTCGCCAGGTGCCCTGAAACCACCTCCCTGGCAGTGGCATCTCCTGCAGGCAGGGCTGGAGAAGGGCAGCTCAATACTGGGCACTGCACAGAAAGCGCAGTGGGGCTGGCATTTCCCTGCAAGGATATTCCCTTTACAGAGCACAAAATGTCTTCCCAGCTATAAAAACATCAGTGAGGGATTTAAGTGCATCAAGTATATATATTGGGACAAAATAAACTTGGATATAGCAGGATATATGACAGCCCCAAGTAAATGTCTCCAGCCATCACAGCTATGCAGGAAGCTGATTCCAATATCAAATCATTCTAATTACCGGCTTATTATTTCTCCCACTTCCATTCAGAGCTGGTTTAACCAGTTGATAAAGTATATGCCATTTGAAATCAGGAACCTGAGCTATGATATGTACATCCTAAAATTATTCTTGGTCCTTTGTTTAGCAGTATTTTTTTCTTCTCTTCCAAATACAGATAAATATCTTGTGTTTGGAACTACTTAGACAAAACAGAACACAATTTTCGTAATGAGTTTGGGGTAGAAGCAGTGTTTTGACCATTCATGAAGTTCCTTAAAACACAATGTCACTCTAAAAGCATGCTTCACCTGCCACAAATATTTCCTATTCCTTATCACCCCTATCTTCCTACCATACTAACCCCCCTCCTCTTTTTTTTTTTTTAATAGCTCCAGGAAATTCCATTTATACAAACCTCCATCTCACCCCTCTCCCTGAACAGTACTTCCTGCACATAAATATCACCAAGTGCTGAACGGATTGTTCTCCAAGGAATCCTCCAGACCACTGCTAACATGCAGCGTGGCATTTGGGTGGTTTTATTTTCTCTGAACGCAGCCTGCCTCTTGCTATACCATTCCCAAATTTACCTCGCAGCTTTAACTAGATTCCTATCAGTGTTCAGTGTGGCAGTGACTACGGTATTGGTGCCCAGGATGCACGCGCTGCCTTGTACAAGCTTCGGCACGCATCAGCTTACATGTGCCTGTGGGTGTATGTGCACGTAGGCACACACACACACTACCTTCATGGTGGCTTATGAAGCGCCTTTTAATCAAAATCTCTAACTTATTCCATGCAGTCTTGTGTTTACCTCAAAATATATTGCTAAGGAAAGAATGGGATTGTGTTGCTTTACGCTGGGAACGGCAACTCTAGGACCGAGGAGGCCAGGAAAGAGCCAGGAATGAAATAATGAATTCCAGGCAAAGTGACATGGAGTGACAGCCTTTGAGCAGCCAGGCAGCCAGGAGCAGAGCTGCAGGTACCCAGCCTCCAAACCAAGCCTGCATGCTGGACTTCCCCAACCTAAGCACCTAGTGCTTATTTCTCAACCTGCAACTTCCATTTCCACTATCGCCCAGGCAAAAGCACTCAAACACCCTACCCTCCTCCCTTGGGGGAGGAACTTTGGGGGGACTTTGCTTTCCCAGGATCCAGAACACAGTGAGATTCCCTCCAAAACCAGTAAATTCACAGAGCCCTTAGTGTTGATAATTTCAAGCTTACGAAAGAAGGAGCAGAACACACCTGCATTCGCCAACAGACATCATGATAATTTCAAGTAAAAATATCGTGAGACAACTAAATACTCTCTGGACATCCATGTGTGATCCAATTTATGACAGGTCCAAGCCTAGAAATCATTAAAAAAAAGTCTAAGCAGTAGAAGATATGCACAGCTTAGTATCTTTTGAATAACAGTCACCTTCATTATATAGCATTTACTTTGTGAGTCATCTTTCCCAAGAGCAGTTTTTTCACTTTTCTCCTAATTTTTCCTTTTTCCCCCCAGATGGGAGGCTTAAGCCATCAAGAACTACAGTCATCTGTGGCACTTTATGCAAACACCAGATAAGAACAACAGTAAGGATGATACTTTCCTTGCCTCTCTGTATTACGATAGGCTCCATGAAGAGTTAACCTGCTTTGCTAGAAATGATGCATGGCTAAATCTATGTGGGAGTATAGTATGTTCACAGCCCCAAATAGGTGACATGAAGTATCTAAAAATAAATAAATAAAACCATGTTCTCCAAGCATCAAACTTGCAGTGAACATGTTCACTCTCAGCACAATCGGTAAAGCAAAAAGGTGGCACTGTTCATTAAGCAATATCTGTGTCGCCCACGTGGACCCCATGTCACTAGCTCCAGCCAGGGGCTCTTCTTGCCTAGACATGTGTCTTAGAAGGGTGATGCCAAGCAGATAGCAAACACACATGCTTAGATTAGCTCTGCAAAGGATCCCATCCTTCCACCGGCTACCAAGGCATGCTGGCCCCGCGAGCTGGGCTCAATATTTTGAGTGGTCCAGGTATCCACAGCTCGGTGCCCCCCTCCCGTGAGCCATCTACCCGCAGTATTTTTGGAGCTCCCCTGTGCGGAGGAACATGTTTTTCTCCCCAGGGACATCAGCAGGGGCTCTGCCCCACGCAGGACACCCTGAGGCGAGAGCCTCCTCAGCGTCACTCCTCCCGCCTGGTGCGCACGAGGACGGCTGCGTGCCGGCAGGCGAGCGTGCCAGAAGACGGGAAGAGTTACCTAAAGGTTAAGTGACTTATTTCAGAACTTGACGCATTTGCTAGAGACATTTAATGCTAGGGAACAGCTTCTATTTCCTCCTTAATAGGAAGGAAAATTACAGTCGCTAAGAGCAACTCTGAAAGATGCTGGAAACTAACCCCAGAGCAAGAGCTCCTTTTCTGGCCACGGCCATTTTTTCGCACTTCATTAGAAGGGGTAGTCACAAAGAGGAGAGGTGATACAGAGAGTCCGGCGCTTCAGAACAGCTTCGGAACAGCGAGGGCTCGGGAAATTGCCTCATCCAGCCCAATTAACATGGACATACACAGGGGCAGCAACTGAGGTGCAGATTTATGTATGGCTAGATAGCTGCAGATACCCCCACTGTCTGCTCGCCTATAAATACAAATTTTTATACATGCGTATGTGTGCATATTTCTATAAAATCTTTGAGACAGATAAAATGCACACAGCTGTTAGCAGCTGAAGCAGGCCTTAATTACACTCACGTTGTCATGGTAACATCCGACAAGCTTTGCGTTCCTGGATGGGAAGCGTCTGCCCTCTTGGAGTTTCGCAGGCCGTGTGAGAGTTGCTGAGAAAAATTAAAATACTCGCCCAACTTTCTCTGGCCTTCGGGACCTCCTGACAAGGCAAAAGGTCTGGGAAGCCTCGTTACTCCGCAGGTCAGACATGTCAGCACAAGACAGCAACAACTAGACTCTTAAAATACTGTGTTTTACTGAGAGTATCAGTAAAACCTGGATGCATTCAGGCAGCCAGGCTAAGATCTCCAAGCTTATGGTTATCATTTTATATAAGGCATCATTAATATCATTACATCTGGTACATGAAATGGATTTATTGATGTCTCACAACCCTTCTGGCTCACTTCTGTCTTTTAGTGGTATAACATTAGAAATGTAAAAAATAATAAAAAAGACTGTAATGGATGCCATTTAAGGAAAATAAAAAAAGGCATTTGGATTGTTAATTCAGCACTTGTTTGCTGAGAAAAGCTGAAATAGAAAGGACAAAATCCCTTGGAGAAGAAACCTCAGAATGAAAAAGTGGCGAAGCAGAACTCCTCCCTTTTCCTTTGTCAGAATCAAATAGTTCTTTGTTTTCTGTTCAAACTCTTCTCAAAAGTAATTATTTCTCTGAATGAGATGTGAGGCAGATTTTTTTTCTCCTCCTCTTTCCTTTTCCATGGTCTTAAAAGCCAGTAAGCAATCCAAAAGGATTAAATATATATGTACATGTACCTGAGGACTCTCACATCAAAACTCCTTTAATTTCTCTGGATCACAAACACATTTGCCTGAACAAAAAGCAGCAACATGGCACACTGCTGCTTAAATGTGTTGAAACCCCTCTCTCCAGCTCGCAATGCTTACCGTCAAAGAGAAAACTCAGTGGTCTAAACTCAGATATCTAAAGAGGAAGTGAATTGGTCAATCTGGACTTCTCCTACAGTCCAAGAACAACAGGCACGACATGAAGATGGTGTCCCTCAAGGCATCGGCTCCTTTCTACTGACTGTGACAGCGGCCCAGGAGAGCTGATCAGTCCTGTACAGTATGACAGTAGACTTAGAGGCAACTACAACTGTGCAGGATGAATCTCCTCAAAGTCTAAGAAAGCTCCACCAAAACTGAGGCACATACAGTAAGTCTTTCAGTGGCAGTTCTGTTTAAATCATGCACATGTGGCTCAACAGTCCTACTCTGTTCTTGCACTGGAGGATCACAGCAATGCAGAATTAATGTGTTTGTACAGCAGGCCTCCAAACACTATTGTACATCTAAGAATGAAGAACTGAAAATCCTAATGAAAGCAAATTTGCATACAAATGAAAGTTTTTTTTTCTAGGGACTATTCCCCCACCTCCAGTTTTGCTCTCTTCTCAGAACCTCAAGGATACATAAGACACTATGCATTATTGCTGGACAGAAACCTAATTTCCATTTCCAAAAAAAAAAAAAAACCTCATAAAAGACCTGAGCATTTCTATATATTGATATATTTTACTAAAAGGGAAAATGTTTGTAAAATGTTTTGTCCTGAAATGCTCTGCTTTTTCAGAAAATTGAAACAAAAATGAGAAAATGGATAACCCATCTGGGCCTCCCCTAAAATTTCAGAGGGGCAATGTGAAAAAAAACATATTATTATAATAAGATGACACATTTATGATCAAACATCTCTTAAACTAAAAATATTTTGTTAAGAAGCTATCATTTGTTTTTACTAAGCAGTGAATGTGTGCTTTGGCTCAGAAGGCTTGTCATATTAACTAAGAGCTTTTTGCATCATCCTTTCCTGGGAACCTGTGTTTCTAACTTCCACTCCTCTCTCTCCTCCCCCACTCTTTAATTTTATTATTATTTTTTTCTTTCATTTCATAAGCTCTCAGCTTTTTAATATGAGAGCCTTTTATTTCTATAAAACTGCAGCTGCTTTCATTTAGTTTTATGGATTTAATGTATTTAGAGGTTCCAAGAGAAGCTTGGAGCTGGCAGTATTATCCAGACGTTTGCTGCTTAGTGCCTTTTCTAATGACAAGACTTATCTGATTCAGAACATTTCATATCTGTAGAAAAATTAATTCTCTCCCCCTTTGTCTTTAGGCCTCAAGATTTAATTTGTTCGGGGGATTCTTTCAAGCACTTTTTTTTTTTTTCACTTGCAGATACCCTGATGACTTACTTCCAATGCTGAAGTTGTTCTTCCTGCTGGCATTTGAGTTTGAATCATTTGCAACTTGGTACTTATGTGTCTTCTCAATACCATGGCATTTGAGCTTCTTTCTCTATGTGATGTATTTTATCCTCCTGCTCCATGGTACAGAGGTTGCTACTCTCACCATTTTACATACACAGAAATGAGGCAAAGGGAGAGCTAGGGCTCATATCTACAATTGATCCGTATTGATTTCAATATGAGCTATGTATCTAAAATACTCTCCTGAATGTAACCTTAAATGATTTACCCAAGGTTGAGCAGGAAGCTGGTGGAAGCAGTGGAAGTGAACTTGGACAGCATGTTTAAGGTCATCATCCTTTCTACTGAAACACCTCCCAGTCTAGGGAGTAGAGACATCATTTATGGTAAGCCAAAGAAATACACCCAACAAGAGAAAATGGGTCAATGAATGGTTAGAGCTTTTCTGAGCATTGGCCTTAATACTGAGAACTATTAAGACATTTAGCATAATTTAAAGCAGTCCTGGAGAAAGAACTGGATGAGCTATAACTGCGAGCTACACAGTGAGTCCTGTGCTGGCTGCAGGTGGATAGCACATGAAATAGACTATCAACACTCCCAGAATCACAGATTTTTTCATGAGTCTGATCATTAGACAGGACTATATATTTAAGACTATTCACTTCTCTTATCAGAGCATCCCAAGGACAGGCAGTGAGATGTTAAGGCACAGGCTAAAACTTGACAGTTACTGAAACAGTGATTATTTAGTTATCACTTGCTATTACTTTATTGCGTTTGTAGCATAGTGGAAAACTGAACCAATTCAGGAGAACAATTACTGTCCGCATTTATTTTCTGTTTTATCTCCCTACCTTCTGTCCCCTTCAATAGCTCCTGAAGACCTCTAGAAGGCTTCATATTTACTTTCCTCTTCATCCCATCTGTTCAGCAATGAAAAAGATCATCACAATATTCATCCCTTGCTTTTAGGCTTTAGGGTTAAATAATCTTCAATACAATTATGGAGAATTCACACCTTGCAAAAGCACTATTTCTAACCACACAACATACTTCATTATCTTTGTTAAATTCTCCCTTCGCTTCTCTTCCAATATTAAGAAATTGACTGGAGAGAGTATAGAAATCTGAGTAACTGAGAAGGAAAAATGCACTTTTAAGCATTTATCTCCATTTGTTTGAAAGACCTGGAAGAAAACCTTCACATATCTGTATCGGAAACCTATCACCTCTACCCTTTTAAATGCTCGTGTTTATGAGGCATTTCAATAAAACCAGAAGATTTTGATGCCTTTTTTTTTTTTTTTCGCTATGAATAAAACTACAAAAAAAAAAAAAAAAAAAAAGAAACAGACATTATTTATATGCCACAAGAAAGGTAAAGGCATCGTTCTCCCCTCCACCCCTCCCATTATATGCACTCCCATGCAGCTGCTCTCAAGACTTTTGATAGAAGAGCTCATAAAAGGCTGCACGGGACAGGTTTATAGAGGCAGGGCAGTTAGAGCTCTATGGGCCGCTACCCCTGAAACAAAAGAAAGGGCAGGGGATCAGTATAAGTCTAGTTCTGTACTCATTTGAATCCTGTGATGTTATTAAATAGAAATTATTAAAAAGCAAACCTGTGCTAGGCATTACATAAGGGTACACATCATCTTTAAGAGATTTCAAACCAAAGAAAGACAGCCAAGAAAGGCAACAGCAAGCGCCTTTCCGCGGATCATGCACGGTAGGTCCAGCAACTGAACTGGGAACAAAAGCCAACTTTTTGGCCCAAAGCAGTCCTTCATTAGCTGTTCAGGAGAGCCAATGCCTCTGCTAGGCCTAAACATGGAAATGCTCCCTACGTGTGCAGGTCTGGGGATGGAAGTGCTGGGACCTCCCCGTGAGCACTCTGGAGAATATGAGGTGCGCAGCACTGCTTTCTAGCCTCACGATGAAACACAGGGATCCTCTCAGTGCAAGAACAGTTGAAATCTATCTTAATTCACATACCAGGTGCACTGCAGGCCAAAATTTGGCAACTGCCTTGCACAGCGTTGACAAGAAGGGGAGGTTCACCTTGCACAGACAAGGAGCTAGAGCTTGGAGAGCGGCATTGGAGCAGTGGGTGCTACACAGCAGTGCAGCTCTCCGTGTCCTCTGTGAGCACCTCCCTTGTTTAACTCTCCATCAGAGCTGCACACCAAGCTGAACTCCATCCGCTCCATTTCATATCCCTTCCCTTATAAACCTTTATTAAGGCTTTATGTTACACAACTATCACCGATACAAAACTATTGCATTTAGGCTTCCAGGCGACCGAGTGCATTAAAACTCCTTACGTGGAATGGCAGGAACCAATTCCTCATTTTTACTGGCTGGGAACTGAACCTTAATAGGCCACAGAGCACAAAACTCATAAAACACTGGAGTAAGGGGAGGAGGAGTGAAGCCGGGGGAGCAGGTGGGGGAGAAGTTTGTTGCTGAGGTTATGAAATTATAACAGAAGAAAACAAAAGACCTCAAGTAGAGCACAGCGAGGAATTCTCCGCACGCCTGGGGAGTTAACCTTGCCACCAACGCCCGGCAGCTGGAGGGGAAACAAATAAAGCAGGATTGGGCTCCTAACAAAGGGAAGCATCGCTCCTTGACGCTGGAATAGCAGCAACCTTCGTCCGGAGGCCTCGCGCTGCTCCGGAGGGGCTTCCCGACGTTGGCTCCGGCATGAGTCGCCTCTGCCTAGCAACCGGCGCCAAGTCCGCCTGCCAGGCGGGCCTACGGTCCCTCCGTTCTGCCTTCTCCCTCCTCCACCAACGCAGCCAGGCCCCCTGGTGTGTCAGACTTCATCTCCACACACCTCTAAGCCCATCGTAAGAAGGCATTTCTCAGAAACACAGGGTTTGCACCCCAAGGCTGTCTTCAGCAAGAGCTCTCTGTCTGCTCTGCATCTCTAGGGTGATACCAGATGATAACACAAATTTGTTTTTATCCTGTTCTCTTCACCCTTTTTTCCTGCCTTTACAGCCCTTCACTAGGAAAATGGCAGAGGAGGAGAGAGCACCACCTGCTTTAAGCATGTGCCTAGTGCTGTAGGTTCATCCAGAAGAAGGCACCAGTCATTGCTATGTACACATACATCTTTTCCTGTCCAATTCTGATGTAAAGATGCCAATTTCTGCTGTTGGAAACACAAAATGGGGGCAAGAGTGTTTTTGAAGCAGGATATGGGACAAATCAAGAAAGTAATAGTAAGAAGCTAATTGCCAAGGATTGTTCTCCACAGCAGCAGCTGCTGCAAATGTAGAGACAATTCTGCAGACTGGAGAGAAAGTCAAACTTTGAAAATATTCCAGTGAAATTAAATTCTGAAGCTACGTATTTTGATGCTGGAATAAGTTATTGGCAGGATCCTGCCACGCTGTGTCACTCTGACCTGAGCCACAAAGGGCCTGAGATGCTGCTGCTTCCTGGAATAGCAAAAAGTCATTTCACTTGCTTGCCCAAGAAAGGAACTTATTAGGAAATCAAACAAGCTGAAATGCATGAGACAAGCCTAGTAAACACAATTGTGCTCCAGTCAGCATCAGAAGGGCTGGCTGAACTCCAAAAGTTGAAGCAAGTTAGTCCCTGCATCCGGGTTGCTTCAAATCAGAATGGAAGATAATCACCCATTTCAGGCACCAGAGGGATATTTACTTAGTGTATTCTGACTCTGAAAATGGAAAATTACCAGATATACGACAGCAGTTACCTTCCAGAGCTCAAAGTTATCATAATGCCACATTTCTAATTGCAAACCAGATTCATAACCGCAAGAGCCAGAAGGAGCCAGGTCCTAGCAATAAGCATAGTCCACCTCACTTAACCTCACCTTGGGACCTGTATCACATCTCCGCTGCCATTGAGAACCCTCTCCCCTCCATTGTCACCAGGCTCCTTCTTCAAGTCGTGGTATATTTTTTCCCCACATCTTTTAAACCTCACAGAAGAATTTCAGTCGCAAAGTCTGTGTGAGAAGAGGGAGAGGCCTCCGTGAAACCAAGGACAGATTTTTGCTGTTGTTTTTTCTCCTAGAAATAGCTTTTATTTTAAGATAAAATGCTGCATCACAATCAGTTGCTGGAATGTAGCAGGTAATGAGAAATCACACCCGGAACACAGCCTGATGTCTGGCCTAAACATAGTGCTAAGAGCTGCTAAGTTCAGCTATGCTAACCCAAGACAAGCGCTGGCAGGAGAGAGACAAGCAACTGCTCTCATCCTGCTGGGTTGCTAGGGCAGCACCAAATTTTCTCATCAGAAAGCTTTTGTCTATAAAAAGGTAGAAGAGACAATGGTTTTTTAACATTTTTAATGATACCAAATTCAACTGGAACGAGCTACTTTGTCATCACAGCTTGTTATCGATTGCTAGCTGAACATTCTCGGCAAAACTGGGACAAGCAAGAGTAAATCTTACATAAAAAGCACAGTTCTATTGATTATAGCAGCCGCCACTGACCCTCCACTGAAGCAACAACCAGCTACTTTAATAAAAATGTAATCCTCCAATAGAGAGGAACCCATCTGCTTTCCAATCCACTCTGCATCATGCTCTCCTGAATGCTCGTGAGAGAGAGCAGACCAGTCCATCCCCCTGATAAAACACTATTACTATGCAGTGACACAATCTCGCTTGATTTAAGTACATCTGGCATTTTCAGGTGTAATGCCTCAAGCAATAATACTAAAAAAAAAAAAAAAAAAAATCAGAATAACCCTAGTTACGCCCTCTGGGAGTTCCGTGTGTGTGAACTAAGTAACTTACAGAGTTCCCATTTCCATAGTATCAAGTGCTTTACATTCTGTAACACATTTATCCTCCCACCACCCCAGGGGAAGGAGAGGTCAGTACTGCTCCTCTTGCTTTCCCAGTGGTTATTTAGATCTTCACTTTTTATTCCATGGGAGTTAGATGCATGACTGTTTCTGGGCTGGAGGCTGAGACTTGCTCAGGGTCTTACAGGAAGACATTGGTGTGGTTTGGCCAAGAACTGGGTTTCATATCAACTGAACTACACACTCCAGGCTCTGCAGAGAGCATTACAGCAGGCATCCATAAGCCTGTGGGGATTTCTACCTTCATGCAGCAAGATGCAGTCAGGTAGTGGCACTCAGCTCTCTCTTTGCAGGTGCTTTCTGTTGTACATATTCCCTTTATCACCATCCATGCTGCCTTATCACCACGCACTGGAAACTTCTAGGCTAAATATGGCAAAGAAGAGGCACAGAAACCCCCGCTGCCAAGCTGAATCCCTTGGAGAATGCCTTGTCTTTGTCCTTCTCCTTCTCTTCCAGTGTTTAGGCTTGGACCCAGTCTCTGAAATGGGTCTGGAGAAGAACTTTTGCTCCCATTGCCCTCTCTCTCATGCATTCCTCAGCCTCACTTTTTGCTCATTTCAAAAGGACAGGGACCACATAGAAACATATGAACTCAATCTTGTCTTTTTGGACAGAACCAGGGCAGTTTAGATGCAGTAAATGGAAGAAGCTCGGAAGACGACAAGGGTCAAGTGTGGACAAGAAGGACTGGACACTGGTCTTATGGGCAGAAAAAGAGTAAAATGCAAGAAGGTAAGTGAAGCAGAGGAAAATTCTGTGCAATCCCCATTCTTTCTGCAGCTGTAAACAAGCAATTCCAACCAAACTGTGGAGTCACAGCTCCACAGTAAGTGGGACACAGCGATGGAGATGGAGCAGAAGGGGAGGCTCAGTTCCCTGCAGTTAGATCTTGGACCCTGGCACAATAAAGGACACATGAAGCCTCTGCACGGCCGCGTGACGCTGGGGATGAGAGGGCCTCTGCTCAGCAAGCTGAGGAGTTAATAGAAACAAAACAAATCCCCTTTATTTGCCTCAGGGTCAAGGGTCAGCGTAAGTAAATCATTAATTAACACGCTGGCACCTCAGTGCTATTGACAAGGTTTTGTGTGCACAGTGGGACTGTGGCACCCCCTGCAATTAAGCAGGCAGTGAACTTTCCTCCTCCGGCTGCCTCCTGCTCAGCTTGAGCAGGCTCCTGCTCCCCTGTCCCCATGCAGAGCTTCTCAACGCTTCTCCTTTGCTCATGCTTCCCTCCCGCTCTAGAAACCAAACGTCCTCTGTTTCAGCGCTCTCCAACTTTCTAAAAAAATGCTCCTTTTAAAAAAGCTCACTAGTTATGAATCCATCAACATATGCATTTATTCTACCTCCATGCTCAAGTAAAGCTGCACCTATGATCTCTGCCTACAGAACTCACAGATGCTCCGTGATACCACGTCAGACTTGAGACACTAGTGTCTCAGAGGGGAAACAATTTTTCTTCACCTCTCAGCCTCTAGATTTTAATATAAATTTGAGATCCCAATATATCGCTAATGACACCTTTTCTTTTTTTTTTTTTTTTCCTTCTTCTAATCAAAGCAGTTCTGTTGACAGCCTGACTTCGACACCAGCTGGGAAATTGCCGCATGAAGCCCAGTCATTTCAGAGACTCAGCAGCCGCAGATCGTCTTAATGATCAGCCCTACAAGCAGTGGAGCTGCTAAGAAATTTGTCTTCTGCTTCTCTTTACAGAGGGGTCTCCTTTCTTTGGGTTGATTTGGTTTTAAGTTTGGAAAGGTGTTGCCCTGCTGTCTGAAAACCTGGCATTGAAAAACACAGACCAGCTTTCTCAGAGTTCCATCACACTGAGATCAAGACTGGCTTCAAAGCTGAACTTGAGTCCCAGAGAACTTCAACTAGAAAACCCAGAGGAGAGCTCATGATTCACTAACCTGGAATGAGGCATCCACTGGGGTTATGCAGTGTGACAGCCCAAGCTTGTCCACTTCCCAAGCTATACATCAGAGACTGTCTTGGCCAAGTCCTCTTATATATTAGTGCAATTACCAATCAAAAACAATTACAGATGCTCTGTTCTATTTAAACACTTAAAGAAAGCATCCAGACATCTACCTCCTTCTATTTATGAAACATATCATTTTCATGTCATTTTAAAACCTTTGACATGGCAAAAGTTAAGACAGACATGAGAACGCATTAGAACCTCAGACATCTCCCCCCACCGATTGCTAATCATCTTAGTCTGATCATCTGCCTCCTCTCCTCACCACTATTTATTTTTCTTATATATAAAATCCCTGGTAGGTTCCCAGCCATTTTTTCATCATATCGATAAGCAATTGCCCTGGTGAGGAGTCACTACGGTAAAGGCCCCATGGGGCAAATTATGAGCTTTCCACGGCACTTTCTAGAGGAAGCCAGACCAAAGACCTGGTCTGCACATAACCCCACCTCTCCCTGCCTTTGCAGACACCAGCAAGTCTGATGAGGCCCAGGAGGGGGCTGAATATGACTGAGCACCTCCAGGAGGGGAGGGTTTCCTACAGGTTTTGAGGCATCTTAGGTCTGCAAGAGTGTGGATAACTCACACTATGTTATTTCAAAGCTTAATACCAAGACATCAATAAACTCAAGGCTTCTCCCAACAAAACACGGACAACTAAAAATTCAAGTTCTTTCAGTATGCTGATGGAACCATCCCACCCCAACCTGCTATCCAGTTACTCTCTTCTTGCCCTTGAATGTTGTTCCCATAAACAAGACACTTTCCCACCTTGGCAACCTTCCCTTCTCTACTTCTCTACTCTACCGACATGAAGAACATGCTGGTGAAAGGGCCAGGTGATTCTGCTCTCTGCAGCACATTTGTGGATCATCCTTCCTGGGCTTTCTGTCATCAGGATGAGGGCGGAGGGAATCAGCCCTTTCCTCTCCTCTTTCAGAAGCATCCCATTGGTATTTGTTCTCTTTGCCTCCTAATATCCAGTTCATAGCCCTTGCTGTAGTTACACAAAAATGCCACAGTGAACAGGCCCTGAATCCAATGCATGTTAAAAGCAGAAAGTTGCTAGCAGCCAAATTAACAGCGCATAATTAGTCTCATGCATAAACCTCTTTAAAAAGTACAGGGCACTTGGTGTCAAGATTAGACAATTAACTTTGTCAAAGCACAGGAGAACGCACGGAAATGCTTACATTTGCAATGTAGTATTAAGTCTGCAGTTCTCACCGGGACTCATGTGAGTAAATACTCTAGGTCAAAGCCTTGACAGCCTTATTTAGATTTTGCTCACTTAGTGCAGGCTCTGCTCAAGTAAAGACCACATATAATCCAAGGAAAGACTTTAGAGTTTGGCTCTGTTTTGACAGCCTATAAAAGAGCGGCTGAAGCATAAGCAGGATCAGCAAAAGTAAGCCCTTCCACATACACAATGCTGTCTGAAACCAATGCTGTTTTACACACTCGCCAAAACATGACCGTTTACTGCAGCACATTCTGCAGCGCTCCAGCCAGCCGAGCTTTAAAAACCTCTCAAACTGGGAAAAGGCTCCTGCCAATTCCCTTTATTGATACCACATCTTTCCATAGGTTGATCCATCAGCAATCCAGATCCATGATCAAATGACTCTTTCCGCAGGGAGTGGCAGGCCTAGGGAGATTAGCAACTGCCTCTCTTCTATTTATCACTGGCAGGTGCTTAAGTGAAGCAAGATATCAGCTTTGTTAAAGCCAACTAAGCTCCCAAAAGATAAGATGAATGTGCTGGGCCTCAGAGTTAACTCTTGCTCAGAAAACAGAGTGACCGATTCGCCATTTGCTTAACAAAGGTGTTTTTGTGAGCTAATAGGAGGAATACTAACTTGTTAATATGGTGATTAAGACCTAATGTACAATTAGTAGGAGAAGACTTTCTGCAGCACAAGACAATTTTGCTAGTTCTGGGAAATCTGGGTAACTTCACTGGCAAGAACAGCCAGGCAAAGGCTAGCTGTGCCCCAGCTGCTCCCAGACCTGGAAGATCAAGGACAGGAGGTGGATGTGAGGCAGTGCAGAGCTGAAGGTCAACTAGCCGCACTCACATAGCACCTGAGCTAGCAAAACCCCTTCCCCTCAGGCAGTGACTTCACACCATCGTCTACACAGCTGGAGCTCTGTATTGTATCCTGTTTTGAGGAATGTAAAAATCTATGTAAATACCAAATAGAACATTAATTTTTGTAAGTAGAAGGTCTAGACACAACTATTGCAGGAGTCTTTCAGGACTGAAGAACTTGAGTTTATGCAAGGCAAGTACTTTATCACTAAACGCATAATTTCAGGTTAAGAAGGCTAAAGATTAGGAGAGGCTATTACCCTCAGTGAGGAACTGAGGGGGTGAAAGTATAATCCTTGATTTCACTTAAATGTTTCTAGACATCTACAGGAATATGTGTTCCATTTTTTCCCCAAAATTACTAGACAAGTAACAACAGAAGAGCACAAAGACATCCCTCGTCTAGGCTCAAGGAGGCATAAGTTTAGCTCAGTGATTCTTCCTGCAGCACTGAAGTCTCCAAGTCTTCACAGCTTAGATACTTTGGAAAAATACTAAACTTGCAGACACAAGACAACCTACCTGACACCAGAAAGAAAACGTGTGTCAACATTCTGACCACCCATGCTGCTGCCTCATGTCTTTGTGGAATATGCACAACCCTCGTAAGAGTCTGTTAATAAATTCATACATTATTAGAAAATCCTTTATACAAGAAGACCCACTGAGCTATATCATCTCATTTTAAGATTTCCTGTTGGCAGAATACAAAGCAGCCACCTGCAATCGCCTAGTGCTCAAAAGGATTTAAATAAACACACACAGATAATTAGATCAGTTAACCTTGCAAATTAAAACAAGCATGTTGCATTATCTCCAGTTTATCCTAAAAGAAAATATGAAGTTCCCTCAGATAAATAGTTTAATAAAGACAGTGAAGAGCTTGCAAAAGCAACATAATGCTAAGTCTTCTAAGCATGTGGGTTAATATGATGAGAATTCAGTTACTTAGTAGACTCACACTGGAGGAGTGGCTAACAGTTTATGTAGTGGTGGGATCAGGTTTAATTCACAAGTTATCACTTAACATTATCCATGTAGCCTAAGCTATTGGTCTTAGGTGACTCTCTATCCAATGGAAAATGAGGCTGGTTCAGTTCAGTCTCTACTATCCAGCAACTGGACGATAAACCCAAATATTTAACCCTCGTAAGACTATAGTCCAGACAGGTGAACTGTGCCCATGGTCACCAAATGTCACTGACTCAGACATCCACATTCCTTTGCCAAGGCAAAAATTCTAGTTCTGGACTCTACGCAACAAGAAAACTAGGCCCAGCTCATGCGTTACGCTACAGAGCGACTATCAGACTATCCGGATTGAGAGCTGCTATAGCAACTGGGTGACACCAATTGTCCATTAAGATCTAGGCCAATCTGGGCCATGATAGGTCTCTTACATGCAGAGGAATTTTCCTTGTGGTCAGCAGCTTCGGTAGGCGGCACACAAGGTGCTTCGATGATGGCCTAGTAGAGACAACCTGCGAGCAGACATCACTGGCCTCCCGGGGCCACCTGTGATCAGGCTGGCCAGAAAACTGTCAGTTATTTTTACAAACATTTCAAGGCTTTGAAACATATTTTTCTTTCGTGAAGAGACAGAAATTTGAAAAGAAGAAATATCACTGTCTATTATCCAGTGCTTAGATGGGATTTCAGAGGGGAGTTTTCTACTGGTTTCAGAGCAGGTTTATTTATTGTTTTTTAATCCCAGATCTCATCAAAACAGGATAAACGGAATATCTTGGTCAAAGTGCTATCCTGGATCTCAGACACTATCACATTAAGAACACATTGAATGCAATACCCTTTCAGAAAATATTTCAGTGCTTTCCATGAAAACAACAATAGCTTTGTTGTTTGCTTACTTTTTATCAGCTGTGCTCATGAGACTTGGCAGCACCTTATGTTTTAACAGGAAAATAAACAGTCCCGATTTTGCCAGCAAAATGGACCTACATTGAAGATCTCACACACAGGTAGTTCATACAGTCATGTTTCACAAGTTACATCCCACACATTGTTCTACATGGTGGATGGTGGGTATCATAGCAGCGAGCTGCAGTGGCCAACAGCACTTCTGTCACTCTTGCTGATAGTGCTTGTTGTCATGACCAAAATTGCTATCTTACCAAAAATGATTGTGAAGCCATACAGAGAAGAGAACTGGTGCTCTCTCGTGGTCCCATCATGCTCTCTCCCCCACCAAAGAAAAGCAGCTATGAAGTTTAGCAGGTGAACTTGCTGCTGCATCACCTGATTTGATTTACTGTGTCACACACCCACCAAGCACATCTCAGATCCTCAGATTGATCTTCAGGCTTGTTTCTGAAGAAAAAATGAAATCCTTAAGTCCAAACTTCATTACCCACCGCCCTAGGTTACCAAATTGTTCCGGTTAGCCTTGTAAACAAGTCCAAATTTGTATCTAATACTCTGCAGATAAATCCACCAGGCTGGCACAGAAGGTGGTCATGGCCTTGGGAGCACATCCCTTAGTGCCACTAGCTGCACTATCATGCCCTGTGAATAAACACACAGGGCTTAGTTACCAAAGCCATCCATTTCTGCATCTTTTCCTGGAACTTAAACATTAAGGAGAAAAAAGAAAAACTGCAATAAAAAAAAAAGATGACAGCAAAAGACAAAAACACACAGATAATCTAGCTTCTACACTGTTAAGTAACAGATTTTCCCTCATTTATTTCAGCCCCCACCTTCTGCTGCAGATCCAATACAGAGTCCTCAAGTTTCATTTCCGAAAGTGAAGCTGCTAAGCAGCTACCAAGTGACCTTTGCCTCTCAGATGAGTATTTATGGCAGGCAACACACACATCAACAACAACAAAAAACTTTCCCCAGTAACAAAAATGTTTCTGCCAGCAATGTATCTTTTACAAGCTTGCAAGCTGTACCAAGAGCCTAATAATCAGATTAAAATCGCATCAAACTATGTTGGGAAGTCAAGGTGAAGGCCTTTGGATTGTACTCATGAATAGCCCTACCCAGTCCCATCAAGTGATGATAAATTCACTTTTTTGCTTGGTTGGTGTTTTTCAAACTTGTTTTAAGGACGTACAGGTTTTAAAGCCAAGAGGTGGGATAACAGTGTTTTAGCAGTTCTTGCCAGCATCTCACAATAGTGAAATAGTTAAGAAAAACACAGGTGATTTTTCCTGTGCTGAAACAATTTGGTAATAAACATCTGTCCTTTCTATCCCACTTTATAGAAGAGATCAAGAACCTTGTCTTCCTCTCACGGGTGGAAATCCAAACCTCACAGAGGCAAAGTGGCTTCCCCGACATCATTCATGTTTTTAATAATTAAGCTAGGAGCAGCTAAATCCCAGGAAAAGATTGCACTGCCTCCCAGGGCCAGTGGAAACCAAGTTATCAGAGGGGTTTTCTACTACTGTCCTCTCTAGATGAGGAATGGTCTGAGTTTTGAAATGGCTAAGAACAACGAGAGATGCGTAAGCCATCACGCTTTATTTTCAGCTCGAGTGTCTGCCTCAAACCTGGCTCACACCCTTCATTTCCAAACAGTGTGCGCCTTCTCCCCGCCCCACAGAAGGCTGCCTAAGAAATACAGCCAAACACTAAATAAACAGTCACATATCATGGTGGATTATCAGATGTGAGAACAGGAATTCAAAGTGCTTTGCAGATTTAAGGAATGCAAAGAAATGAACGGTCTAGATAGCTGTTTCCACAGAGAAGGTAACAGAGGCGAGCAGCATCCAGTCAGCCTACCCACAGGTGAGCATCTTTCCTGCAGAACCCAACCCAGCTTAGTAGCAGTGGCAATGCTATATTCACCTGTGCATATGTTCACAGTACAGGGAGGCAGCACTCACTTTCAGGCTCCAACCGTCAGGCTCATGCAGATCAGCAATTCAAACAGTTTAAGCCACCCAGCTGGTTTTGCACAAGCTCATTTGGGGACATTCAGGTGAGATGCTCTCTGCACAAACTAGCAGGACAGAGGAACATTCATTTCATTCATGCTTGCCAAGTCCCACGGAGGACAACAACCCATGATGCGTAGGACATTGCAATGAGGATCTCCACTTGAGTCAGTCATGGGATAAGCCTACGTTGGATACCTCAGGGAACTGTAGGCCAGTCTTGGATGCTTACCAGCATGACAGGGATTTATTTTGCACTACCCTTTGTTAGCCAAAGCAGCCAGCCTAGAGTTAAAGCACTAAGTTCCAGTGCAGAAGTTTAGGAGCAGGCAGGGTAATTGCCAAATAAAGAGGCAGAGGTACTGCAAGGCCAGAATATCACACCTGCCTTAACTTAATCTAACAGTCAAATCAAATAACTGCACATTCTAGTTAAACTTGCATGTCTGACACCACCAAACCCATTTCTTAGAATATTCACCTAACGCACAACTCCCACCAGCTTCCCAGAAAGAAAAACAAGTTCCTTGAAAATAAGAGCTCTGTCTTTAGAAAGATTCAGAAAAACCCAGCTAAGCCCTCTGTCCCTTCCTCCCACCTACATTTAGGAAGGACACTACAGAAACCTTGCACAAAAGAGGGGTTTATCAGAGCCTCATGCCACTGACTTAGATCTACTTCCAGGAAATCCAAGAGAAATTTTATCTCCTATTTCGACAGGAGAAGCATGAAACAGATGCTGCACATATATTTAAGAAAAATCTACCCACTGGCTATTTTGTATAAAATAACATCACTCTGTGCTTCTATCCACTGCCAGAAAATCCAATCTCTACCCTTCTGTCAGCTAGGTTCTCTGCACTGAACTGAGTCATTTCTAATTGACTAACCCACAGAGAGATATCAAAACCCCAGCAGACAAATCCTGAGGAGCCTTCTCCTTGTCTTCTCCCAGAAAACCAAAATCCTCCTCCAATCCCACTTTCAGAAAAGCCCTCATTTTTCCACACAACTGCTTAATCCTGCAGGCTACTGAGGTGATATCAAGCAGACACTAGTGGGACTTCACTGCGTGGAGAGGCCGCCTCTCTGATGGAGCACAGAAGCATGGACTGCAAAAGCACCAGTGACACACCAGCACATACACTACCAAGTATGCTCCAGCTAAATGCTACTGGAGGTTTCACCTTTCTGTAGCCCAGCAATCAGTCCCCAAAAGTGCCACGGATCTGCCCACCTCGCCATGGACACATCGGTTCCTCATATCATGACAACCCTCCCCAACACTGCTCTCCCCAGTGCACACAGCAGAGCGCTCCTGCATCTGAATCCCTGACTTGCAGGGGCTGCTGCCAGGCCTTACGAAACTCTCCTCTCTTCATGGTTCACCCAGCCTGGCAGCCCGAGCTCCAGCAAGGAAATTGGCAGCCAGCAGGAAAGATGCTTCAGCAACCTCGGCAGCGCGAAGCAGTTTTAGATCTGACCGGTGGAAAGATTTGCTGGGAGTGATGAATAAGCGCAGGGTGCAAAGTTATCAGGGCTTCCTGTGCCAGCCCTTCGAGGACTATGCTGAGCTGGCCTAGACTGCCTGGGTCACAATCTAGAGAGCTTAATATAAACAGGATTTTACCAATTTCTCTTCCTGTTAGTTTTCCCTGTCCCCGTTGAATGAAGTTTCAGTCTTTCCTCATGCAGTTCAATTTGGTAGGGTCCTTTTTCTTCCCTTTTTTTTCTTTTTTTTAAATAAATTTAAATCTTAATCAGAACTATGAACAGTATTTTGATGTAAATGAAGCTGTTTTCATCAGATGAAATATATCTAGCATACTTCTGAACAAGGTTTCTATAACACTTACTTTGATAAAGAGATGCTGATAAAACTATGGATGTCTTCCCCAAAATTTGATTTTTTAACCCAATTTAACAGTATCTTTTTATATTTTTTTTTCTGGATTTTGTGATTCTTTGATGCTGTACAAAAAAAGATGGGAAATTCTGAGAGGTGGATAGTAATCCACAGAATGGATATTCAGAAATATATGCGCTGCCTGCCTATTGAATGCCTCATCCCAACCCCCCAAAAAATGAACAAAAAACTCTTTGGAGGGGGACTAGCACCTCTTCACTTTAGTTAAGATAGAAAATAGATGTTATGCAAAGAGAAATTAACAGTTATTTGCCCTGCATGCACACGAGCAGATGGGCCACTAAGACAAGTCGTTGGCGAGAGGGCCATCCTGCAACGCAAGCAATCACAATCTGAAACGGGTCTGCCTCCTTCCCCACCAACTGCTCTCAAGAAAAGGTATCAGCTGCAACATTTTCTGTCTTCTGAGAACCCCTGTATGAACTGCTTGTAGCCCAAGAAGAGTGGATGCTCAAAATTAGAGAGATGCAAGCTTGCAAAGAAATTCAGACTCTTCTGGCAAAAAAACAAACACTGCTGAAGTGGGCATCAAGGGACGATTTCTAATTTTCTTTTTAACCCCATGTTTCATCTGCGGACCACTTATGCAGTGATAGATAGAAGCACTCAGTTATATCAGGGTGAACCAGAACAGCATCAAACCCAATAATATTACGAGTAAACAGTAATAAGCCTGAACTTAATTACTGAAAAGAGCTTCTTATTGATTGATTTTTAAATTTGAATTACAAGGGTATCAGGATTATATATTGAAAAATATTAATTAGCAATTATTTTCCCTTGCAAAAGTATGGATTTTTCTTGCATTATGTAGTGGAAAGTGGTACTGCCTATTGTTTATGCTCCTTTGCATTTTCCCAACTTAGTAGGAAAAGATAAAGAAACAGGAAAAAAAACCAAATTTGTCATCCAAAAGTAAGTAAGATTTTTTTTAACCCAATATTCTGAAAAAAAAATGAAGAACAACAACAAAAATGTGGTACAGAAAGTAAATTTCACTTATTTTTTTCAAAGTTCTGAAAACTAACATAAAGCTCTACTATTGAGATTTCAAAATGCTTCTTCACATTGTTTTAAGTATCTGAGTCACTTAAGCTTTCTCAAAGCCTTCCAGAAGTCCCAAGAGAGAATACAAAAGATCCAAGCTAGTCAGAAAACAGTACATTAATACTTATATTTTCAGCGAATTGTTTTAAGGGTATGCTTGGAGCTGTGGAAATAAAGGACATGCAGGAAGCCAATGTCCGCAATAAGTCGTAGCCTGCATTGAAGGACATCTATCTCCCCTTCACATTGTGTTCTGTCCCCACCTACCTTCAACTGGCAGAGATTATACTGAATCGCATTTTAAACAGCAAAAAACAAAGGCTGATACAGTTCTTAAAGATACTAAAAAATGCCTGCACTCAAAATCATGCAACACACTCATTCAAACAAGTTTGTTGGAGTTCCTGCTTTCTTGACTTTTGCATTGGTTTCTTTTGTCCTCATGGATGCTTCCCTGACATAGGAAACCAAAGCTACAGCATGACTGTTAAATGCTTCTAAAGTTTAAAGAAAGCTCCCTTCTCCTTGTTCTTTCCTCTCAGTCAAAGAGGTTTTTATTTCTTCTTCTCTCCTCTCTGTCCTTTTTTTCTGAAGAACTGGGGGGAAGGGCAAGAATGAGTTTCCCTGTGAAATCAAAAGCTACCCCCAGATCCAGCCTGATGGGTTGCTGGAAATACAGCACAGAAACGTGTTTCTGTGAGCGAAAGACGTTGTTTGTAACCGTAAGGATTGCACACAGCACGTTGTTTGATCCTGGGAGGACTTTGATCTACACTAGCACCTCAAATATAGCAAAGGATGTCACTAGGCTTTGGAGGGAAAAAAAAAAAAAAAAAGGAAGGGAGAGAAGAGAAAGCAAGTACAAGTGTGCAGCATCAAACAGAAGGCTCTGAATTCGAGATGAAGCAGCCAGCAAGTGTAACCACGTTTTGGTCAGAGAAGAGCAAGCCCTGAGAAGAGCAACTGTATGTCATGTTGCCATCTACCCCAGCGACTATCATTCAAGAAAAGAGGAGAGTTACTAAAAGCATCTCAAGGGCAGCTCTGGGCATGGAAAGGGAACGACGCAAGAAGCCTCCTACCTATGCAAACTGTCATGAGGCATAAGCAAAGTCAACGGAAATTTGGTGGTCTTTCCTCCTTGCCCCAATTGTCCACCAGATGAGGACAAGGCTGGGCTGGAACGATGCTCAAAACATGCCTGACAACCAAAATAAGCCGCTGATACATAAAAGGGTGTGCAGGTTAGGACCCACACACCTTTACACTGCTGTGGCCACTGACCCAGAGCTAGGGGTCAGACAGGACAAAGGATGCCTAAGACAAATCAAGTCCAAGACCCACCACTAGATGTGTACAGCTACTGGTCCATGATAGCACCCCTATTTCTGCTGCCTAAAGCCACAGCAGTGACCCTCTGTGCTAAAGCAAATCAGATGAGACCTACTCTACATCTGGGCAGATGCCTGATGGCTGCACACCAGTGAGCAACATAGCAGGCCTTGAGGGTGTACTGAAACCAAGTTTATCTGGGACTGTGTTTTTCAGACAGCTCCCAGTGTAAGCTGTTGTATCCTTCCCTCATCTCTCCTTAGGGCAATATTCATTACACACACATACACTTCCCCCTCACCCCCAACATACAGACTCCCCATGAAGTAATTGCAAAGAAAACTAAACTCTCTTTGACATAAGCCCTGCTTTCTTCCTGCATCTCTCATGCAGAGAGCAGGAGAGGACAGATGTGATCAAACAAGATAATGCAAATGCTCCACCTTTTACCTGTACTCAAAGATACTAGAGCAGAAGGGCAACTTTGAGGAGTTGTTCTCACTGGTAACCAGCTTCCCTCTCTGTGCCCTTAGGTGAGATATGGTGGAACATGATAAGCAATTTTATATTATGCCTTGGAAAGAAGTAAAGAAGAGAGAAGCGAGGAATACCTAATACAAAGCAGAGGCTCTGTGCAGTGACAACAGTCTCTATTATTCTTGACATGACCCTAATACAAGTGTGGGGCTGTTTGTAGGATGCTGCTTTTTATTGAAAAGTATATCTGACCCAAATTTTATTACAGATGTCAAGTACAGTATGGAGAAGTATAGCATGCATCTAAGCAATTCTCCTTGCCTTCTTTTTTTTTTTTTTTTTTGAAGTAATAGTAAGAATGTCACTCTTCCCTTATTTACTTTCAGGTCAATCATGAAAAAGAGGAAAGAGACAGCCCCTTTCTGAAAGGCAAGAATCATCCTGATCCATCACCTTATATTTGAAAAGAGCTTTTCCCTCCCAACCGTTGTTATCCTTTGTGAGCATCACAGAATTGTCTAGGATACTGTAGTCAAAAGCAAGGGCTGTCAGCTCTAAATACTGTACACAAACACAGGCACATATGAAACAAGTCTAACTCTAGAGAACTATATTTAATAATTAAAGGAGTGATAGTGGGTAAGGTTAATTAGCTCCATTTTGGAGGTGAGCACGAGTCCATTGGCTACTCTCTGTTGCACAGGTAAATACCGAATCCAGGTTTCTCCCTCCCTTGATCAGTGCTACTGGCTCACAGGCCCCCTCTCTTCACCACAGGCCAGTGTTTCCTCACTGTTCCTAATCACACCCCCATTTTGCCACCTAGGGAAGAACAGACAAGTCCAATTTTCTGACAGACAACCTAGTAACTGTCAACATATCCTAGTGATACCTGAGATCAGCAAAATTAAACTCGCAGACTGTATACCTACTTCCCTTTTACTGCAGTATGTCAAGACACAATAGATTACAGTCCTCTGAAAATCAATCTGGCCTCATATTTCGTCTCTGAGGTTCATACAAAAATTTTCACCTGTTCCATAATAATGAACAACAAAAAATCACCAAAACAAACAAAAAAAGTCATCATTTGAGGTATTTTCTTCTGTTGTACACCAAGATTTTAAATTATTAAAATTGGTGGAGGGGAACAAGAAACTTTACTGAGGTGGGGAAAGGAAGACCAGGGCCAGACCTGTTCTTAATTAGGTAGGGCATGGTTTCTACATGCCAAGCAAATGCCCTGCTTGCCTGTTTGGGTTATTTTCTGTTTTTCCAGCTCCCTCATTTAAATCAAAATTCCCTAATAGATCCAATAGGTCAGTCTCAGAGTTGAACAAAAGAACCATATGTCCCTCAGATGGGATCACCTTGAATTGGCATTTTCTAGAAAAAAAATCACTTCTATTAAATCAAATATAATCCCCAGTGAGAGAGCTCCGGATCTTGGGTGTTATCAAACACCTTGTCTGGGCTAGGACAAAAAAGGATGAGCCAAACCATGAGCTGACACAAAGGCCTCCAAGTCAAGACATCAATGATCCTTTCTACTAGATGTGGGTAAGTATCTAAATACAGCATTTGGGAAGCTAAATCAATCTATTATCAATGTCATCATTGCAGAAGTCAGAGGAAAAGACCCGCTTAAATCTAGGCATCTTACACAGAAATCAAGATTAGCTGTTTATTTACATCAATCAAAAGAGAGAAGAATGAACCATTAATTCTGGTCATGTGCCATTCTCCACAGATTAAAGAGTGATTTGGGGGATGGCTAAATTGCTAAATACAGTGACTCAAACTGTAGGTTGAAAAAGTGTATCCAGGTTTTTAACAACTGTGTGAACCAGTGATTTAGAATGCGTTCGCCTTGAACTGCGTACTATGGAGTTATTGGCTCAGGACTGTGCATATCCCCAACCTGGCCCTGTTTCAGTTCACAAAGCAGTTCTATGTGGAAGAAAAAAGTTGGAGTAAATTTCTACAAAGCTGAATGTGGATACAAAGAAAACGAACAGGTGTGTAGGTGCATAGAAACAGTTACGTGAAGAAGCGATCTGCAACTGGATGGCGCATTCACTGTTCTAAATAAAGTTAGCTGAAAAGTTGCTCCAACCATTATTTCATTGGAGGACATCACCAATGACTGAAGTCTTTGAGGAAGAGGAGAGGAATTGGGGAACAAAATACAACTTTTTTTTTGATTACCAGAAATGAATAAAGAGAATGAGCAAAAGTGATGAAAAGATATTTCTAGGGAAAATTTTAAACATAAGTACAGTTTCTTTGATGGAATAAATGCTTCCCTTTCTTTAAATCATTTTCTTTTACACTATTAAATACACCTGGTACAGATCTGTTTTTATCTTAGTTTATTTAAGCACTTAAAAATGAACGGAGGAAAAGAGGGTCATTCACTGATGAAAAGGGTACTGGGCTAGGTTTCAAAGAGCTACAAGGTAGCATGTCCTCTGGTGCAAGTTCAAGGTTAGAGCTGGTATTAAAAGATGAAGCAAGGGACATCAAAAGGATTGCTGTTAAACCTGACTCTTCTAACAGTGTCGGCTTCTGTTCAGAACTCTTGGCCTCTGGACAAGATACTGCTATTCAATAACAGCTAGCAGAGACTTTCTAGGACTCTCAAGGATGTTTTCCGGCATATAAAAGGAGAGACCTCCAGTGGCTCTGCTTTGTATTATCAAGCCACTACAGAGAGGTAAAAGACTTCAAGTAACATCTCAGCAGCAGGACTGCCTGACTGGATGGGCTATGAATAATCATCATAACAAAATAAAGAGGGCAGGCACATCAATGCGAAAGAATGAGGAGCCAAAAGGATAAATGTGACTCCTAATCTTCAGCTATCTGCGTGGAAAAGTATGACAGAGGCTTAACATAACCTCCTAAGATAACAAGTAAGGTGGCCTTCTCTGAGCTCTGATTATCCTCTCTAATGGACTTCATTTATTGGGTAAACTAATAGCCAAGGCCTAAGCACTGTACACACATGCAAGAGTCTGCAGGAAAAACGCTGGGCCCAAACGTGATTACGTTGGTGTTTTTGGTGAAGAGCTTTGCTTGGGGCAGGAAGAGAGAAGGACAAGCCATAAATCCTCCAGAAGAAATGAGGCAGGAAGTTGAGATCTGCCTTTTCTTGCCAATCTGCTGGTGCAAATCACCTGCCATTCAACTGACATTGCTATGAGTTTTCAATCAGAACTGGTGGAAAGCCAGAGTATAGCCCCAAAGTGCAAGCACTAGGAAAAAGAAGCATTAGTAATGAGGGAATCTGATTGCAATGCTATCCAGAAAGTCAGCAGTAATGCCAGGGCTGGAGAACAACTCCAGTTGTCAGTCAGAGTTCCTGTGCTGGAGAGCAAAGAGGCACTCAAAGAAAGCCGGATTCCCCAAAGTGAAAGAGTTCAACAACACAACCCTGGCCCAAGAAAAAAAGAAATGACCTTCCAGCTCCCCTGGCTGTATCTCTAAAGTGCAAACACAGCTGAAGGGAAGCAGCTTTACAGGGCATCTAAAGAGGATAAGATTCTGATTTGAGCTGCAGTGATGTAAAGCAGCTCAAACTCTACAAGACTGAGTAGTTCCTCTTAATTTTTACCCAGCAAGAGGACTGAATGGGAGGCTCCCTCAGTAGGAAGCACATTTCTTAGCTGCAGAATGAACATCACATTAGATTATCCAAAGTGAAATAATTGTAAATACCCAATTTATCTGGACCCGTTTGTGCTGTCTGCTTAATTGTTGCACTTCACTCAACAAGGACAATGAAATTAGTTTGGACAGGCTCACTTTAGAGACATTACCACTGTGCTATGGCAGCTTGCGTTCATAGTGCTGATGGAAAAGGTTTAAGACTTAATAAAATAAAGAGAAACACCCAACAATATAGATAAATTTGGAACCTCCATTGAGACCTTAAACATTCCGTTTGAAGACTGTCACATCTGCAATTCACTATTCATAGTTTATTCACATTGGTAGCACCCACACTATATCTTCCACCAACCATATGGAATGCACAAATACACACATTTTCCTAGGATCCCCTCAGCAGCAGCCTGTTTATTTTTGGATGTGTTGTTCTTCTAGGGACATGCTATGCCCAGATTTCCCAGGAGTGTCTTAGCCTCTCCCTTCTCAGGTGAAAATACATGCAACATCAAGCAATGCAAGGAGGCAGTTCCCAGAAAAATAAGCTCGAAGCAGTAGGTTATTACCACTAGAATGGTGAGTTTTCAGGCTCTCTCCAACCTCTTCCCCCCTTGCAGAATCAGCATAAGCAAAGAAATAAATTCATGGTCTCTTCTCAGTTGCTCTAAGGAAGAACAGACCACAGAACATTGCATGAACCCTGTACTGCCCTCTGCTATTTGCCAGTATGTGCAAAGCACTTCAAAGAAACATTGGATTTAGAAGGTAGCTCTGCTGCTTACATACGTGTCTCAACATGGGAGAAGAAACAGTAACGGCGGTCTCTCCCTTGTCTGGAAAGAATATGTGATCTCCAAGGCAGAAGCAGCTGGGCAGCACAGGGTTCCTGCCTTGGTGGCTATAATCTAAACTCATTCCATTGGGCATGCATTATGCGAAGACTGCCTAATGTTTCCAGAAAATCTGCAAAGGAGATAAGAGACAGCAAGGACAGGCACACCGAGCAGGACAGGATGGAGGAGAAAAGGAGACAACGCAGTTAAGCCAGACATGAGGCACGGTGTGACATAATGGAGAAAGGACACTGCAAGGGAATGTGAAAGGCAGGCAAGCTCTGCAGTGTTTACCAGGAAAGATCCTGACAGTGGCACTGATCATAAGTCAGCTTTATTCAGCTGTAAGCAAAAAGGCCCAGGAAAAAAAAAAAAAAAACACACGACTCCAGTTTCATCAGCCTGGAAGCAAAGTTCTATTACACTGATCAAAGAAATAAGTGAAATCAGAAACTCATGCCTTTTTTTATTATTGTAATATATAAGATACTCATTTACCATGCGAAGTCTTTATAGTAACAAACTTGAACAAATCATTCACACAAGAGAAAAACTATATTAACTCCATCGGTTTGAATGGACAATCTGAGCTTAGAAAGGATTTGTTATAGCTGGACAAGACTTTCTCTGACAGATCTGCCCAGGCAGACAATGACCAAAACCATTTTTTTGCAGGAAGACATAGAAAAATATGTAATCTAAAGCAGCAGATTGTGGGGATTGCAGTTTTTCATGGATATGAGGAAAAGGTAGGGAATAACTTAGTATCACAGAGCTCATTTGGAGTTGAAAATATATTCATCTAGAGGTCAAAATTAGGTAGGAAAATCAGAGGAATTTAAAGGTATATGTTTTTAAAAGCAGATCTTTAATGAACGAAGACTTTTCTTTTAAGTGGTTACTTGCTGGAAAGGGAAGGGGAGAAAAAGTATGAGAAAAAAGATATGGGAAGGCCCCCATTTATGAGAAAAATGGGAAATGTACATTTATTCTTTGAAAAATAGGTTAGGCTTAATTTTGTCCTTGTACTTACAGAAACTAATCAGAAAGATTTGACATTGCTGGGAAACTGCCAAGTACAGCAACTCGTACATGCAGTGCCACTGTAAGGCTCTCACTGCAGCTACTCCACAGAGCAAAGTCACATCAGATATCTGGTTGTCTGAACTGACAGTGCAATCTCATGGCCAGTCATTCCCCACCACTTTCTCCCTGCCAAAACAAGAGCACAGCAGAAGTGAAGCACAGAAGCTAAATAGGTTGCATTATGTCAAGTCCTATCAAAAGTTATCCGCAGGCAGAGAGATGGGACAGGCTTTGCCACTCCCAGAGGATTTCAGTTCAGCTAATTCCTTAGTGGGTGTACTTAACTTTAAACATGGTTTTAACTTTAATGTATGGAACATTCACTGAAAGTATTTAATGCAGGGGACGCAGCTTTTTGAAAGGGTTTGTAAGTCAGTGCCTCCATTTCTTGTGTTAAAGCTTGCAGTCCATCTAAACAGTTTTCAGTGTGCATAGATGTTCCTCGCCTAGCTAGCGTAAAAAGCATTAACAGAAATAGTGTTTCAAGCAGCATTTAAGTCCTTGTTATGTACACTCTCAGGAAATACAGTCATGGACTGAGGCTGCTCGTTAGTGCTCAAGTTTGTGCTGTGGTGTTTTCATTGCTATTAAACATGCTAACTAAATGAAACCAGACTAAGACACATCTGTCCGGGCATAGCAATTCAAAGTCATTTTGGCAATACACATTTTTACCCCAGTTGCCACTCAACTTGAGCTCTTGCGTATGGTTTTAAGATTGATTTCTATCACCATGAATATCCAAGAGGTTTAAAGGTGTAGACATCACACAGAACCAAAGAGCAGAGAACATGTGCCACGCATTATCATAAGACAGAAGCAGTAGAGCTGCCTCCAGTGTACCTACCATTTAGACAGGCATCATTGCCACAGATGTAAGGCCAAGTCAACAGCCACAAAACATCTGAATCCAAGTACTTCCTTGATCCATAACAGAGGAACAGATTAATACTGTGAGTCAGTGCATGCCTCATTACTGTAAATTGCAAACAGGCAACTATGAAAGGTATCCTAGAAAAATGCCCCCTGGATTGGTCAGTGTGTGTACAGATACACATTAACCATATAACAAGGGATGAGAAATGGTGGTCTACTCGTGAATTCTCTGAGTATATCCAGTCATTACCTGAATCACTAGTGAGAAACCTCTAGTGTTCAGACTAAGCAGTGTCTAATGGCCAATACTGTTGAAACACCTGGACTGGACCAGCTCCAGATGCTACAGTCCAGAGCTGGGACCTCACTCGAACAGAGCGCCCCATGAGGGATCTCTAATGCCCCAGTAGGTATCAGGGATGCTCAGCATTTTATGAGATGAGATATCCTCATAGGAAGATTCTTCGTAGAAATTTGTTGTCTCATTTCGAGCTATGGTACTGGTTCACGATGACATCATTTCGGCAGTGACAAATATAGCTGAGTCTGCTCTTTCCTACGCCACATAAATCCCTTGACCTCAATCAGATCGTTGCTGATTTACACTTGTGTAAATGAAGTCAGAATCAAGCCCATGGCATGCACAAATGTAGGCCAGAGTAAGCATTACTCACAGACAAGAGACAACCCTTCAGAGGAAGGAAAAAAAAGATCATTTTCATGCAAATATCCTTAATAATAAGGAACAAGAGATAGAAATAAGAGTATGAATGAAATGCAATCAAGAACTGCGCTGAGATCAGATTTGCTTCTAACTTTATGATGCTGCATCAGCTGCTCTTAAAGTAGCTTAAACCCAAAATTTGACCTACCTGAAACTTGTTATATATAGTTTTTTCATAAGAAATTGCCAAGGTAACTCGGCAAGCCTTGGCTTGGCTTTAAAGGTAGCTGAAGGCGCTCAGTCCCTTGCAGGTTCTAAGATGATTACTGTGTGCTATGAAAATGCAAACTTTTTTTCTCTGAGATCCAGGTTTGCTCTCAAATCTTTACACATTATCTATTTATTTATGCATAAACAGTGGCATTATGGCTTGGAGAATAGGGGCCCTTTGATGGAAGGTAAGCTTGACTAGCCTATGGGAGTTTACTGCTATGCATATAAATGAGACTGTACATACAAATATGCAGAACAGACAAGCGAAAATATACAGCATCTCTTTAAAATGAAATACTTTGATTGCTCCAATCACAAGAAGTTGTAAAACTACCCTGAAGAATTAACAGCCTCAGTACATGCTAACTACATCCATCATAAATTCGTCTTTAGTTTCTGTTATCATATCACTGTCTCCTGGGACCCTCAGTCCTGTCATCATTTGCCCTTTATAATTTATTCAGCTTGTACTTGCCTGAATCCTTTCTACTTATCATTCATCTTTACAGTTGTACATAAAATGAGATTGATCCTCCTATGGCAGACACGTCAGAGAGAAAAGTTGTCATTGAATAACACATAAAGCAAATGAAGGTCCAGCAACAGCTTTTGTTGAATAACGTAGAAATTATCTTTTGAGGCCCAAAAAGGTGTCAAATTGAGGGAGAAAAAATACAGTATTTTTAGTATTTAAATTCATATATATACCCTTTTTGAAGTCTCAAAAAAAAACATTCAGAAGTCACATTTTGCACATCTGAACTCTGTTGGAAATCACAAATGCAATGAATACACCAGTCTCAGATGAAACACAACAGCACGCATCCGACGCAATGGTCCTGTCACATTGCTTGCCCTGCATCCTTTTGCTCCAAAGCTCTTTGGACTGGATGGCAGAGAGTTTACTTTATATTCCAGAGGCTGCGGTACAGGGATATAGAAGTCAATCTTTAACTAGTGAAATGGAACTTTAATGTTTACCAAGCAGATAGGACCCAGGTGTTTCATCTCATCTGGTGAACAGAATAGCACTGTCAAACTACAAGGGTTTTTAGCAAATGGAAAGTGCAAATGGTTTCCTCTCCCTCTATCCTCTTGTCCCCTCCCTTCCCCAAAGTAAGATCCAAAAAGCTTTTGAGTGGCTGGTGAGTTAGAAGGAGGGGGAAAAAAAACAGATGAAATTTTTTAACCATGATATTGACATCTAGAGATTTTACAGTCCTGGAGAATTTCTACAGAACTGGCTTTTGCAAGTATCTTACCTCAAATCTGTTTTTATTCCTTTTCATCTTCATTTTCAACTTCAGAAAACAGACATGTTTCTCCCAAGGGAACAATTAAATGTGTTTTCTTTCAAAATCTAAAGGGCATGGCAAGCAGGCTGTGTGTTCAGCAGGCTACTTTAATCAATGGAACCCATCCAGGCTGCCACTGCTGACCAAATTGCAATTTACATTGGTAGGAAAAAAAAAAAAAAACACATACTTTTGAAATAAGAAGGTGTGGAAATACAATATCACTTTTGACTTAACACAGGGTGTGGGGTGGTATGCAGTTTCACAGCTAAAAAGCTTTGGAAAAGCCTCTGGAACATTAGAAAGGACACTAAGGCTGTCAAATTATAGTAGGGACCACTTACATGGGTGAAATTCGTGTTATGCACGCAGGACTCTTACAGGGTCTGTGTGATTCATTTCTGTGATTCATTCATTCATGTTCTGTGATTCTGTGTGTTTCATTTAAACCTCATAATAAGAATTCAAGAAAGGCTAGATTTTGCTGAGGAATACTTCCTCATATATGAACTTTAACCGAATGAGAGCAATAGCACCCATAACATTTTTGGAAGACTAAGCACAACTTCAGTTTCATTAGTTTTTAACAAGGATTTAATAACAGTTTTATGAGCCCACCTGTCTTTTTATGTTAAAGGGACTGTTTTTTTTCAAGAGGAATAAGGGTGAATATGACAGAATGTTTATTTTCTGTGACTGAAGAGACAAGGAACTATTAGGAAGAAAACACTAATTACATGCAGAGCAATTTAATACATCCACAGAACTATTCTTCCTTTCAAAAGAAATATATAATGAAAAAAAAAAACAGGAAAAAAACCCTGCTTACTTCCTAACATCAATAAGACCTTCAGATTTCTGAAGTTAATAGTTTCCTAGCTGTTTAATTTCATAGTTATTCTTTGTGAGTCTTACAGGGAGGTTTTAACACTATGCAAAAAGGCAGTGCCTCCAACCAAGTATCCATGTGCTGGATCCATTCACTTCCAGTGCCGCAGAGAGCCACAAAGAACCAGAGGAAAAAATGCTGCTGTGCTTATCATACATGAGCTCAGTTTATTTGTGCTATAAATAAAAGTAGATCTTGATAGCATAATTACATTTCTCAGCATTATCCTCTGCCATTCGCTTTGGAAAGAAAAAAAGAAAGGGGAGAAAAAGTTGGCCTCACTATAATTTGTAATCAAAATGACTACACTTAAAACATAATTTTATTTCCCTGATTTCATTTCCTGTGGAGCTTTGCGGGGCAAATAGATAATATTACACCAAATCTGCAGGCAGATATTTTTCTCATGTCCCCTGCACTGTCAATGTCTAGATCACGTTTTTTTTTTCCCCTGTGTTTTCCCCCAGATCATGAGATGCATTTCTGATATTGCACTTGATCATTGAGAGAAATCCCAGGATAAAAAAACCCAAAGCTGACTCAACTTTTACTTCCTCTACTTTCTCTTTACCTCTCTCCAAATTACCTTTCCTTATCTGATATCAGAGAGAGAGAGACAGAAAAAAAAAAAAAGTGGTTTCCCACTATGAAGGATTAGCACAGATTATGGTGAACAGTGTTAATTATAGGTGGAGAAAGAGAATAGTGCATCTCTCCAATCTGTTCTTGATTTCCCTCGTGTCTGGCTGGCTGGTAATAAGCCTCCTTTAATCTGGCAGTCCCCTCGGTGAAATCTGCACCACGGACAGCAATATTGATTGCTTCTGAGAAACCATCACAGCTGCTCAACCAAATTACCTTTGATATGTGACCTTTAATGTAATTACTGCAACATCAAAGCATTTCTATAAATTATTAAAGAACTAATATACTTCATCATCCAGCTACTCTATTATATGTAAAATAAACAATCACAAACAAAACATTTAGAATTTGAGGCGTCTGGTGCTCACAAAAGTGCTCTTTACACACACGCTGCTACCTTAACCTTCAGTTTTTGCAAAGGCAGAATTTCAAACTGTCCAAAACAACCTAATTAATTTAAGTGAGGAATATTCAACTGATAATTTTGCCTTAAATTCCATTCTAGTTTCTACAAAATATCTATCATGATTCCCCACCCCAAAAACAAAGTACAACAAAGTATTCCCACCCCAAAACAAAGTACAATAAAGACTTTATTAATCAACACATACCTGCTTGGAAGTCTTTTGATTATTCCACAGGATGACTTTATGTCCCACATATAACATAGAAATATGCTTCACATATTTCTGTCATCTTACAAAGCACATCCAGAAAGTAATTACTGTAAAATACGTACATGTAGCCACTCCACTAAAAATACAGTGATACATAGCTAAGAGGCAAGGCATCTGAATCTGGACAAAAACTCCTGATGCCTCACCATTTCCATATATTAGCATTCATATGCATATTATTAAAAATGACTCAATTCTCTGTTTTATAATAGAAAGAACACAGCAACACTGCAAGGGCAGGCAAATATACTGTTTACTGGGGGAGGGAAAAATGTCTGTATTCAACAACTCACTGTAGTATCATTTCTTTTTTCCTATACCAAACTCACTAATTATTTTTCATAGTTCCTCAGTAGTACTGTTTGGGTCACAGATGCTGGAGGGTCAAGAGAAGGTCTTATATATGTATTATTTGTGAACTCATGTGAATGAGGACTTAGACCCCTGACCTTATGAGTGCTTCCTATTTTATGGTGATGAACTATGCTTGATATTGTCGGTGTATGTTATCAAATACAGTCAGGTAAGTCATAAATAATTCTTTGCTACTCACATAAGAAACATAAAACAGTATGTAGGCATGCTAGTTTATCAAGAGACAAGGCTGGTTTCCTTAAATAAACTACAGTGACATCATTCAGAAGATGAGTTCAGGAACCTGGCAGAAAACTGCATGCAGAGGGTTTGCTAGTGGAAAATAAGGCTCTATCCTGAGCCAAACAGAATTGGAAATGAATGGGACAGGAGAGGTCGGAGTTTCAAATAAAAGCAATTGTTACTCGAAGCATCCCTATTCAAAATACGTGTTTTTTATACATTGAGCTCCGTCAGACAGAGGAGAAAAATGGAAGGAAAGAATCACCTGTTAATATTAAAAACTGAGAAGAGAAAAACTAAATCCTAATAAAACTCAAATCACTCTCAAGCAGTCTGTGGATATTTTTTTTTTCTAAGAAAAAAATCAGAGTGTTGTCAGATGACAGAAGAGTATTTTTAGTGAATGAAGTGTGTGTGTGTGTATATATATATTGTTTTTATATATATATATATATATTTCACATAAAGAATGCCATTTAAGGCAAGAATAGATACAGAAGAGCAAGTTTGTGGACATCCCTATGCTGGCAAGGTGGCAAGCTTGAGAATAAGAAGCAAGGTGGCAAGCATAAGAATGAATTGGTGAATAGACCCAGGATGATAAATAAGCAGAACAGAACCAACACTGTCTTCATCAGCATAGAGCAACTAGTGCAACACCCCTCAGGTTTCGTGGAGAAATTGTGAATATACAGACTCAGTTTTTCAATAGCAACTAATGTGACAGTCCGGGGGTCAATCACGTTTCATTTTAGATACAACATCAAACTTTCAGAATTACACTCAAATATTCGATCACTAGTTTCAGTGACAGAGTCAAACCGGCTCTTTTCTAGCCACAAGTACTGCACTCAGCTGTTTCTAGCCCACGTATCCCAGCTGAATCTAAATAGTCTCCCCCTCCCTCCTCCTACTACTGCTAAACTGGAAACCCATCCCAGCAGGGCAGGTCTTCCCCACATAATACTGATTCTATTTTTAGTTCCACTTGTGTTGTCTGAACCTTAGATCTTGCTCATGTGAATAATTTTCCTCATTATCTTGTGTTCGTCTCTTCTCTCTCTCTTTTCTCCTTGTCTCACCGCCTTTCCAATCTGCTACAGCTGCTTGAATACTAAAGTAACTGAGTCAAACCACTTTGTCATCAGGAATATGTTTTCATTCTGTGATAACTCAATAATGTGATCTGTTTCTTGATTTCTTGCTGCCACACCTTGCCTCAGAGAAGAAAAATACTGAGAGATAGTACCTGGTAAGCATTTCTAACATTTCACTAGAGTGGTCAGAAGCCTAAGGCTTTTTCTCACTTGAGGAAGGCTGGTGGAATTCAGCCCACAACCAGTTAATTACTTCTACCTGCTTCCTGATTACTGCAAAAAGTTTTTATTTTTCTGCACGGAAATTACTCCAGCGGCTGGTAGCATCTTGGTTTTATGCACAATGCAAACAGTGAGTCATTCAAGTAAGCAGATACGTTCTGCTTTCAAATCCACAATGGGAAACTCCATGTGTAACCTATTTTAGGTTATTAAATATATAAGTGTACATATCTAAATGTGGACTCACCCCTGGCAGTGTCTTCTGTTCATGCAGTGCACTCTGGGCCTTTAGAGCAGACTCTCTTTCGCAGTACGTTAGGAAGGCACAGCCTGTAAACAGAAGGCAAAAATCTCAGTTAGAGAAGTATTTCAGAGCAGACCAGTTTAAAATTGGGATATAGAGCAATGTGCCTTCCCATCATCATCATCTCATACCCAGTAAAACAGCCATAAAACTCTCTTTAGTAGGTCAGCAGTAAAGAGTCAAGAGATGAAGCCATCATCACTTCCTCTAAGCCCTAGTGAAGAGAGGGCAACAGCATAAATATGAATGTGTATTTTTATTTGAATAGATTTTTAAGTATCATATATGTAGGACTGTACAGAATTAATGATCTCAGAGAACTTGCATGGTGGCAAAGTGGGGCATAAGATCCTACTTCTCCTTGAGCAGCAGCACTGGGAATAAGACCCTTATTGCCATAACATGCTGGAGGTCTCATGCCCTTCTTTTGTACCAAGTACTTTGAATAAAGGGCATACAAGGACTTAGGACTTCCTACTGCAGAGGACTACGCCTATTAGTTAGCCTGACTTGCATCCACAAGCAATCTCCCTGTTTACATCCACACCAAAAAGCCACCCCCCTGCACACACTGCTGCTAGAGCTCATTGGTTTCTAGCCACGCAAAGATGATCACAGAAAAAAAAAACAATAATGAAAAATAAAAATAATCCAATCCATCCACAACGCTCTACATATCATATCTTTGGTCCCTCCAGAAAGCTACTTTATCACAGAATGGTTAAGGTTGGAAGAGACCTCTAGAGATCATCTAGTCCAACCCCCCTGCATAAGCTGGGACACCTAGGGCACGTGGTTCAATCCCTGTTACGGTAGGGCAGAGCTTTTGCTCTGTCTCACCTCCTCTGACCAACCTCATGTCCCACTTTTTGTATAACCAGTCAATGTTGCAATGTCTTGTATCACTTGTGTCTGATGTGATCAGATTATTCCTGCTTACTGCAGTATACTGAAAACCTGCCAGTTCCTGCAGCAAAAGATGTGCTTGTTATGCAGAGAACATTTTCTTTGAAGTTACTACAGAACATCTGCAACCTCGCCAGCAACTTGAAGTGGGGGTATCACATCTTCCAAGGCCTAGGCAGTACGTCCCTCAAGTTGTGAGCACCTTTCAAGAGCGGCACAAGTTTGTTTCCTTAGCAGGTTCTCTGTACCATCCTACAACCTCATCTTGGCCCACTTATCTTCTCCTCTATGCATATAAAACATGCAAAAGGTGAGTAAACACTAGATCATGAAGTCTCCTGAGTCCAAATCACCATTGTGATCCTTCTGTTAACACAACATCCAGTTTCATCCTTAGATAATGAGGTTGGGAGTTTGGGTTCCTTAGAAAATATTAGTAAAAGTACGCAAACCTGTTTGTTTCTACATCACAGTGTTCTTAATACATCAATATATGCATAGGAATTTATACTAATTCTTAGAGATTGTTTCATGGAATTTACCCTACTCCCCTCACTGTGACACGACGACTTGAATTATTTTTCCAATGGGGTATGGAAAAACAAACCACCTATTTTTTGCCCTACTTTGTAGCCTACATGGCTTTCTGAGGTTCCTTTTGCTGTATTCCAGCCAATCGAATATATTTTGCATCAACACGTGTTAAGTCTCGTGAGCAAAGTCAACAATCAGTGAAGGATACAGAACAGTGAAAATTTGTGCCCGCCACTTATTTGGATTCATTCCCCTCTAGCTTTCAATGAACGAGGTTTCAGTTTGTTTGCATCTGCCAGATGCAAAAACTCTGTCAGAGACAGTTTACAGCTAGCAGAGGTTTGAAAAGGATCCTTAAGTCACCCATAGCTTGATAATCAAATGGGAAACTATGCTTAAATTTAATTTCAGTGCTAAATCACAGGCTGAGCGCTCTCTGTTGACTAGACACAATAAGAAAGTCTCCCTTTAGTAGCAGACGTGGAACAGCTGATACAGTCTAATTAGGCACATCATAGTGCACTGTTATAGAGATAAACTATGCAGTGTAAAGCTCCCATAATGATAGCTATATATTTCTCCTTATTGTGATGGCCATGACGACAGTTCAGGGTAACAAAGTCCTGCAACTCCTACCACTTCGTGACTGTAATTCAGATGGGGTAGACAGCAGACTCCTCCTCCTCTCTTTGTAAGAGCAACGTTTCCTTCCAAGATCCACAGAAGGTGCGTGTGGGAGTAAGTTCTCAGGAGGGAACAACCTGACTGAAGTCCTCTCCAAAGATGTTTGTGCAAGTGCTGGAAGTACCAAATTCTCAGAAATGCTATTTAATAGACTTCAAGCAAACGTCACTAACTCCCAAACAAGGCACTTGGGACAGAAATATGAAAAGAAGAGGAGGAAATCAAGTCAGAGGTTTGCATATGCTCTGACATCAAAGAAAACAAGCAGTATTTTCCCTGAAAAACATGTTTGCAGTTTTTTTCTTTTTTAGGTTTTTTTTTTAGGTTTTTAGATTACATCATGCACACAAATTATACTCTGTCCAGACTTTGTTAGGCAAAAGGCATTTATTTATGAAAAATAATGATTAATTTATTTCAAGTGAATCTTCAGAGCTTAACAGAGCTAGTGAGAAGTACCATTGCAGCTATGGCTAGCTGGAAAAAACAGAGAGCTTAGTCTTTCCTGTTGACTTCAGTCCAGACTTGGACTGAAAAAGGTCTGTTTGTAGATGTGGCTTTTCAAAAAAAAAAAAAAAAAAAAAAGTCTGATCTTTACTTTTTGCATAATATTGCTGATGGGGGGAAAAAAAGCATCAGCTAGAATATTTTTCAAATGCTTTAACACCCGGATTGCAATAAAACCACAGAAATCTATTACTCAATCCTGCAAGAATTTCCAATATTTCAGCTCCCAGTGCATTAGGTTACAAGAAGTTTCTTTCCTGTTCCCCACCTCCCTGACCCCAACCTCAAACATCAGAGTCCTCAATCCGTCTATAGCATTTTCCCGACTCGTGAAAGCAGAGTTGTAGCACCTCTTTCCCTGTGAATGGTTATGCCCCTTTCAAAAGATACAGATAATGTTTGCTGAAGGCTCAACGGTCAGAGCACCAAACCTCAACCTCTACTACCACAGTATACAATACTCTGAACAGTGGAGTCTTGAAATACCAGATGAAACAACTACTAGGTTTCACAAAGACAAATTTTTTATTTCCATTTGGATTTCTCTGATAGAAAAGGTTTAAGAATGATCAGTTTTCTCCATAGAAAGCTTGGTTTTCTACAGAATGAACTACTGCACTGAACAACCACCTTGATGGAAAACCCTTAAGAAGTTCAACTTTACAGCTCATTTGCCATCAGCTGTTTGTGTTGGATATGAATCTGACTCCTGGGTGAAAGGCTTCGTATTCCATTATAAATCAGTTGCACCATCCAGCCCTATGGAACAGCCTTGTATAATGAGCATTTCTAAGCACATCTCAAGGAAAGACAGAGAGAAGGCTGTGCATTATTTTTGTCAGTTACTTGTATGGATGATAATGACGGAGTGAGTACAGTGCTTGAGAATTATATCTGAATTTGAACAAAAAAATCTAATTGACTAATTATTGGTAATGAAGGATTTGCTCCTAACTGTTCCTCATTTCAATTCCTTTTCTCTTAAACATGCCAAGTTTTCTAGACATGTGTCAATCAGCTGAAAAATGCTTTGTTTTGATTGTTTTTCCAGATGTTCATTTGCTACCAATGGACAGCTCTTTGGGCTAGCGCATAAACATCTGGAAACTCCCAGCTGGCAATTAACTCTCAACCTATTGAACTGCAGTCTCTTGGAAACATGAGAACACATCAAGTGGTCTCCTGGGAAACAAGGTTGTTAAAGAGAACGGGGAAATAAAAACAGGAGCTCGAGATGGAGAGGTTAAAAAAAAAAAAAAAAAAAAAAAGCTTTATTTTAATTTTACCTCCAGGGAATTCAACAACATAAATAATAATTGCAAGGAATACAGGTGGATAACGATTGCATTTATGGCAACCTCCAGCCCAGAGTACATCTCCAGAAGATTCTTGCAGAACAAGAGGCAGAACAGTCAGAAGCCACATTCTGGGTGAACAGTATTCATGGGGAAGCAGAATTGTTTCATCCTGCCAGTACTCAGTTCATCCAGAGACAAAGGCAGGATCTCTTCACCCTGTATCTCTGCATTCATTTCAGTGAATAGGTTCATTTCCAACCAGCTCTGCAGTTCCTATACTGCAAAGAACTGCTCACCTATCTTAGGTTTAGCTAAAGTTTCAAATGTCTACTATCCATGGCAAGAAATTCATTAGACCATTTCATGGTGTAAATGACAGGAATAAACCCCTGAAGATGCCTCTTCCTGGCACTGAGTGCAGACTCCAACACAACTACCACAGACTCAGAATTTCAGCAATTTTAGGTTGTATATTCACAGCAACAGATTCAAACAGCAAATACCTCTAAATTTCCAGCTACCTCAAGCATGTGCTTTTTCTGTACTTTAATTCTTATTATATTGTGGCAGATGAATGTGATGCATACTGGTCCTATGAATTACTATTTAAGGGTTTTCTCCTCTTTCTTGTTTTAATCTGGCAGACAGCCATAGATATTCTGGCACAGCCTTTTCTTTGCCTGCTGTTTAGGCCAAAAACAAGCATTTAGTGACTTCAGACCTTGTCTGTTTGATAAGTGTTTTGGTGACATACTATTTAGTGGAACTATATAACCTCATAAGAAGTGTGCCTGCAACTCTCCTGTATTTTTGGATACAGAAGCATTGCCTGGAATTTGCACTATATTCATGAAGATCTTTTCCAGGTATTTGCTGTATGTCTGAACAAGTCACTGAAGATGTGACCTAAATTCAATGAGAAAATACTTCAACAGGCTTTGGAAAATTCCCTTAATCTTTCTAGACCTATGTTTACTCATTGGTGTTATAACAGCAATTTTACAAGTTTGTTGGGTGCTTTGAGTGTTTTGAAGGAAAGTCAGAAGAGTTATAACAAATTCTGAGATCACAGGTATAAATTGTATGTAACCCAATACCATCCAGTTGCACCAAAACATAAATCAAGGGTTTATAATTTGCTCCATCATCTAATACTTTTTCTGAGAGAATTATTGTCTCAGACACCGACCTAGACTAAAACAAAGGTAATCCAGATTAGCTGGGATAAATGTAGCTTTTGAGAAGGTTGGTTCCAGTGGTCTAATCCAAACACATTTAATTTAAATATTTATGATCCTAGAGTATGCACACTTTTTTTTTTTTTTTTTCCTCCAAAGCTCAGCTGACAGGTGATAACTTCTGAAATTACAGCATTACTTCTGATATCTGAGTGTAACTAAATTAAGAATCATCACCCAAGATAAAACTATTACAAGGCTGTCACCGTTCTTTTCAGTTTAAGACAAACAGCTTTATAGTTTTAGTTTCATTGATACTCATAGAAAACACCACTATTAGAGTCAAAATCAGCTTTACTGTGTCTTAGGTGTCTGAGTAGCACATGCACTAGTGACCTGTTACTGTTATGTTAGCAGCATCTCAAAAGAAAAACAAAAAAGTCAATCATACAGCATCTACTATTGTAGGGTTTTTTTCCCTATTGCCTTTAACGTACCTAGCTTCCCAAACCCAAAGGAAGCGGAGCCAAGGGATTCACTCCAGCAGTCCCAAACGGAATTCAAAGTTCCAGAAAGCAAAACAGAGCTCAAGCACAACTCCTCAGGCCTTGATTCTCTATTCCTAATTTACACTGCTTGCTAGTCACACTCCAGCTTAATGATTACAGCCTTGGAGAGGAGCTGCTTTGAGTGTAACTTGCATCTGTGGAAACAGGCACTCATAGGTAACAAGCCTGAGGTATTTATAATTAGAGCACAGAGAATGAGGCATCATATTTAGAACATTTGTCCAAGGTGCACAAGCAGTCTTGGTGGAGTGAAGATCTATCCTCTCTCTTCAAAGCCCTAGGTTTGTGTTCTAGCAGAGCACTTCTTCTGAAATAAAACAGTTTTGTCCAAAGTACACCAACCTGTTATACAGAGCAGGATTTCTTAAGAACACTCCTGCCTTCAAATCACCATCTCAGTAGCTGTCTCCCACCTAGGATTGCAAAGTAAGAAGCAAGCCTTTTTTCCCCCCATTTAACTATCCTAGTTCTAAATGTCTAGTTTTGAAGCAATGCTCATTTGCTTTGTCTATAGTGGACTGCTCAAGCTTTAATCATTCAAGGTTTTTAGAGACTGAGCTGAATTTTCTTCAGGGGACACAATCAATAAAAACTTTTGGAAATGCAAGTGCTTTATCCAATTTCTTCATCTGTTGCTCTCATAGTGATTAACTACCTTCTAAAGTAACTTAACATCTTTTCAGGTGAAGAAAATTCACTTGGGTAGAACTTTCTTTTCCTCCATCTTCCATGCTACACATCTTCTGAACACTGTTAACAGGGAAAAGATAGGAATAAAAATCTTCCCAGATATCAGCTTCCCTGTCAATTATATTGCAAGGCAGATTAACATCCGAAATGCCCTGCTGAGTGGAATGCTAATTTTCTTTTTCCTCTTATGTTATTTGCCATTAACCACTATGATGCTGTAATTTCCCTACTATAGATAACTTGATAGCGGTCTATATATAAAAGCACACCTAATGCATACTCATACATAACCCATGTACCAAAATTAAAAAATAAAAAGCTAGGTCTTGAAATCCAGAAGATGATCATATTTACAAAAACTTAACTTGCATAAAACACAATTATGATACCCTAAAATGAGATGTGGATGTGTACAATTCAAATTATTCTGAGTCCTTTCTCAGACTAAGTAGTGCTTAATTATATTTAACAATACCCATGCAGACAGAGAGATTTGAGTAACTGCTAGTGTAAATACTTTTCAACAAAACACTCTATTTTGATAACATGTAGGTTTTTTTGGTGAAAATATCAATTTTAAAAATACTCCTAGATATTTTCAATGAATTTTGTCAAAAGATATTTCTCAGGCCCAGGATACTGTTTCTGACCAAAGCCTACAGAGGATAAAGTTCTTCCAGGGCAGCCAGTAGTCCAGACTCTAATACAAATCAGGCAAGAAGGGTCTTTGAACCTGGGACTTCAAAACACACAGCAACGTGCCTGTCACTTTCAGCTACCTGAGGAGTACTCTTTAGAGCACTTCTATGGATTTCTTTGTGAGAAACTCAACAGGTAGCCTACCTCCATTCTAGTGCTGGACAGAAAAGCTTTTGACTAACTTTCTCTTCAGAATGAATGCTGTCTGTTTAGATCCATGCAAGACAAAGATTTTCCCATAGCCCTGAAAGCTCTTTGCAAGTTACTGTGCTGACTAGTACTCAAGATGAGATAAGGGACAGGGTGAACTACCAGCACACATCAGCTACTGTTTTCCTATAGCTGCCAACATTTTTATCTCTAAATTTCATCTTGATGGACCTGAGATGCATTTGATCCTAATGCTCATTGCCGAAGTCCCTGAAAGTCCAGCCCATCGAGAATCACAGAATCAGAATGATTAAGACCGGAAGGGATCTTTGGAGATCATCTAGTCCAACTCCTCTGAACAAGTAGGGTCACCTAGAGCACATTACACAGGAGAGCATTCAGGCAGGTTTTGACCATGTCCAGAGAGGTAGCCTCCACAACCTCTCTGGGCAAGTTATTCCAGGGCTCAGTCACATAAGGTTTTTCCTTAAATTCATTCAAATCTTCACAAAAACATTTTACTTTCCAGAAGAGATAGACAATCATCTAATTTCCATACAAGTAGCAAGCTGCCACTGACAGATTACTATTAGAGCAACAGGAATGTAGTTTACTGGTTAAGGTAATTCTCTACCAAAGAAATTGCAGGCAGAGGACTGCAAGTATCTGGTGTTTTGAATTGCAACAGAACACCCGTTTCTGGGCTGGGTGAGACACCAGCCTGGTCTCACTCTTTTTTGCCTAAAAACTGTGTTCTATATTACAAGGATGTCCCTCGGGCCTGGCCCCTCAAACAATCAGAGAATGCTTTTGATTTTAAACTACTAAAAATATTGACTTAAAGAGAAAATTCTTTTCTGGACCAAGCAACAGCATTGCCTGCATTTCAGAACTTGGCCACGAATGAGAAAGTCAGGGCCAGACTTTGGGGAACATTCAAGTGTGGATCAAAATAAATTAGTTCTAGTTCCTACCTGATCCAGAAACAGTAGCTTTAGGTTAAAACCTTGATTATCTCTAAGTTTGACTCACTAATACAAACACATTAGATTTTTTCTTTGAAGTGACAGGTAGATTATCTATTTTCCCTTGCAGTCTCAGATCGAAAAGTTAATAAAATTGAATTTTGAGTTTCACCTGCAATGTTAGGAATATAACTAGAAAAAACACTACTGCTGAAACACTATCACTTACATTCAGACAGTAATGAGTTAAGCCTCCTTAGAGTATCTGCATTAATTAAACTCTACCTGCTATTCTGGGTCCTGCCTTTTGAGTTCTTTCTATTGTTAGCAAAATATGAATAACTCAGTGTATTTTCTGGAACAGTCTTGTCTGATTCAAAAACTTTTTCCTGATTTTATTTTGATTATTAGTCAATATATGTCAAATATCAGTCAAAATGCTATTTTTAAATAGCAATTAAGTGACTTGGGCCTCAAAATACATCTCTATCAAAATCTTCTCTAAACAAGCTAGATTGTTCTGTAATGTGCAGCTTTCTCGCAGCCCTTGCCCTTCTGCAGCCATATAAGCTTGGGTATATGACACTCAATATACAGTGCCAAGCTGAGCTGCACATACTCCTTGGAAAACAACATCAACTCTGTGTGCAGGGAATCAGTTTGTACTTAAAAACATAAAAGCTTGTGCTTCTATCCTTAAAATAATGCTGGGGCCACGCAGAGTACATCTTGTCAATAGCACTATTTAAGCTTTAGTTGCAGGAAGATGTGAAGTAGCTTGTACTAAATACAAACATAGATATGTTGTAAACAGCTTTATACTCTTTCTTCTGAGACAGGCTACACATATCAGTAGGCTTCTGATATTTCCAGCTCAGAGGGGAAGCAAAAGGCACTGAAACAATTGCAAAAAATATATATTATTAGAGAACTTGTGGCCCATTCAGAAGCAGAATATTGTTATTGTTCTTACCAAGTTTGCCAGTACACATTTTTCAAATTGAGAAGTTTATATTGAGAGCTGAACCTTCTGGATACTTCTCAAAATCAAACTCCAGACATCTCTATTACCTATAATCAAACTTTCTCCCTCCCTACCTATATAAAAAATATAAATGGGATGTTAACAAGTTCCACAGAGTTTGAAGTGCAGAGAAGTGCTTCTGAAGCTACCTTAAGACTTTTACATTCCAAGTCAGAACCAAGCCCATAAGAATATATTTCTTGATTCCAGTTAGTGCAAGAATGAAAATATTAAAGCAGCAGCTGTTCATACAAGATGATCATCCTGAAATATTGGAAGTCTCCAGAAACTTTCAAGAGTCACAATACAAGCCAGAGAAAACTCTTGATACCAGCTGGCTTCATAAGATTTCTGGAGACAAATTTCAGTTGTCAGAACAATTAACATCCAAGTTCCAATAACCAGATGCTGTTTTCCATATGTTTCCACTTTTGATTGTTTCTTCTATCTGTTAAGTGAAGTTAGAAGCAAACAAGTATTGCCTCATCTCCCATTTCTTTCTTCCTATCCTTCTTTTTCAAAATGACTTGTTCAATTAGCTATATACATGAGAATAGCATCGAGTAAGATCAGGTTTTCCCATAGAGAGATAAAGTAACCTTTGTGATCAATGAGAGAAAAAGAAATTGGTATCAGAGGTCTTTTTTGTCTTTTCTGTCTTAAAATGAAACTAAAGAGCTAGGTCCCAAATATGAGGGCCTCCACAGCTCCTACTGCATCTTTCCCCTTATAGTCAGGGATCTGCATTTCCCAGGGATTACCTGCCACTTTGGTTTACGTGCTGGCAATGTTGAAGCTCCCAAGGAGCTTCAACGATGAGCAACATCCAGCAAAAAAGCTCTAAGTTGAGCCTTCATTACAAGCAGCAGCTTGTAGTAAACAACTTGACTCAAGTACAAGCTATCTGGGGGCTAGACAAGACACTCAAGGCTGGAAGATTTTGTTGTCTGTCCAAAGCCACATGAATAGTTTGCAGTAATGATCAGCCTTGAGCCAAAACTTCTCTAGATTCTGCCCAGGGCCTCAAGTGCCTGTTGGTCTGCTTAAGTGCTGACAAATCGCCTTGTGGAATTTCTAATATGTTATGATTTAAGTTGATTCTCTCAAAGTAGACTAAGGACTCTAAGAATCTGTGATTCTGTGCAAGAACCCTGTTGTGGCACACTTTTAGGAGTATATGCCCTTCAACCACTGCAGTGTTGACTTCCTGGGCGAGAAGCTAAGTATAAAGAGCATGGGAATTTGACTATTCAGAGTCTAAAAATTCTAATTTTTAGAAAAGGTGTAATGATGCAATCTCCGAAGTTTAAAAAAAGACAGTAAGATTAATTATATCAAGATCTGTGTAATTTACAAAACGTCAGCACCCTAGGTTTAAAAGGGCTCTTATCAATGTGAAGTGAAGGAAGTACAATTTCCTGATGAATACAGAACTCTAGTTAAAGAGTAATCACTATTGGAGAGAGGTTTTGATCACTTTTTTTGTTGATCGACTTAAAAAATCAGTGAACATCGAGTATGTCATAGATGGCTACAGCAAGGCTTCAGTCAAATATTTGATAAATCTTCTAGCACAAGTCTTTATTTTGAAAATGAATTTACATTGGTTCAAATGAGCACTGTAGCAACAGAAGTACGGAGGACTGGCAGGAGGAATGCTAAGGATAAACAGCAGTTGTATCAAGACAGAAGAGCTATCTAGCAAAGAGGTACATCTGATCTAATTTAGCAGCATCGATATAGGAAACAAACAGCACAATAATGAAATTTTCGCATGTGGAGTAAGATGATGAGTAAAGCACAATAGATCTGAGGGTGCTCCCAGTAAAGCCCTCCAGGAGAGGATTAACCATTCACAGCACCTTGCATGATTCCGCTCAAAATACAGGTAGAGAACAGGAACAGAGACAAAACATCTGAATGTTCAACAGGAGACAAAGTGGAAAGGCAGTAATGTCAAAAGACACTTCAGGTGACAGTGGACATCTTGTGAATAATGCTTCCTCTTTTGTCTTGCATACATCACTGCTAGATCAAAAATATCTCCTTTCTTTGGCATCAATAAAAAACCCACATCTAAAATGATCCTGTCAGCTCTGATCACCTAGAAGTGTTAAGACAGACATAGAGGAAAAAAAAAAAGTCAGGGGGAGGCAAGCAAAAGCAGAATTCAGAGAAGAATTCTTAATGGGCTGGGAAAACTGACTTATGAGAAAAGATTAAGAGAAAAAAATAAGTAAAGCTTGGCTAAATGACAACTCAGGGGAATAGACTATAACCAGCTACAAAGCCTTGAAGGTGTAAATACAAAGTAAGGAGAAGAATTGTTCAGGGTAATACCAGAGGATAATAACCACAAATAACGACAGGAAATTTAACAATTGACTGTTCAAGCTGAGCATCAGGAATGCTTCCCTAGCCATTAGGAATGTTGGCATCTCCTACCCCTCCACCCCACACTGGCTGTTGTCTCATGCCAATCTCCCAGTCAAGAAGATGCTTCCTAGAGAAGCAGTCTCTTGCTTTGCTGACATGCATCTGTGTGATGCTTGCCTATGTAGATTTTTGTAGGGTTTGTTGTTGTTGTATTAAAAAAAAAAAAAAAAAAGGAGAATGCAACCTTTAAGTCAGAAATTCCTAACATTTTTCTCATTATTCCATATGACATGGAATATAGATTTTCTTCCACTATCCCCCTCTGATGAAGGGCTTTTAACCCAAGAACAAAATCATAGCAACTGATTCTTATGCTGTCTAGGACAATTGCAAGTTGCTGGATGAAAGTTTATGGCCGTACAGAAGGTAAGAGTAAACATTAACGCTGTCTCCCAGCCATTAGAACAAATCAGTCCTTCAGGGCAGTTTTATTACTCTGGTCACCTAAACCCAAAACCATAAAAGAAAAGTTAATGCTGATCAAAGAAAAGGCATTTAAAGAGCCTCCATTTTCTCCTTTCCCCCTATTTCTTATTTTTATGATTCTATCCAACGGCTTAACACGTTCTCTATCCCAAGAGAAAGGCCATGCATTTAGAAAACCAGCCTCAATAACTTCTCAGTGAAAGCAAGTCAGAACTTCCCATCCCACTCAGATGACATTAACTTAAAATATAATCCATCAGCGGTCAGCTAGACAACTTTCTACAACCTTTAAGAGATTGAACTGCAGCCAGACACCCACAAAGGTATTGGAGATGTTTATCTTATACAGATGAATTTCAAGAAAACAAGAGCAAATTATGGAAGGGCAATTATAATTCTACTCATTCTTTTTAAGGTTTAAGATGATGCCCTGATTCTCATGCATTTCTTTGATGACTTAACAGGAGGAACTCAAAAGTAGGTGTGGATATAAAGCCATGTACATTGAAACTACAGACATCACAGCCAGCAGTTCCTAATGGGAAAATATTAGGACAATGCCCAAGTCACTAAAAGCAAGATTAAAAAAAAAAAAAAAAAAAAAAAAAAAAAAAAAAACACAACTTCCTAGGATTACCGAACTTGATGACCTAACAAAACTTTTCCCTTCTTGTTTCCTATCCATGAATCACTGGCCAGCAGATGCCCCCAAGCAAGCAAATGCACATTAATGATGTGGTTTTGCTTTTTTTTCCCCCCTCAGTGAAGCTAAAAATAGTGAGCCAGCTGTTGAGTATCCCTAGTGAATCTCTGCTTATGTCAGAAAGGAGGAGAATGGAGTTTAATGAGTTAAAAATGTTGTTGCCTTCAAAAAGAGGGAGTTAGAACATTATATACAAGTGATGTGCTAAGTCAGATAAAGCCCATCTAGTATAATATCCTGGCTCCAAGAGTGGCCAAAGGCAGATGCCTAGAGAAGAGCAGGAGGGTAAGTGACCCTTCCCCTGAGTATTCTTGGTCTGCAGCCTCATGGCTTTGGAACTTTGGGGCCAAACATGAGGCCTATCTACTAGGCAATCATTTGATGAAACTGAATCCTCACATGATTACCACAGCCATTTATTACGACTTCACATTTCAAATGCAGCTTCTCTTGTAAGCAGATTATTCTTTTTGCTATGCACAATATCCATCCCATTAAGCAAAATATCTTTCCAGAACTTTGTCTTAAATATCTTAAATTTCACTTATTACTCCCACATGAAAGCAACCATAATGCAACTCCATCCTTATATTCCCCATCCTTATATTTTCTGTACTTCATATTAATCTATCTGAAAAGAGCTTATCACTGATATGACCTGTAACCTGTAAGAACTCTCTGGTTAAAACAGTGTAGAAAACGCTATTTCTGTTTTGTAGAGCTTTTAAGAGGTGTTTTTTTTTTTTTTTTTTTTTAATAGATAAATTTCAGGAAATAAGCTTTCCAGGAAAAGCAGCAAATCCCATCTTAGCAAGTTGCAGTCTTAAAAGGATGGACCATACCAACATCACTTATGATTTCATCTCACCATGGAGGCCAAACGATGAAGCAGGATACATCAGCTTCAGTGGTGTGACCCACACAGCTCCCAGCACTGACTACCCTGTTTCACACAGGCAACGCAGCTTTCGGTGACCAAAGCTGATTAGCTGGCAGAGGCCTTATTTGAGCTGAAGTGCTTTTAAACTGTTCTGGTTGCAGCAAATCAGCATTGTTCAGCAGGCAGCACTTTAATTACAGAATTCCTTGCCTTCTTGAGCTCTAGCTGTGATGGCATCCCAGCTTTCTCCTGATGGTACTTTCTATATGATACTAAAATACTTCCATACGATACTAAAAACATCCACAGAAATGATGAATTCCTATACAAACTGCTCACTTTCCCCCGACCAAAAAAAGAATGCGTAGAAAGAAACTCAAAAGCGAAACCTGTAAAATCTCTGCATATTTCTGACAGCTTTCATAAGGGTAAAAAAGTACAAGCTTTTCTATGTTAAGTACAAATCAGATGTCAGGAAGCATTCAAAGTTAAACTACCCCTATAGCAAAGCTACATTATGTATGTTTTTAAAAGCCTCAATTATACCATTATACATTATTTTACCATTTTCAGTTCTCTAGCTTATTTTGCTGTAGTTTGTTCTGTGCATGTACAGATCCCAGCAGATAAGAATCCTCAAAATACCTGCAGCCACTTTCCGCAGTGTAACTGAGCATTTCACAACTTGCATCAAAACATATATGATCATTGCTTGATTTAATTGCAGTAGATTAGGTCTATATAGAATGTTATGCTATAGCAAAGATGAAGATAGGATTCTTTACCTTAAAGAAATGGTAAAAGAGCAAAAGAGCAGCATCTTTAGCAATAGCAATCTTGCTATTACTAAATAACTGTAGTATCAGAGGCATCTTTATCTCCTCCCACCCTTCTTGTATGAAGGGTTGTGTGCATATAATCGTGGACTTCAGTCATGCAATACTTCTTTCCTCCAGAACACCTCGAGTTGGAATAGTCCACCTCACGAGAGACTGTATTCTGGAAGAGCTTCACATCGCCAGATGATACTTTTTTAGATACTTGCTCAAGTTATAAGCATCTGCCTAATTTGTGATCTAAAGGGAAAGAAAACTAGCATATATCGCCTATATGCTACAATATCCCTACAATAGTATTTTGCTATCCATATGCTGCATGAAGCACCATGGCAGCAATAACATGACATTTGACAAACATCTTCACTCCCAAGTCTGTCCAACTCATAAGCATTCTTCAGCAGCAACCCACCAATGCTCTGGACTGGGGGCTGCTCTACAGATAATGACTGTGATATTCCTACCTCTTGTTTTTGCCCTCTGTGGAATACATCCAGGTATCCACAAAGTCTCTCATCTGCCCTGTATTACCATGTCTAAGACTTTCACAGGTTTCGAGTGAATGCCCTGCAGCCATACCAGCACCTCTTTGGCTATGATTCGTACATAGCTCATGAACCTGCCTCCCCAGAAATAGTCCATTTGTAAAGGGCTGAGGCTCAGCTCAGAGCCTGCCACTTGAAGGGCTTCACACCATCAGTCTTTCCCTTCACACGTGACTCTGCTGCAAGCTATTTCGTGAATGAGAGGACAATCCAGAGCCATTTGCTGCTACTTTTTTTTCCCCCTTCCAGTTCTGCTCAGTATGCAGATTCCATTCACAAGGTCAGACACTGAAGTCTTCAGTGATCATGCAATGATCATTACCTAACAGGACATGCCATGACACATGGAAGCACATACAAAGGTACAGTTATTCCAGACTGCTCATTAAAGATCTTCCCTCAAGTGCAAAAGGAAAGGGCAGACCATCTTCATCTTAGTGTGCAGCTCAAACGCTCCCTCCAGCAGTCAAAAACAAAGCTTGTACCAAAAGGAATATTCAAGGACAGGGAGAATAAAGTGCTACTACCATTGAAAAAAGCTGTTGTGAGACCTCAGAAACATTAGGTCCTATTCTGCACACCTGTGTTACAAGAGGCCATCTCTCCCCTGCTGCAGGTGTTGCATTCTGAGATCCTGTTTATCATGTTTTATGCAAGACCTTGGTTTTTAGTCCAGCAAGAACAAAAGCTCAGAATAGATATGATTGCTAGCTATATCACCAAGGTAAATATCAGGGAGAAAGAAGCATTTAAACTAAAGGACAATTTTGCACAAGGACAAATAAGTATAAATTGACCATGAATAAATTTGATCTGGGAATTAGTAGAAGGTTTCTAACCATCAAAGGAGTGATGCTCTGGAACTGCTTTCCAACAGGGTAGTGAGAGCAAACGATCTAATTAGTTTAAAGATGAGGCTCAATAAACTTATGAAAGGGATTATGTGATGTTGTCGCCCGCAGTAGCAGCGAACAGATCTTGGTGATCCAGGTCCCCTCCAGTCCTTTGCTCTAAACTGCATTCTATCCACCTAAATTTTCTATGCAGTTTCAGTTTGCCAAGCTGCTCTTCCTTCCTAGCACTCAAATCGCAGAGCAGTGTTTTAGTAAGCACCACAGAGACTGTTCTGCTCCAAAGCAGGGTTGGCTTCCCTTTGCAGAAGGGCATATGAACTTGCCTTTTTTGTAGAGAAAACGCACGCACTTTGAACAGCAATTGAAATGCCAGTGGGCTGCTTCTATGGAAAACTTGGGCAGAGCGCTACATTATTCTAAGAAATACTCATGCAAGCTGAAGACTACGTTGATATTTAATAAAGAGCAATTCTTTTCTTTTGTTTGCAATATATGGATAAGCAGTTAGGCAAACTGTATTTCTTGGTTTACTTTACAAATCAAGAGCACTGTCAGCCACACAGCAGTAGTAGTTGAAGTTCAGAACTGTCAGTTCACTGCACTTGCAACAAAATGGAGCTCGAGAGGTCAGTTATCCAACCAGCTACCAAAATGCCTGTCACACAAACCACTCTTAAAGTTCTTGTCTAATCCATTCCTAGAAACCAAAAATAAAATCCATTTCTATCACCTCAAAAAAATATCACCTCAATCTCAATTCTAATGAGCACCAAAACTGGCTTGTGGAGACAACCTCGAAATGAGTCATTCCTCATTTTACAGCAACAGACACTCAAGCTGTGTTTCCACAAAGTTAAAGCCATCTCAGGATTGCCCCAACAGCAATTAGCAAAAAGTCTTAATATTAGCCACTATTTTAAAATAACTGACTGTTTCCTATGAAGATCAGCATCTTGATATGCAACACGGTCTCAAAAAAACAGCAAAAGAAAGTGCCTTCTGAAAAGAACATGGAGCAAGCGTCTTAGATTTGCTAAACAATTCAGAGAGTATTTGCCTGGACAGTTCAATATTTCAGTGTTGTAAATTAGATCAATGGACTGGTGGCTATTAAAACTAGGGATACAGACCACCTTGGCCCCAAGAAGTTCCTGAAAGCTCTCACTTCTATCATTGCCAGAAGATGAAAAATGAGCAGCATGGAGAAGGTCAGGGGTGTCAGTCCTCATCTCAGCCTTCCCTTAACATACCCTTTTCTCCATGCAGGAAGGCAATAACTATGAGCGTTGTGTATTAAGCATACAAAACCACAGGGATTTTTGTCATACTGGAAGAGACCTTTGCATTTCTTTTCTTTTTTGTTCTGAACCAGTCTTATAGACAAAGGAGAAATTACTATCCCCATTTCACAGATGTTTAAACAATGTAAAAAAAAGAGCAGACTGGCCTTCTACCCTTCATCTAAATAGGTGAGGATTGTTTACCCAGAATTCTAAGTTAAAGACATTATTTTGCCTCTTCCAAATTCTCTCAACTTGTCCACAGTGCATTTTACCTTCTCTCAACTTAGTCCATAAAGTGATTTGGGATCTTCTTTGGAATGGAGGAGGCTCTACAACTACAAGCTGTTATAGAAACCAGTCTGCCTACTGCTCTCCTGGGCTCCTGCATTATGCAGAGCTTGGTGTTCACATTCTCTGCTTTAGGAGTTGGTGCAACACTCAGGAAACACTGAGGACTAGAGATCACACATTTAAAAAGTAAAAATTTCTTAAGATCAGCTTCAAAAATTTGAACTTCTCCAGAGCTGAAGCTTCGTAGGAAGAGAAGTTTTGATGCCAGAAGTGATACAGATGTAGGAGAGGTACAAACAGTAGGAAGTTAGCCAGAATTGTTAGTTAGAAGACATTTGTGTCTTCCCTTGCCATCTCCCCTGAGTTAACTTTACCTACTGAGAAGGGAGAAATGGCTTCCTCAGTAACACCCGCCCTCTAACATCTTCAGGATGCCCAACCAGCCCCCATCCAGCAGCTCAGCCAAGTCTCTCTGGTCTTGGCAATGAAACAGGGAAATGCTTGAATGCTTCTTGAACATTTAAAACTCTCTGTGAAGGACAAACAGATTCCCCCTGTTTTTCTCCATCTCTCTTACTTCTGTCATAGAACATTCCTCTGATATTTTAAAGACAAGTCTATTCTGAAATACTGGACCAACTCAAGAAAGCATGTTCATTAAGTCTACGAGAAGAAATAAGTGGTAGAAAGCCTACCCAATCCACCTAAGCTTATAATTTTATGCCAACACTATAAACAAACATGTGCAAAATATTTAAATTATTGCACAGTCACATTCTATGAAGTTCAATGTTTCTGTGAAAGAATTAATGTACTTAAAACCTAGCTTTTGGAACCATCTTTGGGCCCGCTTGGATGCAGTCCTGTGCCACGTGCTCTAGGTGACCCTGCGTGTGCAGGGGGTTGGACTAGATGATCTCTAGAGGTCCCTTCCAACCTTAAGCATTCCATGATTCTATGATTCCACTGAAATTAGTAAAACTGAGTCCCTTTACCAGAAGCTGCAGTTTTGCCTTTACAGTGCCTAGGTTAGCAAACATGTTTATGATCAATTCCTTCCCTGCCTTCGATTCTACCATCTATGTTGTTCCTTGGGTCTTTGACTCCTGCTGCACAGACAGAAATTTGCTTAGGGTCACATTGCTTACAGATCCTTTGCAGCAGTAGATGTCAGACTCTATCAGGAAGGATTTGGCAGCATCTTCTGCCCTGTTTGATGTTGATCAACTAGCATGGCTGCAGGAAACATTAAATAACAGAAAGGAACAGGCCAGACACAGAAGACCAGTCCCTTCACAACACAGGTAAGTGTGCGCTTTGAACAAAAAGCCTTTATTCCCTTCCTTTTCTTTCTGCCCCTTAGATCAAACACACCATGGGCTTGCATATGCCTTGCATTGATGGCCAGCAGGTTGGGATTCAAGTGCAGGCTTAGATCCAGGTTTCTTGCACAGTGCAGAGAGACCCTGAGGCATTTGAGAAACCTGCAGTAAGACAAATCCTTCTGCTTCCAGCGCAGAATATAGACAAAGCAACATTGAATCCGAGTGGGGAGTAGCTGGCCTTGTTACAAAGTATGGGGAGTAAGAACAAAACTAGGCTCTGGACCTACTGAAAATTTGGCTCTAGCCCTCCATGGCTTTATTCCTACTGCAGCTACAAATGTGTGAGTCTACAATTTAGTAATAATATACTTCTTGACTGACCTTTCCTGGCAAGTTAATGACAGGAGAGAGTAATAAGGACATGCTTTTTAATCTAACATCAGTCAATAATAGTATACAACTAATAGACTTAGACATCATACATTCAATAATTGTTTTTACTTAAAGCCCTTACAGTTTGCCCACTGAGACACAGCATGTCAGCAGCAGTCACTGCCTATTGATAGGCACCAGCAAGACATTTATTCATACCTTTCTGGCTAGTTTACCTTATCCTGGAGCATCCATCACTTGAGTACCTAAGCACTGATATATACATTCGTCTATACACACGCATTTTGGCTCAGCTGCTGCAGAAGCTGGGATCATTACACATTTCTCAATAGAAAGCCAGCTTTCTCTTATATGCTCAGCGATTCATTGCACTCCATTGCCAGAGCAGTTTATTTATACCTTCTAACACCTAAAAGACCCAACCAGAACTGGTACTTTCTCCATGTTAAGTGGAGGATGCAGACTTGGGGCCATATTCAGAGAGCCTTAACACAAAGATTATTCCTCTATCACCTTTTGGAGGATACCTGTGATGCTCCAGAGGGAGACAGTGAGTAGAGAACACCTGGGAATTCTGCTAGAACTGAAAAGCGAGATTAGACCTCAAACCAAGCCCAAGAAGCTGAGGGATCCCTGCACCTGTTAACGCTGCGACATGAACAGATGTCCCACCCAAGATCACCTACCAGGGAACAGGGCCCCAATTTCCTGTCACATCACAGCCAACCAAGGTACCTCTCAGCTTTTGTTGCCCTTCAAGCATCAGTCTCTTTGGAGAACAAAGAGGAGATTATCAGGGGTTCGATTAGTACTGAAGTATCTGGAATGACAACAATTAACTTTTTTTTTCATATTAGCATTATTATTCTCTTTTGTAGGGGGCAGGAGAGCCATGTTAATAGTTAGTTATTTGAGTAAGTAGCTGCCCCAGGGTTAAATTGCTAGAGACACTCCCCTCCTTACTTGTTCTCCTTATTTCAAAGGAAGGATTAGGGTCATCTCATTTTACATGAGAAAGATGAATGACCCAGTCCACGGGCAAGGTCTAAATTGCAGCCCTTTGCATGCTGAAGTCCTCCACCACTTACTCTTGTCACAAACAGCACCCTGCAATCCATTTAGTTTCATTTACAGCAGATTAATTTCTCTCTGACCTTTGGCTCTGCTGTCAAACAGACCTGAGACAGACAAGAGCTTAGGAACGGCAAGTGCATTTGATGATGTCAATCACCAGATCTTAGGGATACTCTTAACTTTGCTTGTATTGCCCTGGCAAATGAAAAAACCTTCCCTTTCCTCATCTAGGAGAAACAGGGTCTGTGACCACCCCAACTTTGGTGCTCCTAAACAAGCCCTGCTTAGCTCCCTTAACTCTCTGTAAACGGAGGTGAAAGGCAAATATTTTACTTATTTTAAACTTACTTTCAAGCCTCACACTGCTCCTCATCCATCAATTAGATTTATTTTCTTTAGGTGAAGTTTTAAAGGCAAATTCCTTAACGCAGGGGTCATACTGCTCAGATTGCTACTCTGGCAATTTTACTGCATTCCTGCCATTTGCATGTCATTACCCACCGCGCCTTGCAGCATCATTATGTAGCTTTTAAGACTCCAGCTCTCTTTAAGGGAGCAGCAAGCCACACACATTCTGCGTAAGGAAAAGAGCAGCAAATTCAACTACTGTCTCATCCCTCCTCAGGAAGAGAAAGGGATTTCTCCCATTCTTCTCCATTGAAAGGAAATTCTTCAGCCGAATGCACATCCAGAATCAAAAATTACTTTCTAGAAGGGAAGGCAGACAACCATCTTCCCAATATGCTGGAATTCTGTGACTAGAGGCTAGGAGCCACATTTGGCTTCCATCCAGAAGGAAAATAAACCACCCATGGCAAATAGAGCTCTTCCCACTGTTGGCCTGAGACAGCAAGACCAAAGGAAAGGGCAGAAAGTCAAATGCACAGCGTGCTCGGGCTCATCCCGCAGGACGTCACTCCCACCTCAGCAGAGCTCAGGAGCACGACGGGAACTGGATCCTCACCCTCTCCAGGACGGCACCACCTGGCAGAGCTGCAGGATCTCCTGTCACTTTGCCCCGTGACCAGTCCCCTCCTGCAGCACTACGCAAGTCCCTAGGCTTTCTTTCTCTCCACCATGAATTTTTCATGGGGACTTGAAGCTTTACTGCAGAGCGTTAGACATTTCCATTAAAGAGAACACCCTGAGTAGAATCAGAAAGCGTCTTTTCAGTCTCTGCTCAGGAAGTTGGCAATTGCGTATGAAAAATGATTTTCCAGAGTGCACCCAGACCCTCTTCCTGTAGCCATATGGTAAGAAAAAAAAACCCACACACTTCATAATCTAAAGGATCCAGAAAAGACTTTTTTTGTGAGGGGGGAGGAAGACTGTCATTCTTCCTTTCTCACAACTGAAAAAAAAATCAGAAGTTTTCCATTACCAAAAGATTTTTTTCCCAGAATGCCATAATAAAGGGAAATGTACTTTTTTTTTTCATCATATTTCTCTAAAATAATGATTTATCTGCTCCAGTAGATATCAGACCCTTCACTTCCTACAGGAGAAAAACAAAGTACTTGTATTTGTATGTTGATAATTCCTACCTTCCATTTAAACACACCTATTCTTGTTACAGTTGTGAGTCAACCCAAACCCACAGCAAGAACAGCCTTTCTTCCATGGATCTATTGCAGTACCTATTGTCACATCACCTCATATTTTCAACCTTTCTTGCTTGCTTTCCTTGTCTTTTCAATTTACACAATTATTTTATAATGATTTTTTTTCAGTAGCTAGTACAGCAGGCCCAATTATTTCAGGTGATGCATTATTAAAACAAATAATAAGTTAGAACATTAAAAAGTAAATATGAAGCAGAAAACCTTTTCTTGAGTTCTTTCATATAAGATATTATTTTGTTTTATTCAGAACATCTGATTAGATTGAGGTTCAAGAAACATTATTAGCTTTCATTTGGGATTGCTTCTTTAATTTAAAAACAACTTTTCCAGAGACGAATCCAATTATTTCAAACTCTGTCAATACCTTTCTGCCTTCCTACATCAGGTTCCTATGTGCAGCAGAGAAGCTTTCTTCATTTTAAGTGTTTTGATCTCCTTAGACAAAAGACCCTGCACGAATCCGCATGGTTATTATTAACAGTACTGTGTAATGTTGTATGCCTGCAAATTTATATGCATGACACTCTAGGCATATGAATTCGTGCAGAAACACAGATATGCAGCATTATACAAAAACACTAATGCTTACACAGGGTCTTTTATTCAAAGATTTTGAAAAGGTCTCTGAAGCTAAAGGAAGCTTCAGAGCACCGGGTACCGGATGGAAAGAGAGGAGTAAAGGAGCCCTGTGCCCAGCGCGAACCACCAGGTCATGCTCAACCATCTCAGCTAACTCATGCTTCTGTTCACAGCAGCCCACGGGCTGCCTCCTGCTTGAGCCAGGAGGGCATTTCTCAAGTGCAGGGATCAGAGCAGAAAAGGCTCTGTGCTTAGAGAGTTCACCAAGGCGCTGTCTCATTTCTTCAATCTCTTCTGACCACAGCAAGTATCTTTTCTCTGCCTCTCCCCTCCAGTCCATACATGCCCAGACTCCCCATTTCCCAATGCTCAGAACAGGGCTTACAAACCCCATCTCAAACCAAGGCATGTGTTTACACACTGCTCCTTTCACAAGGCCATAAAAAAGCAAAACAAGAAGTTGCTGTGACAAACCCATGTCCCCATGCCCCCACCCCTCCTTGCACAGCTCTTCCAAAAGCAGCAGATGCACAAGTGCCATAATGCGACAGGGGGATTTGCTCGGGGAAAGATGTTTTATTTTTAAATGGTTGAATACATTGGAGGGTAAAAGCTTGCCTACGCCACCAACACATGCCTGCCTCTTACTGTCATCCTGGGGCTTAGGCAGCCTATTTTATAAACCGTTTCAGTTTTCTGTCTGCCCAGGATGGGTCTTCGTCTTTGTGGTGGCTGCTTTCCTGTTCTCCCAGAGATTGGCAGTGTCCCATGGCACAGAGCTTAGAGGACAGAAGTGGGAACAGAATTCAGGAAGGGAAAATTTTCCTTCACATGAATGGTTAGGAGAGAAGTGAAATTACCCTATTCGGGTTTGTTCTTTCGGATGTGGCTGAGCCAAGAGCTTTCTCGATTTAATTGTTTGAATAATTGTCCCTCATCTCTCCCCAGCTCCAGCTGGAAAAACACAGTGCACAAGTTACCTATATTAAAAGTTATAAAAGCAGGTTTTTGCATGTTAGATGCCTCACGTATACATGGCAAGAGTTCTGCCAGCTCCTCCAATGCTATCAACCCGAGGTAAGAACTGGCCACTTATGAGAAAGATTTATTATTCCCCAGACCTGCTTACCTGGAAATTGGATCAGTGTCTCCTGGTGTTGCCCTCCTCCAAGCAAAAGAAAATATATATATATATTCTGGCCAACATTTGAGCTCTTTGAGTTGAAAGCCTAAGTCCTGTCTCACCTCTGCCCCATGAAGAGGCCATGCAGGATGGACTCGCTGTACGCTGCAGAAGCCATTTGCAGACAGTGTTACACAACTCCTTCCCTTCTCCAAGGGCAATCAGACCTCCACACAGAATGCAAAACTCCTGCTGCCTGCAGGAGGACTACTCTGGACTAGTCCTGGGCTAGTCACTGCTCATCTTGGTGCCTCTGGACAAGTTACTGCTCATCCTGGTGCTTTCATGACTACCCTCTGTGGCACTTTCCCATCCCACGACCTGCGCTCTCCATACTGCTGCCACTGCCAGGAGAGTGTTCTGAGTCCTATACAGCACCAGCCTCTGCTGCACCTAGATCCCCTTTGACTTATTTTCAGAGGAGAGATCTTGGTTTCTGAACTGTGGCAGATTTGGTAATTATGTACATTTAAATAAAAAAGGGGGAATTGAGAGCAATTTTAAGGGTATGTGGAACTGGTTTTGTGCCAAAGTGCTTTATTCTATAATGAACTCTTCCTTTTAAGCCACTTTGCAGACACTTTGGTCTGAACCCAATATCAATAATATAGGTTAAATTTCATATGCTTAACAATATTTAACCCTGGGGCCTCTTCTTGGGCTGTTAAGCACCAGGCATACACCAGCCTGGGATACTGGGATAGCAGGTAGGACCTGGAAAGACAGCCCATCCACAGTAACCAAAAAGAAGGGAAAACCTTGACTTGTACAATCTCAGCATCACAAATAGTAAGGCAGACCTTCTCTTACTGGCTGTTGGTAATCACATTTAAATAGTCAATAATTCATCACTTACAGCAAGAATGTTAAATTCAGAAAGCAGCAGAATGTAAATTGAAATGGCTAATCCTTTTTAGCATGACCCATTAACAACAAAATATTAAAGGTGAATGGGAGAATGAGAAGAGACTTCATGGGCGAGCGCATTGGCCTTTTGCCTCTGAGGAAAGTTCTGTACTCAAAGCTTCATTAGGTTACAAGCATAAGTGGGTCACACAGGCCTAACAGACATTTCTCCATATCGCGAAACCAATGACAGCCTGCAAGGATAACCCAGGCTCAGACACATCCTGGGCTATGAGAGCACCCTGCTCAGTTCTCTTCCTCAGAAGCTCTGTGTGTGTGTGCAGGCACATTGCTTGCTTTTTCAGCCCACCCACAAGAGGATAACGACTCCTGTGCATCTCCTTAGTGTTGGAAGGATTAGTATGTTAAACAAAGTGATGCTTGGGGATTGTTTTCATTGAGAAGAGAGGATATTACCAAGTGGGAATGTCCTGGCTTACATCTGGAAACCTGATGTCACTGTATGTAGAAACCAGGATGCGTCAGCTGAGTTAAAGTGTGCAGAAAGTGGCAAGAGGGAATGGAGCTTCAGATGCAGCATTATTACACTTTTACCACGTCTTCATTTAAAATCCTAGCAGAAAAGATTAAAACCCTAACAGAACAATGTCAGCAGCAAAGCAGCTTAATAAGTACGCCCTGCTGATTCGGGATGGCAATCTCCAAACTTCTGAAACATATCAAAGGATTAAGTGTCCCATTTTAAACAGGATACCTCAAAGGCCTACAGACCAACTCTGAAGCTGCACGTGACAAACCTTCAGTGCCCTAGTTTAGCCTGTTCAAATTGAACACTGACATCACTACAAATGTTCTCTGCAGAGTCAGTGGCTTGGTGCTGGAATAATATTTCAAATGGGGTTGGTGAGATCAAAGGGTGCTAAAGACACAAAAAGCATAAGCATCATCAGAGCCATGTATTAGAGTGGGACCTTAGTGGATCTGGGGGCTGAATTCATTTCTCTGGGGGCTCTACTCACTCATTGTCTCTCCAAGACTACTTAATGACTCTAAGATTTTGTTGGCTGTTCAGGATGATCTGGGTACCACCCACCATCATCAATATCTGCGCTCTGAAGCCATTTCTTCCTAGGCAGTATTCCAGAACATAGCATTTCTACTGGGAAATGACATCCTCAGACAAACATAGGATCTACTTAGCAACAGAAAGAAAAAGAAAAGGAAGTTTTCTTTAATAGAAAAGGCACAATAATCTCTTGCCTGAAGACTAGAAGTACTTCTCATAAAACACCATAAAACAATACAGTCTTGTAAAACTAAACAACATGTCAAAGCCCTATTTATTCCTTTCATTAACCTGATCTAATCCCAAGAAGTTTCTAATGGAACATGCATTGAATTGATGAGTCTTCCTCCGGCCCCTCAACCTACCCAAAAGACACGGAATAAATATATAAATACATCTACACTTTACACTCAGTCTTAATTTGCTCAAAGCTGGGAAGAGCTTAAAAACCCACTAGTGCCTCATGTAAAGCTGACAAATATTCTATTTAGACAGATTTCGGCTGCTTTTTCCCCCCTTCTGTTTTTCTGAAACATCCCTTCCCTCAGAGCAGGGGCTCATTCATAGTGGGGACATGAGAGTTTTATTTTCATTTGCTGCAGAAGGGCTCTGCAACAACACAAGCCATCCCCTGCCAGCAGCAAAACCACTCTCCACAGCCCTCAGTGGTGGTTTGAGCAGTTTAGCAAGTTATGTTCCTCCTAGCAAACGCCTCTCCAGCCCCACACTAAAACCTAACCTGGCCATGCTTTTTTTCCTGAGGTTTTAAGTCAAATTTATCAGACTGTCACTGGTCAGATTTCCCTACTTGCCCCACTCAGTGTTCAGCACAGGATGAAGCTAAACTGGGGGAAAATCCTAAGTTCTCTATGGACCCGCATCTCAGATCCCATACCCCAGCAACCAGCTTTTTCAAAGGCCATGCTTGAGACAAGCAGGCAAGATGCAGCAGCTGAAATGGAAGGAATCACTGAGGGAAGAGCTCCTCGGTTTGAGGCAGGCCTCTCTGTGATGCTAACAGCTGTTGGAAAAGTAGTGCATGCATTTGCTCTAGCTACTCCTCCTCAATACAGGCAAACAGGCTGCACTTCATAGCTTCATCGCCACCAGAAAGCAAACGCTAGCAAGGGTGCTGCTCTGTGGAAGGCAGCAAGAGCATATAAGCAGATGGTGTTTGAGCATTTAACCACCACAATCCAAGCATGACTTGGCAAGGAATATACTGGAGGTCTTGTTTACCCTAGAGCTTTGGACAGGACAGCTGCTACTTCGGTTCTGGTAGAAATTTTCAGGCACAGGTAGGTGCTGGGGAGGGTAACTCAACCATGGACAGGCAGAAGAATCCCAACTCCAGCAGTGCATGAGTTCACCAGGTGGGCATTCAACATCAACCATGTACTGTATCATAAGGAGGGTGGGTGAAGGGGTGCAACAACTTCTGAGAAACAAGAAATATTGAGCCCAAGCAAGCTGTCAAGCACGACCTATGAAGCACTAACTGGATTCTCAGCAGCCAGAAATTTAGATCTACTTTAACTGCAAACTTCGTCTTATCCTCACCCTCCTCACACATTTCTTCTCCACTACCTGCATGAGACAAGACCTTCAGACTCCTGTCTTTTTCCTCTGACCATGAGGAAAACAGCCATGACGGTTAGATGGTATCAACATGTACATGGTTAAATACAACCAAAGATGAAGATGCTATATACAAAAATGGAAGCTAGAGAAGTATAAAGTATAACTCCACATTTAAACATGCACATACATCCGAGAACGAGCTGCCAGATTTAGTCCAATTTTATTTCGACAAATATCCTCCTTGAGTATAGAGAACAAGGGGACCTCACAAAGCTCTAGTTCTCTATCACAAAGCCCAAAGCCTGACCTCGAAAAGCAGATCCCAACTTCTCCCTATTTCTTAGGCAGCCAACCAAATATAAATAAGAACAAAAACAAATCCAAATTGCCTTAATGTCACACTGCCTGCAGTACAATGGTGAGGTGATCCCTTGTCTCCCATTACCCACCCCAATAACTCTTTTATATGGAGTGTGAAATAATTAGGAGCAGCAAAAATAATTTAGGAAACAAGAAGAAACTAATTGTATAAGCTTGTTTGGGGAAAACACAAAGGACAAAAGCAAACCTGGTAGAGATGCTGACAGATACAGTACCGGTATATTAAAGCCCACACATGTATTAATAATAAGCTAACTAATGGTCCCTTGCACAATACACAATGAATTTACTACACAGCAGCCTGCTGCTGTGGTGCCCTGTGGCTCCACACAACAGAGAGGATCATGGTTTGTAAAGCAGGAGTTTAATATTGTGTCCACTCCAATGACTTTACACTGTGTTTAGGGAAAAGCCATGGTTTCAGAGCGCAGCTCTGGGAACCCAAAAATCTCCAAGCCAGCACTGCTGTTGATTATCCCCTCCAGAACTGTGCAGCTCAGTCCACTTCTTCACCCACCTCCCACAGTCATCAGGTCCATGTAAGCTGCAAGCACGTAAGCAATACTCTGCAAATGTTTAGGTCTTTAGCAAAGCCTATGGTTCACTCTCCAGACAGTCACCAAGAACAGGGATTAAAACTCTTTCCTGCTTCAAAAATGCAGACTTTCTCCACCGAGCTGAAGGATGGTCTCCATCAGCAATACAAGCCTAAGACAACTGTTCACATCTAAGGTCCTTCTCCTTTCCAGAAAACATAATAGCACATCAAGAAGTTATTCTCATTTCCTAAACAGGAGAACTAGGATATGTTAATTGAAAATCTTACTAAATATCATGCAAAAGTTGAGGTTACAGGGGAGTGAGCCCACAGCTGCTTCATCTGCCTGCTGCCCTCATGCCTCAAAGATATAGCCAGACCAGGGAAAAAGAGTTAGCAGTGGGGGACCAGCTGGTTTGTCCCATGCTGAACATGAAGCCTGCTAGGCTGGGCCAGTAAGCCCTGACCTTAGACAACATATGCTCCCTTTTTGTGGACAAGTTGTGTTTCAGCTCCAAGAAAGACACTGCACTCCAGCAGCTTCGTACCATGTCTATTTGTGCCCAGAACAAATGAATACAAAACATGGACATGCATATGTAAATGGGATTTAAGTTGTAGAAATCTCTGTTCGAGAGAAGATGCTCCTTCATGAGAAGGCTCTGTTCAGAGGTAAGCTTCAACCAAATAAGCATCAAAAAACACAACAAAAACACCCACAGTTTTGGCCTTATACTACAAATCACAGCAAATAGGGCAGTAGTCCTAATTAAGAAAAATCATCTGAACAGCTGTTCTTTTAGTGCCTTTTTTATTTTCTCCTTCCTCAACTGGTCCAGCATATCTTGAACTCAGCAAATGCTAGAGTAGATTTTCTATACAGTCCAGACCAGATTTGTTTGTGAAGTGTCATATTTCCTCAATCAGCTTAACTTCTCTGCCTGAGCTTATGCTTTGTCCTGTGTTTTAGCAGTTTAACAGAGCCCATAAGTCACTGTCTCAGAGAAACAGGCCAAATACCCTTGATCCTCCAGAATTACCTTTCCTGATCATAAAATTCTTAGCTCCAAATGCAGTTTAAATGTGCTAACATTATCCAAACCTTCCTTTTATTTTCTCAAAGATGAAGGATCCTCAGGCACACTAGCCAAAGTCATCTGGGTTTCCTACACAACTTTCCTTTACTACTTCTGTGTATTGCTGCTTTCTTCTCTAGCATCCACGCTGGGCTGCAGGTAACGTTGCTGCTTGTTGCTGAACAGCTACTACGCGTCACCCCAGCAGCAGCTGAATGTCAGCGCCCAGGTTAAAGGTTTCCTCAGTGTGTACACACAGTTTTGTAAAGCACTTCAGGATCAAAGGTGCCAGTGAAATGCAGGGATATTATGAAAGCCCAGATTTTACTCACAGCCAGTTTGTCAACTAATTACAGCTGTGAACTTTGCTGGGAAGCTCTGAAAGGCATCAAGAGCAAAACCCCATGGCATCCTCTGATGCTGACAATGTTGGAGCTGTGAGTGCTGCCATTTTTTATACTTTCAGGACTGGCTTTGAACTAGATGTGAACTTACATAGATGGGTGCCTGATGCACAAGTCAAGTGCACCAGTGCAGTGATCCACCACACTTTCCATCACTTTACACTTAACTGCGTGCCAAGCCACCATAAATTACACTTGCTGCTTTCCAGTCTGCCTCTGAGGAGAGTGCAGGCCACCTCAGCGTCGCTCCCGCCAGCAGCACAGAGCACAAGCTCCATGGAGGACTGCTGCTTGCCAGAGCTGCCACTCCTGAGGGCTCTGCTGGGGCTCGTCTTTTGCCTTGGCCCCCACGAAGAGCTGCAGGCAACCTGCAGCAAGACTAGAGGTATATACCACAACAAGAACATGATTTATCTGCAGTTACTTAGAGACCAGGGCAAAGCCAGAAGAGACACCTTGGTCATGCGAATCCCTGCATGGACTAAACGCCGGCCTACCTCTTGGCAGAAGACATGTATTGCCATGGTCAGGCAATACCATGTCAGGTGTTGTGACTGACACTCACTAGCGTCACACACAGATAGCACCTCAAAATAATGCCCAATAGCAGGTCACCACAAGGGTGGAACTGGGGAAAGGAGGAAAGGAACAAACAAAAATGGCAAATCTTCTGGCTTCTTGTTCCACCTGCTCTCACACCGCATCTCCATTTCCTTGTACGCCTGTATTAGAAACATCAGGGGTTGAGGTTTTTCCCCCTCCCCCTCCTTCCTCAAAATCACTTAAAAAGAGATTGTTCTGGCTTTTAACAGGTAGGTTATGAAAGGAATTAAATGACGTGGTCCCCTGCAATAGCAGCAGGGGGGCTGGGCAGACTCCATGACCCAGGGGGTCCTTTCCAGGGCTCTGTCAGCCTATGACTAACGTCAATAAAAATGATTTCATCCAAGCTTTTACGTGTAGGCAGGGGAGCAAACAACAAATTAATGAGAACAAGAAGCTCTGAAAAGCTGGAGGGAGGGGGGAGGCAAGAAGGACAAAGCAAACACTCCATATCTGGTGCAGAGAAAGCAAGCATTTGACTTGGACAAAAATATGACTTACGAGGCTGCTCATTTCCACCCCTACTCCCATGTACCTGAAGGGAATAGAATTTAAGTGTCCCAGCTCTGGCTTTGTAAGTGATTTGACAAATTGTTTTCTGTGCTGCCACCACAGTCACCCAAAATAGGTAAAATATTTCATTTTAGAAAGGAAAACATTTACATGAGGACTTGACCTTTAACTCAATGTCAGAAGCTCCCCAGGTGGGAGGTGAGACTGATGGGAGCTTCAGCAGAGTCTAGAAACCTCCCGGAGTAATTACTGCCTCCATGGCAACAAAATACTGACATGGGAAGAGCAGGGGGGAAAGAGGAGGGTGCTACAGACCTAAAATGCACACAGGTTCCCACCTATGTGCGCCGTGTGGCTGTTATGGAGGCTCCGGCCTTTGAGGTGACAAAGGCTGTTGGACAGCCTGGATGACTGGCCTCTTCCTGTGCCAAATGGGAGAGCTGGCATGGAGGCACCTCTGGGATTCCCATTGCAAGGCAAGGGCCCCAGGGGTGACACCAGATCGGAGCAGCATCCACATCAGCTCCCTGCCAAAGCCTTCAACAAGAAGATACATCCAGAGGAGATGCTACAAGGTCTGCAGATACGAAGGAGGAAAAACCTGGAGACAAAGTGTAAGTTTTTCATCACAACAGCTCAAGAGCATTCTATGAGGTGTGGGGGGAACTTGCAAAAAAAAAAAAAAAAAAAAAAAAGAGAACCAGTTGACCATCTCTTATTTTCACCCAACAAGCTGGGTGGACTGAGTGGTTTTCAGAAGCTTTTCCATAAAATGACAGATTCTAGCCAGGAATTTCCACAGCACAGAGTGGATTCAGCAAGTCACCAAGACAGGGAGGAAAACTAAAGCCCCTCGAAACCAACATGTGAGCATCATCTTTGATCTGAATTAGCTCACACCAGGCAAACAAGTGATGTAGGGGCTGCTCTAACTCTAAAGGCTTCACCATGCAGGAAAAACCCATCTGCCATAAAGCAAAGCTACAGGCCCTACATGACATGCTGTGTTCAAGGCTCTTAACCCAAATTCCTTGCTAATGGATGGAAGTGCTTTGGAGGAGAAAAGAAGGTGGGAGATAAGGTAAAGGAAATTCTCTTCCTTATTTTAACACAGAGAAGATAATATTTTTCATCTTAGTGCTAAGCAACAAATGTTTCCTTCCCTTCCATTTAAGGTTTGTGTTTAAAACCTTTTTCTCTTCTTTACTCCTTTTTCTTCCCCCCTTCCTTCCATTTACTTACAAAAGCTGTTCCATTCAGTTTAATTGGAACAGATGGAAATATAGAAAGTTCCTTTTAAAAATATAAATAAATTATATACACACACACTTATATGATGATCCAGAGAGGGGAAGAAAACCATTAAAATCTCTAAGAGCGGAGAATAAGAGCTAGCACTCATTGTTCTGATGCTGAACTCTAATTTTAGAAGTGTTTACAAATGTGCTTCTCAAAAAGTTACAGAAGCTGCAGGTCTATAATACATATTCTTGCTTTTCTTACTGCTAATGCTGCTTCTTGGGAGCTAGCAATTGAAACCTTTACATAAAGCAATTCTGGCCATCAGAAATGGGAAAAAGGTAGTCTATGAAGTTGACACCCAACACACACACACAAACACACCTTCCCTCTACACAAAGAACTTGTTCCTTTCCCTCCCACCCCCTTCTTTTGACCCTGGTACATTTACTTTTTTCCTTTATATTTTTTGCATCTGAATTTAGTGCTTCTGACAAGTGACAGCTAATGTATTGACAGCCTGACTGAATGACATCCTTTTTATCCAGAAAACTTGGAATCATGTCTGCCTATACCTCTCTTGGAAACCCCACCCAGCTCTTGGACAGTGTTTTTACCTCAATAAATCTCAAAGCTCTTAAGGAGGTCAGTGTCATTATTGCCACTTGCTGATGAGGAGACAGAGGCTTGCAGGAATGAGAAGCAACTTGCCCAAGGCCAAGTAACTGAAGTAGCAACACTGCGTGTGCAACCTACCTGCACTCAGTCTGCTGTCCCACTCATCCACTCCTCCTCTGCATAGTAGAAAACAACAGATTTCCTTCTATTCTTACTCCAAACAGTTCATCTTGAGGTCAGATAAACACACTAAGGGCTATTTAAGCTGCTAGGAGCCACTGGAGCTGTCAAAGGCTTCTTCATGTCCCTGCTCACCATGAATAGTGTGATACACTCCCACTCATTTCCTCATTTACCAAGGCTTCAGTTAATAGTACTAATGTCATAACAAATAACTAGTGTTTTGTTACTGCTTTTTCAGGAATCCACATTTGCAGACAAAATAAGGCATGTAAAGTTTACCTGCAGACCACCTCCCAGTATCACTGGAGCATGAGGACCTCCAACCAGGAACGTAACACCTCAGAGATGCTGCACAGAGGCAGAGAATCATTATGGTTGGAAAAGGCCTTTAGGACGGAAAGCAGAGCAGAAGGTTGTATTTTTCACATTAAGAAGTTCAGATGAGCGGAATTTAATTCACCAATTAATTCACTGGTAGGAACACTACAATTAACAGCATTCTTTTTTCATCAGTCCTGTTATCTGTGGTGATATATGAGGAAAGATAACTAAAACTTTAAAGAACTGTTCAGAAATCAAACATATGAGAAATGGCAGTGGGGAGGAAAAATAAAATAATAAAAAAAAAGAATCAAGGTTTGGCCTTGTTCAAGATGCTCTGTTCACATTGAGGTACTTGATATCTTTCTACCTGTACTGCATTACAAAAGAACATGAGGATTCCCTCACTCTATGGTCACTTTGGTTAGAAGTTGCTAGGAAATATGCACTTAACACAGATGGAAAGAGAAGAAAAATGGTTGAACTTGCCATACAGTTATTAGCAGCTCTCTCAATGAGCTTATTTTCACTACAGGTCTCCAAACAAGGCAACAGAGACTCAGAGCAGCTGGGACATCCTGGCACACCTGAATCCTGCAAGCCTGATGGGCTGAACTAGAGCGGTCTGCTCCAGATGACCCTAACTGAGGACCAGATGATCAACTGACAAGAGCCCAAGAACTTTGTTAACAATCAGACATTACCTGGATGTCCGAAGAAATACAGATCTGTGGATCTTCCTGAAAGACCTAGCAAATTGGAACATTTTTGATATACAGAAGCAGGAGGGCAAAATTTCATCCTTCCCCTCTACCTCTCTACCCTGCTGCCTACCACAGAAACAAGAGTTGTTTTTATTTCCTCGCTGCCCTTCAAAAGGAATGTTTCAGCCTCCACTGTAAAAAAAACAATATGAGACAAGCAAAATTCACAGAATATGACTGATGCCTCCCCACCCTTTCAGTTCTTTATATAGACCTTTGAAATTTTTTTACCAATTCTACACCTCTCCCTTGGGCTTTCTGTCACTTTCTCTGAGCTTGCATCATTAGGTAGTTTCCTGGCAAGGGGAGATGAGAGGGATCAGTGTAAATTTGCATCCCCTTGATGCCAACCTAAACCAACCCTCTCCCTCCTTGAAGCTGTGCCAGTCAAACAAGGCACAAGATGAATACCACGCTGCCTGCTGATGTAGAAGATCAGGGTTCAATTCCCATCCTTGGCACAAGCTTCCCAGGTGACAAGCAGTTCCTATTTTCCCTCTGCCTGTTAAACAAGCACAGCATTTCATTTTACCCCACAGGAAGCTGGACAGGATAAAACTCCATGATGTTTAAGCAGCTTACACTCAAAAGTGGTAGAAATTTTCCATTAGAAGTGTTTTGGAACTAGAGGAAATAATTTTGCTCCCCAGCGTAAAACACATTCATTTTGAGGGTGGCTCCAGAAAGAAAGGAAAAATTCCAGAAAAAGTTCCCCCAAAACAGTATTTTCTGTGCCTTTTCACCTCCACCATCCTCTATATTTAAAAAAAAAAATAAAATTAAATACCATTAAGAAAGATATACCAGCACAAGTTCATTTTTGCTGTCTGTGGTTAAGTGGGGGGGAAGGTAGGGAAAAAATCCAGTGCATTTTCGTCATTTTCCTCAGACAGGTAAAAGCCACCCTTAGAGCCTGGCTCTCTTGAGAGATACCACAAGACCAGCACTGCCTTTCCACGCTGCTCACAAATAGCACAGTGGAATGAATGGGAGAAGAGTGAAAACCTTTTCATCTAAATAGGTACAGGCAGCCCACGAAGCCATGAGTTAGAGTACCAGGTGAGTAACTAGAAGAGACAGAAAAGAATGTAATTTCATGCAGAGACAGATCATTCTAATCAGACAGTCAATTTAAAGATACATTTTGTCTTTTTTCATTACTGGGAATGAACATATAACACAAAGGTAACAAAACCATGTGTCTCCCCACCACAATTACCTGTGCACGAGCTCTAAAAGAACTGAAAGCATGAGAGAAATTTTGGCATGCTTTATTTTGGACCATCAGGCAGCAGTTTGTACTGATAGATGTATTTTTGAGAGCATACAGCTGCCTTATTCACTAATTAAGGCTTCTGAGAGTGTAATGAAAAACTGCGTGATTTCACTGTATGGCAAATGGCCAGCACAATTTGTTCCAGATACACAAAAGAGATTTGAGTTGCAGATTATCTGGGTATGGGTAGGGTGAGTTGCATGCAGGTGTACGGAAGAGGCAAGGGAAAGCGGGTTGGCACTGTATTCCCAGCGTGCTTGCACTGGAATTTCTTCCAGTAACAAAACTCCATCGCTGATATTTACAGGTTGTTCCAGTGTAACAAATGTTACCTGAGCAGTAAACAATAGATGTGATACGTACCTGGTAACACTAGAGGGGGCTTGCGAAGAGGAGGAGGAAGAGGAAGAGCTGTTATATTTTTATTTAAACTGGCAGTCTAGAGTAACCTTCTTTATAACATGCCAAACAAAGCATAAAACCCAACAGGATTCCCACTTTCCATTCCTTCCATTCTTGACATGCATTGGCTGTGTGAAAGCCTATAACAGTTAAACATCTTTTGTTCTTAGTGCCATAAACGGCAGAACGAGCCTCTCTCTCACATTTTGAAAGGGGATGCCCATAAAATAGCTTAGACTTGCTCAAAAGTGAGCAGTGCTCATGCAACACAGTTCAGCAAAATAGGCCCCAGACAATGGCTTGTGGATGAACATGTTTTTGAATGAAGCTGGTATTTCAGCATGGAGCTTCGGCAAGAAGCCAAGAGCAAGAACATCAAGAATTGCTGACAGACTAAAAAGTATCAACTGCACAAGAGCATCCATCCCAGAGCATCATTGCAGGGCATCACCCTGACCACACCAGCAGCAGCCCTGAGCCTACAGAGAGTGACAAAGATGCACGCTATCAAATTTACATCAAGCAGACAACAACATGACCAAAAATTTCAAAATTGTACTAATAAAATGCTATCTGCCAAACTGAAATTTTGGACAGTTCGGATATCCAACTCCATGTCTATCTGTATTATGTACATGATCTCTATGACTATCAGCAGTTGGAACATACAAGGTTTGCTTTCCCCAGAATTTGGAAGAAAGTCTCACTATCTCAGAGCTCCATAAATGGCACTTTTCCTGCCAATTTCACTGCACCATAATCCAGAGTATATCCCAAACTTCCAGTCAGAAGCCATCATCTTTCAGACATTAAGAATACAGATCCATTGAGAGAAAACATATCAGAGCACAGATTTCTGATAATTGATGGAAATAAAAATATTTTTGAGAATAATCTTGGCATCAGGCACAATTTTGACAGTTTGGTCAGTACAAGAAGTCACTAAGTACACAAGAAGGAAGATTTTCTCAAGAAGACAAGGGACAGGAGACTCCTTACAGGTTCACTTAAGCTTTGCAGAGGGTAGCTGACCTGCCATGGACCTAGATGTTTAACTACAGTTCTGGAAATCACTGAGCACTGTTTTTTTTTTCCAGAGGAAAATAATTTTATACCAAAAATTCTATCATATGAGACAGTTTGAAAGAAGGTCCCATCACCAAATATTGGATACATAAATCAAGCAACCCCAGCTCCCTCTAAAGGCACCTCTTATCCTTAAGAGAGTGCAACTATAGGGGCTCTTTCAGTAAGGTTGTTTTTGTTATTTCTAAACCTTAAAGCAATTTTTACAAGTTTTGAAGTTTCTTGTGATGAGATGCTTTTCAAACTAAATATTTTTATTAGATAAAAATCCCATTAGAATTTGCAATACACTTTTGTTTCCTGCAGTTTTCTCAGAAGAAAATTTACCATTTTCCTGCCTCCCCTAGCTCACTGTGAAATCCATCAGCTGTTCTGTTCCTCAACAAATCATAGCAATTAGCAAACAACACCGCACCACAAACAACTCTCAAGATTATCCAAGAAATACATCTAATGACAATATTCAGAACACTCATATTGTGAAGCTTTTAAAGCGTCAGTCATGGAAAACATTTAATCTGACTGAAAAAACATTCACTATAGCTCAGCACAAACCAACATTAACCAAATTGCAGAAGATTTCTACAGGAACAGACTGACATGGTCAGAACAACACGACAGGGAGGGAGGTTTGGTGGATGGATTGGTGTAAATTGCTATATGCAGACAAGACAGGCAAGAAGGTCCTATTCAAAACATGGAGCTCTATGTGAGCCTGGCCTGGGCATCATGCCCTGATGAACTCTGGGAATTGGAAAACAGATTTCCCAGCTAAAACAAAACACACAACACACCTGGACCTACCTGCGTTCAGGTTGATACACTTCATGGTCATATGAAAGAACTAGATTTGAACATGGAAGCCCCTTGCCTATATTACTAAAAAAGATATCAATATTATGACGATCCATAAACTATTTCCTCCTTTTCCAAGTCAGGACATATGCTGTTAGCTAGCAGCCAATATTAAAATATAATGCCCAACACAGGTGAAAAGCTGCTGTGCACTACCTCAGAGTTTCCGTACTTGGCCATTTCCATACTAAAGCTGCCCAAATTGAGGTCCCTCTTCTCACTACACAGCCTTTGTTTTCCTCCACAGCTCTAAAAAAAGACTCAGTACTCTTGAATCAAGCACATATGTTGGTCTAACACCTAATATTTTGCTGTTACAGCACTGAAATATTCAAAAAGATATCGCTACAGTTGACACTCTACAATGAGCTAAGAATGCATTCATCTAAGTCTGGTTTTGTTCAGTAAATAGCTTACCATTACCAATAGTGGTGAAAGCAATAAATATACTGCCTTGCCTAGCATTGCACCCAGTTATTGGAGAGCATTTGTCACCCAGCATTGTTTTTAGTTTTTACCTGCATGGAAGAGACCTGGAGACACGAATTCATCTCACCTCACTTTAGATACATTACTGCAGCACTTGGGAGCAGAACATCATGGCCCAGAGTCACTTATGAAGCCAGTGAAGGCAGAGAGGGGTCTCTGGAGGGGTGTTTTCAACCAAAGCCCTGCTGGGTCAGGTCCAGTGTCCATTTATCCCACTAAACTGTTTGTGGCAGAGGTCAGTAATAGATACACTAAGTAAAAAACCACAGGAACAGAACAAATACGTGATGCTGTCTTCCTGGTATACTTGCAACTTCCAGCTATCTGCATCTGAAAGAGCTTGCTGACTCCAGCAGAGCAACCTTATATTAGAAGTTCTTTAATAGGGTATATGAACATCTGACCAGTCACTTGAAGTGCTGGGTGACTTTTGCCATGGTTCAAAGAGCTCTATGGTTTAACTACCCACTTTAAGGTTTTCAGTTCATTTTTGAATGGTGACCTAATAATATAAGAACCAGAGGGCACTAAACAAAGTTATAACAGAGCAGGAATGATCCTTTCCCTATCATCTTCTCCAAAAAACTTAAGATCTTATAGATGTTTAATATAGCCTCCAACCCTGCCATCTAATTGCCAGGCAGGGAAGTCCCAGTGAATGCAGGCATTCTGCCTGTGCTGTTCTGTGTTTTGATCACCCCTTCCCTCCCTCCTGCTCCTCACCTGTCTCTTTTGAGATCAAGAATCCAGAACCATTAAACTCTTTAGTCATCTTCAGGCAATGCCATTCTATTAACTGCTGTGGGAGCCCAACTCAGGCGAACAAATGAGATTAACTTACGTCAGCAAAAGCAGCTAAGACGAAATAGGACTCTCTTCAAAGCAAGTGCAAATAAACATTTTGAGGCAATGATGTATGAACCATTGCCATAATATTGCCACTTGAAAATATTTGCAGGATGCTCTTATCCACTGCAAGATAAGAGAAGATAACCATACAAAAAATTTCAGGGGAATGCCTCTGGCATCAGAAACAGAAATGCAACACAACTAATATCAACATATCTTAATAGCCTCCAGGTAACCCAGGTAAAAGCACTTCTGACAAGGGAGGCCACAAGCATTAGCCTTGTTTTGCTGGTGAGGGGCTCAATGTCTTGTCCCAAGTCCTAGAGAAGCTAGAAAACAGCCACAAACTCCTAATCCTCAGATTGGATTAGCAGTTATCCACAGTGCAGACATCTCCTTGCAGTCAGACTACTGTAACTACATGTCAGGAGAAAGACACTGACGTGCGTACTGGAATCACTTCTCTCAATCCTGGGAAACAGTGCTACATTGAAATACTATTTTCGAAAGGGTTTTCTAAACAACATACTTAGCTTTATACTCTCAGATTGACAGCTCAAATTATTACATAAAAGGAACAGAATATTTTAAGGAAAAGTTGTTTGACAAAACATGTTTTCCACTGTTTGCTTTTCAAGTAGCAGAGCACATGCTGCCATGTCCATCCTCAAAAGGCTCACAGCCAGCTGGTCGGACAACTCCCTTACTGCGCCTACAATTCCCAGCATTCCCCTTGGAACAGTTTCAAGTTCTTGCACTTATTTCCACATTCATACACTTATCCAATAATGAGGTATCATATTATCTATTTAGTTTGCCCAGTCAATACATTGTTGTTTAAGCTGCATTATCACTGAGATATATTTGGTACAACATCCGCTAGGATTGCATTACATCACATAGTTGTTCTCTACCAAAACGCACAGCTACTCAATCTATCCTGTGTTAGTCAAAAAGAAACCTTGAAATGCGGCTTCTGCCCTCTGGTACCACCCAAAATTGTAGTAAGCTGCAGGAACCCTAACATTTGTACATGCGGGGCTCACTACAGTATCCAAAAACATCAGAGCAGCTACACGGTCTCACTTTTCCTTAAAGCATGGAGATTCAGAGCTGATACCTAGCAGTGATGCTCACAGTGCCTCATTCTGCAACAGTTTTAGGCCAGACTAAAGGAGGAGACCAGATTCCACTAGTAAACTGGTAGCATTTAAAGATGGAATTTAGAGGGAAAAAAAAATAATATAAAATGGAGCTTCAAAGAGCTTCACATTAGCAGCACCCATCTGAGACAAGAGGGGAAAATGCCTAGTCACAGGACTGACCTCATGGGTGTTATTAGCTGAACCCAGAGGTGGAGATAACAACATTATCTTCCGCTTTGCAGAGTTGCTTATTAGAGCATCCTTCAAAGCCTTCCAGAGGAAACCATCTCCCACCAGCCTGGTGGTGACTTGGTTGCTGGGAGACTGACAGTTGCAGATACTGCTACTAAGAGGCAAAAAGACAAATCCATCCTGCATGTGCTACCAAGGCTTGTGGTTCAGCCACTTCCAGCTTGCTGCTGGCAGCCTGGATATTACCTCTAAGATAAATGAATAAGAGTTTAGGTCTTATTGGATTACTGTTTATTGAACTTTATAAATTCCAATTAACAGACCCCTGAGCAATAAGAGACATGTAGTGTACTCTTCATTTTATAGTGCAATTATTACTGAGTTTATCCTCAGCTGAACAAGAGGTATTAACGGATAAAACATGGGGAAGAAGACATACTAATAGATAAAAGCAGATATTGGAGGCAAGGAGATACACAGATACAACCACAAGAAAATGCACAAGGCAAGGAAGAGCACACGTGTTTGGCTGATTAGATTATTTCATTGCTTATATGACTATGAAAAAAGCCTACAGGAAATAGATGAGACAGTTACACAGATGAATAAATGCCCTAAATATGCAAGCAAGAAAAAAGGGGCAGGGAGGGGGAAGGGAGAAAAGGTAAACTGCAGTCATAAAACAGGACAGAATTTGGAATTTGTCATTTTCATGGTTGCTTTAAAGGCATGAACATGTTGAGAAAGATCTCTTAATTCAGCATTCTGGTATTGTGCAGAAAAAGGTTCTACTAGTAAAGCTTTGGTACTCTTTTAAAAAATGAAACACATCTAGGGTGTTCACCCATCAACTGCTTTACACAAACAAGAGGCAATTCAACCCCTCCTCTTGCCCCCCACATCAGAGAGAAATCAAACCACGAACGCAAGATCTGTGGAAACTCAGCTCCATTAAAACTCATGATGAAAGGAGGGTGTTTTTGAAGTCCTGCTGCTACAGTTCTTTCAGTTCATCTTCTTCCCCCTCCATCATCCCCACCTGCTCTTTTTTATTTTGATTTATTGAACCTGTGTGGACCGTCTTTCTCAGAGATAAGAGGAGTATGTATTTATATAAACTCCAACAGTAACTAACTACATCGATCCAGTATTCACAGTCAGGTTTTCCTTGTATTTTCAGATGCTAAATAAGAGCTCCCCTACCTGTCTGCTGCAGGTATTATGAAGCAGGAAGAGGGAAGACCCATGCCACCTTCATTTCATGTTTGAGCACATCGCTGCTGGCACTACTACGGTGGTAAATGCCAAGTTCCTTCTCCCTGTCTTTCCATCATGATACCAGAGCCCAGGTATTCTCCAAATTATGTCCTCTGGACAACTTACAGTTTATGAAGATAATTGGAAAAAGATGTGTGTTTTCCAGTTTGCTTCCTAAAATCCCAGACACCATCAGAGTTACTTAATTCTAAACACAAGATCATTTTTAACAACAGAGCAGCTTCCTCTTGGCCCACAGAGGAATTGATCCAGTGATGCTAAAACAAGCTGAAGGCATGATTACATCAGCAGGCTTAGGACTCATCTCCCTGTGAACTGATGTCAAGGGAGAAGAGGGTCAGGGAGATGATCAGACATGCAATATAATTAACTAGGAAGTTAAAATAGAAGCAAGTGGCAACAGCTAGGTGCTGTGCATAATTTCAATAACAGAGAGTTCTGCCACAGCAACTTCATGGTCTGAGTATAAGGCTTGGGAAAAAAAAAAAAGTGCAGGTAGACAGTTTTGGCCTATTTAGCCTGGAAAAGAGAAGATTGAGAGGAGATCTGATCAATACAGGGAGACTGGAGGGGAGAATATGGGGTACCTGAGGGGAGAATGCAGGGAGCATGGAGTCAAACTCTTCTCAGTGGTGGCCAGTGACCAGACAAGGGGTAACGGGTGTAAGTTGAAACACAGAAAGTTCCATCTCCGTGTGAGGAAGAACTTCTTTCCTGTGAAGGTGACAGAGCCCTGGAACAGGCTGCCCAGAGAGGCTGTGGAGTCTCCTTCTGCGGAGATCTTCACACCCCGCCTGGATGCAACTGGGTGCCCCAGGCTCTGGATGTCTCTGCTGGAGCAGGGGGGTTGGACTAGATGATCTCTAGAGGTCCCTTCCAATCTCAACCATTCTGGGATTCTGGGACCCAGCTGTACACAGAGCATAAAAGGACCGCCAGGGGATTTCATTTTCACCCAGTCATCACCAAAGCTCCAAATTGGACTTAGATCAGCTTATCTACAAATCTGTTCTTGTAGCCAAAAGAATTGGAAAAGACCCCACGCAATGATCTTCTCCAGGCCTCCCAACTCAAAGCAAAGCCAACTTGGACCATGTTGCTCCTAAGTTTTGTCTTCTCCTAAAGATCCTGCATGTGGATTCCACTGGAACTACTGCTGTCAACTGTCATAGGTAGAGGAGTTTGAGGACAGGAACAACAAATAAACATAATTGTTAATAAAATATGTAGGAGGTAGTGTAAGAAACCTGTTGGCTTCACTCCTCCGTTTTCTAGGTTCCCCTTCTTGCTGCTACTTCTGGCCCTACAAACCACTGAAGCTACTCTGCACTGCTCTAGCAGTCTCCTCCTTGCTGTTCCCCACTAGGCACTTAGAAGGTATAATGGCCATCCCCTTTAAAGCTATTAAGTAGCAAGTGGAAGCAAATATTTCTCCAAGAATAAGTCTTGTTGACAAAACACAATCTGTTTATGCAAACACTGACAAAGCAACATCACCACCAGCAAAGTGGGAAACTCCTTCATGTCGAAATATACAGTTTGCCTAAGCAGACACTTGAAAGACAACAACTATACACCTTAGGGCAGCAAGAGTTAATTTACTCAAGGAATTTAACATACCTGAAGTATGGCAAACTAATCATGGACAACCCTCCACCTGGCCTTTGTACCACCTCCCAAGCCCCCCAATCCTGCAATAGATCATACAGAATGAATTGCATTAATTTTCTATAAACTATATCAACTTGAGTGACATGTCCTTAAGGTTTAGGTGATTGATACCCACAATGAAGTCTTATAATCTAAAATCATATTAATATTAACATTAAAGATTTTCTGTCCTTTATGTGCATCATTAAATTCTGCGTATAAGGTGAAATTGACAACATACATTTTGACAGCTTATCTATAATAAATATGCAAATCTTGATACCAGCATGTCATCACAGACTTTGCTGCTCCTTGAAATATCAGAGAGATCCTTTCTTTATATGACATTTACAATGAAAGATCATATATAAAGCATTTTGTATGACTGAGGTTTCATTGGTTTAGTCTTCAAGCGCAGTGATGGGGACTTCATATTCCTTTGGCACCATCATCAGCCCTCCTCCCATCCCCTCTTCATGCCACCATGTTAGAAAGGGAAGAAAAATATCAAATACTTCCAAAGCCTTTCTCTGCCCTTCCAACAGAAAAGAATTAAAAACTCCTTTACCCTCGGAAGGCCTCTTAGCAATGCTTCCCCTGAGGCTCTCATAGTCAGCCTGAGGAGGTAGCTCACAGCAGCAAGGCTTGATTTTACCCTGAAGAGGACTTGAATGAACAAACAGGTCACCAATTGTCCTGAACACTGCCAGAATTTCACTGCCAACCAGTGTCACCACGTGCTCGGAGCGGAGAACCTAGAAATCGCTACCCTAACGGCACCCTGGCCATTCTTGCGCAATAGCCCCACCAGACCAGCCCACGACCAGCCTCTCCATCCTCTGATGTTGTGTATGACATCTCAAGCTTTTGCGCTCACAGAAGCTCAGAACTCTGGTAACAAGGTCTTTCCTTCTTCCCATGTCATTTCTTGCTAGGACTCCACACATGCAGCATGAGGCGACACCAGTCATGGGGCTGGAACATGACACTTGGAGCAAAGATAACCAGGTCTGACTAACCAGCGCTACCATTAATACATCTCACAGCCCTCAGTCCACCATCTTTTTGTACCTCCATTGTCCTTGATCAGAGATCCTGTAATGGCAGGAACTGTGTTACGCAGAAATGCTGTGACTAGCACAAGCATCTAATTTTGATTGGGAATTTGAGGCATAACTAAACAACTAATCACAATTTTTATACCACCTTAAGAAAGTGTACACATCCTTGTGCATATACAACTGCTTTCATTATTTCCTTCTAAATTAATCCTTGCATCTTCTTACCAATAGAAAAAACACTTGAATGGAAATAAAGAGATCTTCAACGAGGATAGCAATTCATGAGAAACTGACCCAAGGCTATGAAATTTATAGTTTCAAGGTCCATTATAGCTGTTTACTCCTGACAAGGGCAGGGCACAGGTAGAACAGGAGCAAACGATCAGAGAATGCTAAACCATCTTTACTTCTGTTTATCTTCTGCCCAAGCTGGCCAGCAGATGTGGGACATGAATAGCATGAGAGAGCCTAAACAGTTCGAAATGGTTCATACATGTGTGATAGTTGCTGCCCTGCACCTACCCATATTCACATAGCAGCTCTGCTGAACAGGATATGGTGCTTTATCCTTTGATGATCATGGAATAAGCTGTTATATTTACTATATAGCAGCCTTTACTATTTAGCAAAAGCACAAACCCCAAGTCTGAACAGAATAACCGACTTCACCCTCATAGAAGAGAGAAGATTTATTATCTGTTCATATTTTGAACCCCCCAGGGTTTTTCACTTCTCAAAAAAAGGAGTAGGATTGGTCAGGGAAGACCAGTCCCCCTTTTCCATAGATTTTTCCAATACAGTCACATGACAAGCTGCATTTGCTTGCAGCCACAGCAACCTGTCATTCAGTGAAGTTATTTAGCAGCATCTAATTATTCAAGAACATCCTCTCCCCAGCACAGGATTGCTTGGAGAAGGGGTGTTTCCAAGACTATTTCCCAGCACGGCTAAGGTTTTTGGAGACTTCCTTCTCTAACAGCAGAATTTTTGTTCATCTGTGTCAAATAAGACATCTCCTGATCCAGCCTGCTGGGAGCCAGCCTTGCTGGGTCCCATGAGCAGTGAGGGCAGAGCTGCCACCTCACCTGCCATCTGGGAAACAAATCAGGAACTCCAGAGCTGAGAAGCAGCTCTGAAGACTGAGCGAAAAGAAGAAAAAAGCTCTATGGAAAGGGCCACAATCTCCACAAACCATCCAGGCAGGGACGAACAGGAAATCACACCTGAAAATGGTCTTTGTCACCCATGGCCACAAGGGACAGCCCTCACCCTAAGACACAGATTGTGTTTTTGTTTCTTCTTCCCCCTGCACTATTCTCAGGTCCCACTCCGCTCCTGTGTTGCATCCGTCTCTGACTAATCCTCCCCTGTTTTATTTTGTATTTGTGTTGACTTGACACACCTTAATCCCTGAGTCAGCTCCTATTTCTTGTTAAACCAAAAGTAAATTATATCAAACTACCAGCAGTGTTAAAGCCAGCAGGATTTATAATGCAAAGCACCTGCTAAAAATACTCAGGCAAGCATACCCACTGCAAGAGCTTTCCACCATGCCGCAGAGAAACATGTCACAGACACTGCAAAGAGATGGGAGAGTAAAGCAGTGCACCCTGCAGCTCAGGCCTAACAAAGGAGAAGGTAAAAAAACAGAGAACTTGGCTCTTGGGCCCTGCTCACGCAATGATTTTGCCTTCCCCCAGCACCACCCTGGGCCATTGCTCCCTGTGAGGGAGCTCCAGCAGGATGGCAGGGCCCACAGAGAAGGCCTCTACCGTCCCGCACGGATCCCTCCTCACGCGAGGCCTCCCCACTCACAGCACCGCACGTCCTTCCTCACACACTACCGTGCGCTGGGGCTGCTTTTCCCTCTCACTTGTGTCACCATCTTGGAGTTCAACACGCTGCCTCCCTCACTCGTAGGCGCTGCTGTATTTCTGCCCGCATCCCCAGCACCGCACACAGCTGCGTTTTCTCTCTTCTTCCTGCCTGTCTACATCCCTCTCCCTTCCAAGCTTGTAAGAACCCATGTGCCAGGCAGGAAGACCGTTTTTTGATTCATCCACATTATCAGCAAAGTGCATCCAGATCTGAACAGCCCTGTCAGCTCTTGAGAAATGAAACAATAGCAAATATCTGGCGAATTTCATGGTTATCAACACTCCTAATCAGGCAGATGAACTGGAAAAAAAAAAAGCATTCATTACTTCAAACTAATGATTCCTTAACATCTTTGCTTGCCTAGCTCTGACTTGCTTCAGTTTCCTGTTTTTATTTTGCAGCGAATTGAAATTCCAGCCCAGGAATTTCTCTAATGTCAACTCCTCCCAGAGCCTAAGGTTTTCCTCCCTCCCCCCGTTCTTCCGGCTCCCGTTTGCGAAGCATCATTATCATTATGCAATGATGTTTCTGTCGAGCTGGCAGAGTTGCATAGTAAAGCACATTAACCTGGCGATAACGGATCACTTACATTTTTTATCATGATCTATTGCCGAGTTAGCACACCGGGCCACTTCCAAGAGTGCCGCGCACTCGATAAATTAGTGTGCTGGCCTAGAACCCGTGATGGAATATTGTTTGGATTTCTGGTGGCTCTGCAACTAATCGTATTTTCCCATCTGTTTGCTTTTCTTTGACTCAATGCGGTCAGGAGAGGAGAGGGGAGAAAGGGGGAGCAAAGGATGAGAAAATAAGGGATGTGTCTGTGTAAGATTTATCCCTTGATGCTAATTGTCTCACCCACTCCTTTATTAAAACCTAGCCCCATCAACTTGTTCTCAGTTAATAACTTCCAGCTTTGCTGAAGCCAGCCAAGGTACTGAGAACCTCCTTACTTTCTACCTCTTTCATAAGGAGGCAAAGTCTTCCTGCAGCCGCTACCAGCTTTTGTAATCAAATCAGCTCAAAAGCCCTGCTTCTCTGAAGTCATCTGCATCAGAACTGGCCTCTCTGAAGCTTTGACAGCCTATTGGTCTAGCTTACAAATGCACAAGCCCAGATTGTAAAAGCAAACTACTAAAGCATTTCCCAAGCCAAGGGAGAACTCAGACTTCCCATGCGACCTACGGCAAAACCTATCTGTCTTGCAGGTGCTAACACAAACTAGGAACAATGATGTTTTCCAACCCCACTACAATTTTGTGAGGAGAAAATTATTGGGGATAGTTTTCAGGCTTTACAATTAAGGCCCAGTATAAGGACTCCAACAGAGGTCTGCAGTCATCATAGCTGACCTTTCCAGGCACAGAAAGGAAGTACACATTGCTATATTCTCCTTGCACACAGTTTCTGCATTGGCCACAACTAATGGCTGATACAGTGCTTTTGGTTGTGTTTGTTTCACTTTCCACGGAAGACTGGTTCATTTTTCCTATATTTTAATCTATTGGCAGGGGGAAGGAGAACAAAAAACATCGCCACTATTTACATAGGGCCTACAAAGCCAAATTATGGCAGAAGGTATCTCTCGGGGTAGTCTACTGAGAGCTGCCCTGTTATTAATGCAAGCTAAGCAGGTCACTAGAGAGACCTAGAGATCCCAATTCTGGAAACTTACGCATGTAATCCTTATGCCACTGCTGACCACAACAAGTTTGTGTACTAGAAGTTAAAAAACTCCTTGAAGTGCTTGCAGGATCAGAGTCCTATTTCCCTGGATGGTAGTTGCACTGCTGGTAAATAAGTGCCAGGAAATAGAGCAGAGACATGCTGGTTTGCGCATCCCCAGGCACATGGAAGACAGAAGCAAACTCCAATATTTACCAACCTGAAAAATGGTGAAAACCTGGAGTTTCCAGCTTCACTGACAGTACTAGCAGCAGAAGAGTGAAATAAATTAAATAATTATGCCATAAATACTAATTAATTGCCATTAAAAAGTACTCAAATCGTTTAAAAGAAAAATGCAGCCATTAATCAGAATAGCTCAGGTACCTAAATAAATATTTACTATTATGCGTGCATATTTAATCTACCTACCCATCAAAGACTAATGCTCTGTTCCTTGCCAGTGAGGCTTATTAGCATCCTAGAGGGAGAAAACAGTGCCCCAGAACTGTGCGAGTACAAGGCATGGGGATTTAGGAGTAAAGCAGTTACACAGGTAAAAGCATAAACCTGTAAATGTGGTCCTATATATAGGCTTACATACGGGAATAAACCTCATCTTATTACCTGTGTTTAAACTAACAGCTCCAGGCCTCGACATGCAAAGGCTTCTTACAAAACAGATCCCCTCCCTTCATTGCCCCAAACAAACCTTCTGGAAAGGCCAAATCCCATCATGAAGAGCTTCTAAGCCCAAATATCAAGTAGTCTTCATAAGATGAGGATTTAACATATTGTATTAAGGAGAGTTACTTTCAGCCTCCTGTGCCAGAACAGTCTATCTATAGCTTTCAGAAAACAAAACACCCATGTTTGAAGTCTGCTCAGAGATGATTTGTTAGGAAAGTGGGCTGGAACAATTTTCAGGGGAAAAAAATCAGCTAAGAAAGAAAAACAGAACTTCTCATCTTTAAAAAAAGAAGAAAAAGGCATAACAAGCTTTTGTCTGAGAATACACAATCCAACTCAAAGCTCACAAACAAGAATTAAGATTACTTACCACCTGGAGCAAGATTTAGAAGTCTATTGCCTATTGCAAAATGGGCCCTTTAGGGCCTTCATGTGGCTTCTGTCCCTCACTTATAGTGTCACCTCCCCAAAAAAGCAGGCTAGGAAAATGCTTCTCTTAAAGGGAAGCTTTAACAAGATATAACTTATGGGACAGAAATAAGAGAGGACATTTGGGGCTTGTTTAGATGCTATTATGTGACACTTCTGGGTCTGTCCTAAAGTGGTGTGCTTCTATTTTTTTTGTTATTATTATTATTTTTATTAAGTAAATTGCTTTTCTAAGTGTCTTTAGGGGAAATTAAATATAAATATAAAATATAAACAATTAATAAGTATTGGAGAAATGACTTCTAAGTGCACTCAGAAAGCATTTGCTATGATTCCTATTACTCCTAAAAAACAAAGGGGGAGAAGGATTTTTTTTTTTTTTTTTTTTTTTTTTTTTTTTTTGCAATTGAGCCTTCCTTAAAAATATATTTCTTAGTGAAATAGATTCTTCAGTAGCCTCAAGGAACAAATGATTCCATCAAGCTTATATGGAGACCTTAACCATTTGTTTCATTTTTGCTTGTTTGATTACTAGCACTTTCAAGAGTGTCTGTTAACTTTTAACCTAAAAATAAATAAATAAAAATAAAAAAATAAAGGGGTGGAAAAGAAGCAGATACTATTGTACTATTGAAGTAACCATGATTTTTAAAATACTCCTCCCAGTAAAATAGCATGGAGTTTTTTGTGAACTTCTGATTCTTGTTTGCTATTGTTAAAAACAAATTTCAAAGACAGCATATACTCAAACAGTTAAAGACTTATTTCCCGAGAGTTTTAAATTTCTAAGGAAAGTCCCTATTCTTCCTAAAAGAAAATAATTAAAATACTACACTCTCTACAGCATAATTAGGTTACAAATATCACATTCACAAGCAAAGAAACAGGAAGTACTCACTTCTTAGCGACTCAGAGACAAAGCCAAAGCTCCCTCCAAAGGGGCTTGAAAGGAAGATTCAACATCTCAGTAACTTCTGAGATGAAACTCCACGTCACGCCTACTGACCTCCTGAGGGTCCATTAATGTGAAATATTCTAGAAAACATAGCTCAGGAAGAAAAAAAATATATATATATATATATATCCTTACGGCCAAATCCTCAGCTGTATGAGCTGCAGGTAGCTTGATTAGCTTCTGTAAAGCAATGCTAATTTGCAGCAGCTGTAGGAACCAGGGCAGAGTTTGTAACGAGCTCCTGCTTCCAGGTAGAGCTGCTTCAGTTTGAGGAGTTGTCCAGGACAGGAGCAGGACTTGGCTAAACATCCTTACAACAGATCCTCACAACTTGGCCTTCATTTCAGTGGGAGACATGTGCATCCCCTCTCCTAGCTACATGCAGTAAACCTCTTTTGTTTTAACCCTCTGATGTCCTCCTTCCTTCAGTCCATCCCAATAGCACCTTTCAGAAAATATCCTGCTGTTTTTCAGAGCGAGCAATGGGATGTGCTTGTTGCAAAGAGAGATGTTGCCTGACTGATGCTTTCCCAGGAGGCATAGGAGTTTGTACAAAGTTGACCCTAACTTTTGATTACAGCTTGTTGGAGATGACAGCTGATGGGAGAGGCCTATGCAGATGTTCATAGTGTGGAGGAGTGTAGAAATGATACAACTGTTGATCAGATGTGGACAATGTCATTTTTGTTGGTGCTTTTTGGAAGCTGTGTCTATTTTGTGACTGTGTAAAATGAAAATTCCTTATTCTAGAGCTGTGGGACAGTGGAGTGCATCAGCGCTGTCTTGGGCAGGGAAGGAGGGAGATTCCCCTTTGCTACCCTTTCTGTTGCTTTGCAGAATTTCCTGCCTTTCTCTGACACAGTTGTGGGGTTTTGTCGCTTTGTTTTCAAAGCAGGCTCTGCACTGCTGAGCCCTGCCTTGTGGGCAGCACCAGCTGAAGGAGAGAGCAGAGAATGGAAGTGGCTCCGTGTGGCTCGAGCGCAGTCTGGGCCCTGCAGATGCAAAATGGGAGCAGGCGCGAATTGCCACCAGAACCACACAGGCTCAGTGTGAGCAGTCCCATCTGAGCGTCTGTCCGAAATCTAGGTCAAACTTCCAGCTGGGATGCTTTCCAGAGACGGCTGCAGGAGGGGGATATGCTAACCTTGCGACTGCGTCATCCCCTCGAGATGAGGAATCCTCCAAGACTTGTTCAGCAGGAGATCCTTAATGTGAGGGAAGTGAATGTAGTGCATGCAGGCTTTTTGTAAAATAGCTTTTAAGGGATGGATTTGTTGTTTGCTGATTCCTTCTTACGATTTGTTGTCTTTCTATTTTTGTTTATTTTTTAAGTGTAAGGCGTGCTTGTGTAGTGTTTTAGAGAATAGCACTTTGGTTCTTCGTTAGCCTGTTCCTGTGACCTCGTCTGGCTTTGGTGCCAAGAAGGTTTTAACAGAGAAAACAAAAGAAAACAAAACCCTGAATGTTTCAGGTGAACATTTGTCTTATATGCATCAGAAGGGGCTTCTTTGGAGAGGGATCTTGGGCTTCAGAGAGGGTAGGCAGCTGTTTTGGGTGCGCTGAGCACAGCTGGGGGATGCTGGTACTGGAAGTGGCTCCCTGAGTAGGGGAGTATGCACCACGTTGCCAAATCACATGGCAGTGATTTGTTCTTGCAGATCTACTCTAGATCCTAAAACAAAAGATACACACCAAAGGGAGCTCAGCTGGTGCTCTGGATGCTGCATAAGGAAGAATATATTTCTGATTCTTGTGTTTTGCTCCTAGACTGGAAAGAAGGATGCTCTAGTCAGGGCATTTACATGACCCACAGGAGACCTCAGATCTAGGCCTTGTTCCAAAATAAGGGTTTGTTAGTGGAGGGTTTTGTTGTTGTTGTTGTTTGGGTTTTTTTTGTTTTTTTTTTTTTGTTGTTGTTGTTGTTGTTTTTAATGTTGATGGAATATATGGTTATGGAGACTAAACACTGCATTTGAGGTTGGGCCATTAGCACCACAAATCATAATCTGAACTTTTTTTTGGGGGGGGGGGAGGCGGAGGGGGGCAGAATGTAGCTCCAAGTTTTTGCCTATCTTCAAATCCTCTTATATAACTGGGAAGAGTTGTATTGCTTTACTCCTAGGGGAAAAATAAGGATATAGGTAAGTTATGGGGTGTTCTTGCAGGATGATGGTGGGAGGTGTGAAAGAATATGAGACTTTTGTGGATCCCATTGATGGTATAATGCATTAAGCAGTATTTGAGGTATTGAGCTGGCAGTCAAAAAATTTAAATTCAGTTTCCTCCTTGGCTGATGAGTTGTTATATGGCCTTGAGCATATGACTTCCTTTTTTCTGTTTCGTCCCACTTGCAATTTTAGTTAAAGCACAAACAGCACCTTGCACTGTGAGGCATTGACCGCAGCTGAGCTTTCTAAACACAGCCAGATTGCATAATGCAAAATTATGAATTATTTCTATTGGTTGCCTGATAGAAAACAAATTTATTCCTACTCTTGTAGTAGAATATCATTACTGTTGCAAGGAAGTAGTTTCTCCCAGCTGTGCAGAACTGGTGACAGAACTGGGGAGCTTTGAACTTCCTATGAATTTGCAAATGCCTGAATCGTCACTGACTGGCAAGGAGAATTTCCCTTCATGCTTGTTTATGGGTGAAATTCATTCCTCTCTGTATAAGCTTATGTAGCTTTTTAAGTTGAGGCTGACTTAGGGGGCTTAAGGAGTGCACAGGCATGCAATTTCTCTTTACAGAGGGGTTCAAGTTTTTCATCTCCTCTCATCTTTCATTTAAAATGAGGTATGTTGGTGATTTTGGAAGTCTGTTCAAATCATCTAGAGTTGGAAGCTAGAATCAGAGTTGGTGTGAAGAGCTATAAAAAAACATCGATTTCAGTGGAGCATCATCTATTTGCTGTGGTGTCCTGAATGAGATGCTGGGAATTTAGGTTGGTGACTTGGTTCTGCATCATTTCACTGCAAGTCACATAGTGTTTCTTGCTTGTATAAGGCCTGAAAGACCAAGATTGCTGCTTCCCTGCTATATCTCAACATTTCTGCTAATGCTGACAGAGGCACTCATTTGCACCCAGACCTTACTAATCATATCTTAAACCTAGACTCTCTCTGTGCTAATGCAGAGCTAAAAAAGCCTTTTGGATTCCTTGCAGGGAATTCAGGGCTATGTGTATCCTTGCAGACTGCCAGAAGCTCTGCTCTTGGTGGAGAGGGGGAGGTGGATCAAGAGAGCTTGAATGGGGCATCCTGCCTACCAGCTGGTGTTACTCATTTATTTTCTCTCCATGAAAAGGCGGCTATCCCTTGTGTATTTTTAGCTTAGTTTAAAGAAGATGAGGCCTATGTGATGGTGGCGTCAATGCTTCTGTTGTTGCCTCCACCCTTCCTCCTTTTCCTCTTCTGAACCTATTAGCCAACCTCAGATAAATCTGACAGTGTCAGAAATCTGAGTGAGTAACTAGAAGAAGTTTTGTGAAAATAGCTGTTTGGGTAGTAAAGAGATATTTAAATTAAAGATGCTCTAGAGAGAGACCAAATTGATAACTCAACCCTACTGTTATGCACTTAAAAATAAACATAGGACAGAAGCATAGGAAAATTCCAAGTTCAACTGCTGAAGAAACTCACGACATTTTTAATTCTTTCTCTAACTCCAAGTTACCATGTGATGATCCGGCATCTGCAACAGGGCTTCTTTCTGCCCACCGTGAGGGACACATTAAGAGAACAAAGGCAGCAACCAGAGCAGTGTACCTCTACTTTGAGACTGCTAAAATCACCATGTCTAGCTCAGTCCAGCCTCAGAAAGTTCCTTGGGTGTCTGATTCCACGCCCTGCTTACCAAGCAAGGAAAGAAACGCTGAACGGGATACAAAAACATACTGGGTAGGGAACAGGCCGTCCTCATTAGTGGCATGTCTGCATGAAAATGGGCATATCATGACTTGCAGTCATTATTCCAGTGGGTATCTCCTAAGCAGATTTCTTAAGGAAATTATCTTCTTAAACAACTATGCTGCCAGTCTACCTAAGGGTGGTTCTGTCTGTCAGTCTGTCCTTCCTGTGCAACTCTGAAATTCCCTGGATAAAATCAGTGTAATCTGACAGAGAGGAGAGATCTTGGAGAGTATTTCTTACAGCTACATTAAAGGGGTGACTGAGAGTGAAATCACTGAAGAAAAAGCTGCTCAGCTCACCCTTTAGTAGACATGAGGGAATCTACATGGGAGACAGAGACAGCAGAACTGAGGCATCATCATTTTTTTTCCTGCTCTCCAGAGAACTTGTTTTTTAGCTCTGTTGGACCTGGCTGAGACAGGGGAAGGACGGATTTAATTCCCCCGCCCTGACAAGGGAATATACTTAGCCCCTGACATCATTATAGACGGATCCCTCCAGGGATATTTAAGATGGAGAGCATAGTTCAATCTTGGTGGCGTCATGTCCAGAGGGCCAGTGGGAGAAATCCTCCTTGCCTAGTTAGGCTTAAAGGGAAACTTAACACGAGGAGGATGACTAAAGTGCATTTAGAGCGAGTGATTTATGTAAAACTATAACCTTTATAAAATAGGATTAAGTGCCAATGTGCTTACATTTGGATGGGGAACGCTTGTTATTTGCCCTGCAAGAGTTATGGCCAATAGGTCTGCAAACGGAGACTGAGGAAGAGACAGAGAGTCTCAGCAGCTTTTTCTTTTTTTCCTCCACTCCAGCCCCCCTCCTTCTTTCATTAAAGCTACACATCATACGAAGTGGCACCAGCCTCAGAGAGCCTCTGACAAAATCACTGCATGGAGCCTCAGGACAGAGCTTGCTGCAGTTCATGTTCTCTCCCCCTGCCCTTCCTCTCCCTGCCTTTTGCTTTCCTTGTGCACATCCAACAAGTCAGATGAAACTTAATCTTGTTTGCGCTGCCTCTAATTCTCTCTTCCTTTCTCTCTCCTCCTTTTCTCTTGCAGTAGTGTTTCCTCGTCCCTCCGCTGCCTCCAAACCTCATGTTTGATGCTGCTCTAGAATAGCAGCAATTTGGGGACTTTCCTTATTCTTTCCTGTTTCTAGTCTTCTCCCTTAGTTGGGGATGAGTAAGTCCAGGGTAGGTTGGACTAGAGGATCTCCAAAGGTTCCTCCAAAGCTCAGCCATTCTGTGATTCTGCAAACTGTGGGCAGGGGAACATTAGTGGAATAAAACTGAACGGATACAGCTCACTCCCTATTTTATGTCTCTCAAAGTGTTGAATGGGCTGTTTTTATAGCGGAGGCATGGAGGGAACAATTTGGCTTTTTTATTTTAAGGCGCCACATACACTTGGTGTTCCTGCCCAGAGACCCGCGCACTGTCGGGATGATGAATCTCCTGCCCAGGAGGTGCAGGCTGCCGAGTGAGAAGATCCACTGGTCTGTGGCGATTCGTGATGAGCTAATATCACCCGGCTCCATTTACTGCCACCTCACTGTTCATATAGCAGAGTCCTGGGTACTCTGAGACCTGTTTTGGGCTGGTTTTCAGGCTCTGAGTATCTATAAAATCTACCTACAAGACATTGGCTGCTGCAGCATGAACTCAGCTCACTCTAAGAAGGTGAACTACCATGCAATTTTTTGTTGTGGTTTTTATGAAAATTTAATCTAATTAGCAGACAAAATGCACTATAATCTCTGAGCTAGGAACTCAATTGCATACCTTTTTCTTTTTTCTGTGCAAACACTTTCTCCATCTTCCTCTGCGGAAGAATGGAAACATTGCCTACCTGAAATGATGTAAATCAGAAGCTCAAACACTTAAAAATAACTAGTGTGTGATTAAATCTGACTGTAGCAATTTCTTGGTTTTAGGAAAATCTTCCCTTCACACGCTAGTTGGAGAATAAAATTATTGGTAGATTTTGCTTTTTACATCCCGTGCTGCTATCTTAGGACAAAATTGTGAGTATAAATCAGTTGGGGGTTCTGATCCAGCTATTCTCTTCTCTTTTTGACTGCAGATTGCTGTGTTTTCTTCCCTATGAAATGGGAATTAAATTCATGGAAATGTAAAGCCTGTAAAGCTGATTCTTATCATGCTCCACTTTTCTGCTGGTACCATCGCAGCGACGTCCATGTTCTTTGCTCCTGGTGTATCTTGGGATTTATGAAGATAAGGGTTAGTACAATAAAACTCTTCAATATTAACAAGAATAATTAATTTCTGTTCTGAGCCCTAATATGACATGTGCCATTTATTGATGGATGAGTAGCAAAAAGGGTGAATACTTTACTCAGTTTGAATTCTCGCTCTCCAAACCTTTTCAATCTATTCCCAACTTTAGCCAGAAGCTGTGGCGTTACATTCTGCAAGAAGTCTTTTCTCACTCGAGTATTTCATCCTGACTCAATGTGATTTCTCCCTCAAATGGTTACTTGTAGCTGTCAGGACTAGAAGTGTTGATCTACTCTTGAGACAAAACATGAAGACACTCTCAGGACCTGCTTTTCCCAGGAGATTCCAGCCCTCCTGATCTTTGCTAAACTGGACATGCTCTAACAACAACTCTTCTTCCCATGAATCTGCTTCAGCGCTGAATGCACCGGATTGCACAGGGAGCTGGGAAAGCTCGGAGTCAGCCAAGCTCCCACCTCGCAGCACCCAAGACATCCCAAATCAGTCTGATTACAGTTTTGTTTCAAAGCTGCTGGGTCCCTCTGAGTCTAAATGGTTGTCCTGTTTTACAGAGGGATTACTCCAAATCCATAGCCGGGGGGAGAAAAAATTAACACGGAGGATAAAGCAGAGAGCCACTGCTGTACAAGCCCCACCAGCCTCAGCTACCCGAAGGCTTCTGTTGTGTAATGCAATCCCCATGTACTGACTCCAATATGCGGTAATATTTACATTAGCATTAGGACACCATCAAGCCTTTACTTATCCACATAGTTAAAATTGTTATCTGTATATGAACCCAGGAGATGATATATCTAGTTGTCAGCAGTGACCTGATGATAATAGCGGTACAATTTAGTTACAATATACAATATCATTAATCATCCAAATGTAGCATAAACAGAATGGACCATTTACTAAGGTCTTGCAGGGGGTGGGAGGAAGGTCCATTCCTTGTAACAGCTGTATAAGCCAAAGGCTTCCCTAAGGAAGGAGGCTGGCAGAATGGGGGGAGACCTTCCATCGAAATCAGAATCACCTTCAAGGGTGGTACATGCCTCTATTTATTAGCATTATGCTACATATGCTAATGGCAGACTGTACACTATTTCTGAGCATTAACATCTGCTCAAAGCAACAGACTTTCACTTACAGAAACTGATTTAAACTCAGTGAAGCAGATAAACACAGAAATCTAAGCAGGTGGCTGCAACTGAAGGAAGAATTCTCAATTCCTGCACACAACCGATGAACTTCACTAAAACCATAATTAATATTCAGATAACTATATTCCGACACATAGAATAAACAAGATCATTTAAAGAATGCACATGTCTACCTGGGATGAGGGGGGACAGGGGCTTGGGATTGGAATACTGAATGGTTTGAATATAAATCCAAAGCACTCCTTAATTTCATACTGAAGCCTTTGGTGTTGGCCTGGGCCAGAAAGCCCAAATAGCAATGATGTTTTTGCATCATTCACAGCACAAAGAGGGAATTAAACTTTTAGACTGTCAAAAGTAATGATAGAACTAGATCTTTCCTTACAGGATGATGGATGGCATAAAGATTTTGTTACTAAAAGCACTATTGCTAAGTTTGGTCACTCTACTCAACATTTTATTTGGAAAACATTGGACAGCCACTGTAAAGAAAAATGAATAAAATATTTTATTTAAATTTATTTATATTATTTATCCTTTATGACTAGTCTTAAGAGAAAGACCCATCAGTGTTTTCATCCACAGAATAATGTTGCAAAAGCACAAGTGTGTCCTGTATCTCTCAAATTGCAGGCTCCTCTGAAAGGTTGGATGGACTTTAAATCTAATCTGGCTGAGCCTGAAGCTTAGAGTGAAATGTTAAACGAGGGTGAATTTTACATGGGTTCAGCTTTTACTGCAGGCATTTGATCTGGTTCCAGTTGCACCATTCCTCTGAAGAATTATGTGATACTTCCTCTCCTTATACAAGGGGCATATATCCTTACTGCTAATCCTAAAAGGCATATTCAAACCTTACGTGTTGCAGTTAGGTCTCTGGGCTGTTATTTCGTCCTGGTTTCCTCCAAAAAGACTCCCTGCTTAAGGCATTATGTCCTCAGAATTACTTTCCTCCTCCATATTGACTACGCAGCTCACACATGGTCCTGAAGTTTCATCAGCTGTGGGTCAGACTATCCACAATGACAAAACTGCTCATTGTGGTTCAGCACATGGAAAAATTAGCCACAACCACCTCAGGAAATCCCTTGAGCTGAAAATGGCAAAAGACTGGGGGAATGTAAGAAGGAAATAGCATATATGCTTGCCCTGCTCTTGCCTCTCTCTAAGCATCTGTTACTTCCATACCTAGATATCCTTTGCTTTGAACCAGCATGGTTGTACTTCTGTTCTTAACAAAGCATCATTTTTCTTCCCATTTTATTATTTTTTTCTTTTAAAATTAATATTTGCAAGGTTTTCTCTGCAACTCTGTAAAGAATATGCTTTTTTGTTTGTAAAGCTGAGACGTGTTCATTGGGAGAAGGTGGCAGTGAATAGCAAATACAGCCAATCTGCAAGATAATTGTGATAGCTGACCCTCAAGATAATTATGTGCACCATGTGCATACTCGTATAACCAATTTGCTATTCCTTTTTTGGTCTTGCTACCTCTTCCAGTTTCTACAAGCCTGGTATTCTTTGCTGTGCTTGCTCATACACAGCTCCAAAATATGTGAGAATGCATGAGAATCTCTTTTTTTTTTTTTTAGGTACTTTTTCTAGCCTGTATGTTAGCTAAAAAAAAACCCTAAATTTTAAAGACTGCTATCCTGCAGTAGAGCAAAAATTAGAGATCTTAGACATGCTGTTTTCAGATGTAGCGTTTTAATATCTTTTGTTTGAGCATTTTTAAGCCCATCTCATAATTTTGGAGAGTCTTCCAGAACCACAACTGGCAATAGTACCTTTAAACTTCAATTTCCTGTAATCCCTGGAATCAAAAGTAGCAACTCCACAACCTACCTGTCTAATAGCAGCCCCCTTTTCTGTGTACGCTGAGAATCACAGGATTTAACTATGGTACCTTGGCCTTTTGGGAGGAGGTCCTACGGGCTTTCCTGTAACTGTGAAGATTTGAGATTTACTCCTGTTAGTCCACAGTCCTTATTTTCACTCCCCAAACACACATCCAGCTATTTTTCCTGTTAGGATTCTGAATATTGCAGTCTGCTAGGCATTCTTTCTGCTACAAATTACCAGAATTATGGGGGCAAATTCTGCCACAAGCTACACCCATTCAATACACTTGAATGACGTGAGGCTGTGCAAGATTAAGAACTTCATCACACGCTCAGCAAAGTCAATAATAAAGCTCCTGCTGGCTTCAATTGTGCAGAATTGGGGCCTAACTGAGGGCAGAATGTACAATATTGTTACCATTCTAAAATTATTAATTTCCATATGTTCCCAAATTTATGGATATTTAAAATGATTGTTAGAGGCATGCATAGCTTTGTTAATATTCTGAAGCAACAAATCCTTTTGAATGGAATTCAAAACCTAGAGGATTTCTCAGATGAAGTTATTTGAAGTTATTAAGCTGTTGTGGCTTTTTTTTTTCCCTCTCTGTTGTGCTTAATTGTATGCACGCGAATGGTTTCATTGACTGCTTTGGAAGGGTGCAAAAAGATCTGCCTGAAAAAGTGTTCTGTATAAAATCACAAGGGGGAAATGAAAAGAATGCTTACCAATCTGTTAAAAAAAATAAAATCGCCCAAGTGTGTGGTATCAATTTCCAGAGAAGAAAAAAAGTCTTGTTTTCAGGAGCCCCTAATGCAGTCCTAAGTAAGTCTTCACTGCTAGTTTAAAAGAAGAATTTGCCTGTGGAAAAGCTGAGGAAAAGCAACTACCAAAGAAGGAACATGTCTGTAAAACCAGACTTTCTTTAAAAACACATAATCGCTGCCATTGCCAGACCATGCCACAAAATCCAACGTAGTTACAGCCCCTAGAATTCCCCTATCTTTTTCGGCATGTGCATTAAATGCTTGGCTGTTATCCACTCAGCACAGTAGGGTCATTAAAGATCAGATGATACCCTTTCAGCCAGCCATGACTGAGAGAAATAAAACATCTATGTTTAGAGAGTGGGCCCCAATTCTGCACGGTGTTATTTACGTGACTCTCCGGAAATGAGGATTCCTGTTGCCTGGGAGGGGAGTCATTGTGTGGTTAAAAAAAGGGGAATAATATTTGCAGGATGGCATCTGCTGACACAAAGGGCAGGAACTTGCAGTGGTTCGAATGACAATGCGCTGCCCAAAATGCATAAGCCTCTCCGTGCCTCAGTTTCCCCCTTTGAGTAATGGAAATGCTACCTCTTTCCTCCTTCACAGAGCACCGAGGAGGTATAAGGTTTGCAAAGCAGCTGCAAATCCCTGTTTGAGCAGTAGGACAGCTGTACCAAGATGTATAGTTATTATAGGCATATATATAGCAAATAAACCCGACTGGAATCTGGACATCAAAAGATGGATGCCCTCTCCCAAGTATTCATCCTTTAAGTACTATGTCTTTCTTTCTTTCTTGTTTTGTTGACTGCCTATTAGTGTGAAAATCTCTTGGGGGAGATTACTGAACAAATAGCTGTTGGACAAAAAATAATGACAGAGAAGGAAAGCATGGAAAAAAATGTAACAAGTAGAGGAGGGGCCGGCAATGGTGGAAGCAGAACCACATGAAAACACCTGCAGGTTTAAACGAGAAGGAGGCCAAGCAACCAAATTCGGTGAAAAGCTCAGTGGAAAAGGAAAGTCAGAGGGGACTCAGCAACCTTGCAGGGTCAGCCCGCTCTTCCCCTCTCCCCCTAAAAAGAGCAGGTTTAAAACATATCCTCTGTGAGGGCACCGACAGGCCCTGCAGAGTTTACTGCCCTTGCAGAAGCGACGCTTGCCATCCCAGCGACCGCTCATGCTTAAAGCAGGGACTTCTCGAGCTCAACAGCCTCACTTAGTAGCTGGGAGCCATGACAGGCTCGCTTTCCACAGGGATCTGGCATGACTGGGATACATGGAACATGCCCAGAGCCTGCGGGGATTGCAGGTACCCCCGAGGCCGCGGCAGCTCTGAGCTCTGTGTGCGGCTGCCCAGCCGGAGCCCTGCTCGCGTCCACGCAGGGCCCTAGCAGATTTTCCAGCTAACTCTTCCACAAAACACATCTTTTTTCAGCGTTACATGTTGCACAAATATTATCGTTTCCCAGGAGCAGGTATTTATCTATATTTGCCTAGGACTGCTTTGGAACTGGACATTGGACTCATTTCCATGCAATTATTAACCCTGGTGACAGAGAGAACAAAGGAAAACAGCACGGCATGAGATGGCTTGGGAAATAAAAAAAGTAAGAAATCCCTGCAGTCTGAAATGCTACAGTCAAGGGAAGGCATTCTGTAATCTGGGAATGGGCCTATATATAGCAATATGCCTGAATGCCTCGCGGGACCTGAAGCACTTATAAATCTCACGTATTAGATGGAGGCAGAGTACAGCACTCTCTCTGTTTATATGAAGGTGGCTATTTCTAGTGGTTCTCGTGCATCTTGGAGTAATATCCCAATACTCCAGGCCGCCGCTTTAAGAGCAGAAATCCTTTATGCTTTTGTTCTGAGCCCTTTGTCTCGTTCCTAATTTGTTTTCTATTTTGTCTACTTTTTGCTTAGTTTGGAGAGTCTGTGCGTAGGTTCTTAGCTTGATGACTAGCCTTGCATTTTTTTTTAATTTATTTTTTGTCAGCTGATATTTGTGGAGGAAAAATAGTTTAGCAGGAGAGAAAGCTGTTCAGAGATTTGGTGGAAAAGTGACAAATTATTTCAAGCAGGACAAAGACAAAAAAAAGCAGACAAAGTCAAAATACTTTTGTTTGATTGTCTTAGTAAAATATATGTGCAATGATTTCCTTTTATTTTTATACAGTCAGGACATGGTCTTGTTATTGTCTTTTAAGAAGGGTATAGATGCAAGGTCCTCAGTAGGAAAGCACTCAAAGTAAAACACTTTGATCACTTTTTTAAATTTAAAAACTAAACAAATTCGTATTTCAGGTCAAGCCTTCTTTTTTTTTTTCTTCGTCCATGAAAAAGAAATTCTCCAAACCTCTCAAGCCAGAATTCATTAATTGTTTGCACAGCTGGAGTTATGATTTCTCCCTGGAGCTGCAGTCCCCGGGTTTCATTGCAGCTCTGTCACTGCTGTGTCCCATATCCTTGGGCAACTCATCACGTTTCTCACTAAAGAATTCCTCCTCCCCACGTGGATGTGCAGCACCTTGCACAAAAGGGGGCTGAATTTAGGCACAACCTGAAGGTGTCACTACTACACAATATATACAAATACCCGCCACGTCCCGCTCTTCAGTAGCACTATGGCTGCACTGCGGTTACAATGAGCATGCAAAAAAAAATGTAGGAGGTATCAAAATGTACAGTTTTAGCACTTAAAAGACACCAATATATTGACCTATGTATGTCGATATTTATTCCTTAGCAGCTGCATTACATTGGCGTATAAGGCCCTATCTAGTTTCCATTAAAATCAGTGACAAACTCCCATTGACTTAAATGGTGGAGGATAAAGCCCTAAATCTTTAATGTAGTCATGTGCGTGTTTCTCTCTCTCTTTTTTGCTTCTTTCTATATAATGTAACCACTGCAATGTAAAATACATCTGTTATGTGCGCCTTTGCACAAATACCTGCCACTTAAAAGGTAATTACCCCTTCACAATACATGCTGTATAGCAACAAGTTATTTCTATTTAGGGTTGGGGGGGAAAGCTCTTAAAAACTTATATTCCAGAAATGGAAATGCACCTCCGTGTAGAAATTCCCAACTATAAACTACCTATAAAATAAATTCTTCCCAACATACGCCCAGACTGCCTCACACCAGGAATGTTACTCTGCAAGTTTCAATCCGTATGCAGCCATTGCCTGCAAATACGTCCCCGGTGCCTGTTTGTCCCCTCGCTGGTGGCACCGGACAGGATAAAATCACATGCCAGGTACCATCACCGGGGATGCTGATCCTGGCCAGCGGCACCGCAGTCAGCATCAGGACGGTGCGGTTTCTCTTGCTGCTGTTGTGCTGGAAGGTTTCCTTCCCTTCCAGAACAAGTTTGGCAGGAGAGGGAGGTCTAAAATCACCCCTGCTGGCTATCAAAATTGGGGGGAAAGTGGTGAAAAGCAGCCAGGGGGCCCACTTGGGGTTGCCGGCAGCAAAATGTGGAGGGAGGAAACAAGAATGCAGCGGCAGGACTCCAACACAACTGGCACCTGGTGGGCCCTCAGCTACAGCCACCCTGGCACCCTTGCCGAAAAAGAAGCAAGGGAGGAAAATAAATGTTGGGCAGAAAGGCATCTGTCAGAGGGTGCTGTGTTCGTTAGCCCTGGCCACATTCGTTAGCACCCAACCCAAGGTGGATTCATCACCTCCTGGCTGGGTTTGTCTACCGCCCTCCCCACTCCATCCCCTGCCTAGATTTATTGCTCTCAGCTGGGTTCATTACCCTCATCTGGGTTTATTTGCTCCCTGCTGTTTTTTTTTTTTTTTTTTTTTTTTTTTTTTTTTTTTTTTTGTAGCCCTAGCTGCGTTGGATTTGTGAGCCTCTGGGCACGTTTGTTAGTGCCCGCTGCCTGCGCGTCCCTCCTCACCTCTGCCTTGCACCCTGTGGGGCGGCCTGGGCCGACATGGCTGCCAGGCGACATCTCAGTGTCCTCTCACGCTTCTCCTGGCTGCTCATTGGGCATCTCTCGTCCCCTGCTCGGCTCCCCGGTGGAGGCAGCCAGGGGTTCATTCCCCATCTACCGAGTGCCCCGGCCAAGGCGCTGCCCCAGGGCCATCCTGCCCGCCCTCCTTCTGGGCCTGGTCTGCAGGGGATGGGGAAGGTGGGGATTCACAGGGGTTAATCCTAAAGCCTAGCTGGAGCAACAACTGAAGCTAAAACACATCGAAGCTGCCCCAGCCTGCTGCCACTGGCAGACGACATGTCTGGAGCCACTCGTTAGCAGCAAGCCCTCACTGCACAGCCAAAAGCTAACCGAAACTTTGAGCTATTTAATCTCAAACTCGGGGTGTTGCAACAGTTAGGGGCACAGGCTGCACCTCAAGTGACTCTGTCGCTCTTAACACTCCCAAGATTTCCTGGCAGGGAAATGTACGGAGAGCTATCGCTACTATGCGGTGGCATACGCCCATGTCCGAAATTCTCCTGGTTGCTCCTGAGCCTCACACCTGCCAGCAGCATCAGCTAGGAGCCTGCAGGCTTGGAGGAGATGCCCAAGTTCAGATCCTCAGCATATACATTGTGGGCTGGCTATAAACCTTCGAAAAATTGAAGGAGCCGTGTTGGCATAAGGACTCCCCCACCTCATCCGCTTATGTAGCTGTATCCCAACTAGTCATCTGTCATGGCTGGGATCTTTCTGGAGCGTGTAGCCTACACATTCAATGTCACAGATCCCTGCTGGCCTCAGTAACATTACGGTGGCCCTCACCACCAGGTTTGGATCTGGCCCGGCCTGTGGCCCTGTGGCTATGTCTCTGCTTACTACACAGACACCAGCATCTGGGGATCCAGAGATCAGAAAGGTCCCCATCTGCCCTGATCTCAAGGGATTTGGTGAACCACGACGCACTGCTGGTCATTCCAATGGCATAAGGGATTGCTCATGAGGAGTCAAGGTGGAAGAAGAGGATTTCAGACAATCCCTCCTGGAAAGATTTATAAATGCACCATAACTGACTTCACAGGCTTAGTACCTTGGAGAGTAATTGAAAGAGATGTTCCATATTGATCTTTTCAGAAAGTTCAGTTTTTCTAATCCATCCCCTCCCTAGAGCCAGGTGAAAAATGTTTGAACTTGTAGTGCTGCGGTTGGATTCTGCTCTCTGTCACTTGGGTGGAAATCTAGGGGGTTCCTGTGCAGGCAACACAGTTTCCATGGTGTAAGGGAGAGCAGAACCCAACCCCAAACCTAGATGAAGTGTACACGTGCATCTGCAGCTCAGCTTGGTTTGAGGAAGCCCATTTGTACCACTGCAGACTTCCAGTGATTTTATAGGATGGACATTAGGTATCCATGTTGTGATGTGAATGCCAGGGATGTATTGCACAAAATATGGAGAGGAAAGATGATTTTGTGATTAAGAAACTGGACTGGAACTTGTATAATCTGTATTTAATTCCCAACTTAGCTGTAGGTTGCCTCTCTGCCCTCAGATAAGTCACTCACGCTCAGATCCATAAAGCTATTTAGGTATCTAACACCCATTGATGTCAATGGGAATTGGGCTCTAAATGGTTTTAAGGATCTGAGTCTTAGTATTAGCACCTCTCAGGGTCAGGAACCAGACCTAATAGATCACGACCTGATACTTCTTTTCTCCCACTGGTTGTGTGCTTGTCTTTGTCCATTTGGAAGGTGCTGGGACTGCACAGTGTCTAGCATGGTGGGGTCTTGATCTCAGTTTTTGCTGGAAAAATAAAATACATATATGACAATAGTAAAACAAAAAAAAAATCAGAGAAGACTAAGTTGCAGTAAAATAATGCAAGGACCTTAATAAACACTCCTTTTTTTATTGTGCTCTTGTGCTATAAAAATTGTTAGCAAAACTGATGTCTTTTGCACACAAACGTTAATCTCCTGAGACCTTGTCTCCTGAGACAAATTTCTTGTCTGTTCTAGTGACCCTTCCTCAAAACATCTTGAGTATCTTACAGATAGATGTGAATTAGGCCTTGGATCCCATCCTGCTCGCTTTGCGATGCAGGAAACTGAGTCACCACTGAGAGCTGGAAAAGAAATTGCCTGAAACAGAAGATACATAAAAAGAAGAAACGAGGACCTAGGTCCTGGTGCAGCAAAACATGCCAGTATATGCTGACTTGAAACAGACTCATAGTGCCCTTGTTTCGGTGAGAATTATGAGCCTCCCAACTTTAACTAGCTCTCTGGGGAGGGAAGTCCTGGTTCCACTCCTCTGATTACTAAACCACTGTTTTCTGTCTTCTCCTCCTCCTCCTCCTCACTAGGTTTGTTTCCCTAATAAGAGCATTCTTCATTCTAAGGTTATTGCTCCCCCTCTGTAAAGGCAGGCAATGTATGGTCCTTCATGTGATTTTATGCAAATGGCAACATAAAACCAAGCAGCCACAGAGAACAAACTGTTTTGCGGGTTGTGGATGGGTCAGGGAGCCTTTCTGAGTGAGAAACTGTTTAAACCTTGCTGGTGCAAGGTTTGCAAGGTTGTGCTTGCTGTGCAGGGTTTAAACGCCTGATGGTGTGTCTGAAACAGTCTGGCAGTATCTGCACAACATGAGGACTGCAGTTATACCCTTTTCTAATTGCCACCAGGAAAAGATGGAGGAACGGTGGATAGTTTGTTCTGCTCTCACTCTCCTGATCTATCCCAAGCTGCAGGACATGAGAAGTTCTCCAGCTATGGTTGGTGGCTGAGTTTGCATGTGTAGTTGGGGACGTTGGCATGGTTGGATGTTATCACTCCTGAAAATGAAAAGTCAACTTCAAAATCTAAGCTTGCTTCCAAGAAGACACGGTCATGTGTGAGCTCTGGTCTCTGTTCTCCCAAGAAACAGCAGCTATTTAAACAGTAACACTCTTTTTAAAAGCATATGGGTGTAATTCATGGCATTGCCCTCATGCTCTTTGAACTGCAGAGTTCTCAGAGGCCAGATCCCAGCTGAGGGTTTGCACGTAAGCAAACCATGCTGTCTGGGGAGCACCAAAGATGAGCAGGGAACCGCAGAGACATCCAGTGCCTCCTGTCTTTAATGGACTCACATCTTCCTAAAAAAAAGCAAGAGGGTTTTGAGGGGAGGCAAGTCTTGCTTTAAAATAACCTTTCAGTACAAAGCAATTAATTTATTTCCTGAAATAAAAAGGAGCATTCAAATGCCTAGTGGTAATGCAGTACACCTAACACTTGCCTACCCAGGATGAAGTGGGGAGCATCACTCTAGGAGGAGGCCATTATCTTTATAGTAGCTAAGAAAATGGAAGCAGTTCCACCTGGCGTTTAATTCATGTGAGTGTTGCTGATGGCCTTAAAGCTCTTCTTGTTTGCAGAAAATAATAATAAAAAAGTAACAATCAATGACAGTCTCTCCAATTAAATTGAAGGACTTTCTTTTCTTCTACTTAGTTCTTCTCCCTGTCAGCTGTCTCCCTCTGACTCCTTCCTTTCTCAGCTATAAAAAGTAATCAGTATAAAATAAATAAGTGAAAAACCAGCAACTCACCAAAACATCTTTGTGGAAAGGTTTAATTTCCTGCCCTGTTATGGTTGCTTTTGTTTTTGGTCTTGTTTTTGTTTTTTTACCAGAGGAAGGAAGAAACTAAAAAAAAAAAAAAGCAATGGGAGAAAAAAATAAACACAAAGAGAAATGAAAACTTCCGAGTGAAGAGAAGGGAGATTAGGAAAAGAGTGGCCCAATCCTGCCAGCATTTCCAGGTGCACATTTTACTTGAACCTAAAGGACCAGCCACCACCAAAAGGATCTGGAGAGAAGAAGCAAAAATGAAAACAGACATAGTCTATCAGAGAAATAAAATCTGACATCTCTACACCTTCCCTTCCAACTTGGAGCATGTTTGTATGAAGCATGAGCCTACACGCCAAAGCAAACTATGGGAGTGGGCAAGGGGCTTGTAATTTATGACAACTGGCATGGGGGTCTTGTTTGCATCTGTGCAGGCAAACAGGGCTGGGTGACATCTCTGAGTGCGAGGCATTCGAGTCAGAGCACCCCGAGTCTTCCCCGGAGAGAAAGGTAAAATGCTCTCCTGCAGGATCTAAGCGCGAGGCGAGTGTGTGCGGCAGAACAGAACAGAGAGGAAGGAGCCACAACGTGGCAGCATTGTATCTGGTGTGGCGAAGAGACAGCGAGAGTCACGCTGGGCTGACCTTGGTCCTTGCTGTATCAAATACGAGCTGATTTATTAGGAAAGGGTCAGCCCTGAAGGAGACATCTGAGGAGAAAAGTTTGTTCGCAAATACTGGTGCCTCCATAATTACCTCTGGCTGGAGGAGGAGAAGAAGGAGCAAAAAGAAGTGTGTGGTTTAATTATTATTCACCAAAACAAGCTGACCTCCCTAGTCTAGCAAAGCTCTATCTTTTAGGAGATGTCTGTTAAAAAAGTACGTGCGGGTCCCGCAAGCCTTAATCCCTAGGACTTTAAGTGAATGGGAACCGTGTAACTTCCTGGAGGATCTCAAAGTTTGGTGTTGGGAACTGTCATTTTCCCCATTTTGCAGAGCAAGGATCAGAAACAGAGTGATGCGGTAAATAGCACAGATTTCAAAAGCAGCCCCTAATTTGCAGTGTTCAGCTTGAAAAGGCAGTTACGGCAGGGACTCCTCTCCCCACCAACCTCCCAAGCACTAACAAAACAAGTATACAAAACAAGTAGGCACTACAGAAAAATGACAGCCAGTTTTAATTTTTCTCTAGAAATGACTTGCTCAGCGTCTGTGGACTGAACCAGCAGCTGAGCTAGGGGAAAAAAAAAAAAAAAAAACAGCTTTCCAAACTCCCAGCTTTCAACAACGCTGTAATGAAGCATTAGACATCTCAGCAGCGTTGAGAATCAAAGCCTGTCTTCGTGGCAGAACCTGAGCAAGGGGGTGGCTTTACCAGGGAGCCCGGCAGCTCACCCGAAATGGAAAGGGAATAATCCACCAAAATCAGGCCACTTGCTCGTGAGATTTGCCTCGTCTGTGGCTCCTCGGAAGGATTTCTGTGCTTCTCTTTCTCCACCCCTTAGAGAGAGACTGGCTCCCACCAGGAAAAAAAAAAAAGCATTTAGGTTGCATAATTCAAGCACGAAGCTGACATAAAAATAAGGGCTTCGACATCTGAGCTTGGTGAGGAGGAGAGGAGAGGGTAGAATTGGAGTTGGGGTAAGGAAATAACAATTTGCTGCCACCTGAAGTATTGTTTAACGCTTAGCTTAAAAATGCTGACAGCTTCTGCACAGCTGTATCCACGGCAGAAGCAGCCTGCTGGCACATTGATAAAGTATTAAGACGAGCGCAGATCTGGGCCCGATACGAAGAGATGAGAGCGCCTTCCAGCTGCATTTAGGCAATGCGCACAGAGTAACCGTTACCTGCAAAGGATCGTTTTGATGCCGCCTTCTTTTGTTTTGATTTCAGATCAAAGGGAGGGGAGGCAGTTTAGGGCTGGCGCTCCGAGCTGCATGGCTAACTTATCTGTGCCGTTCTAGCAGGCATCACACTGTCTGCTTGTAAGGAGAGAAGGATCTGAAACACATGAGGGAGGGACTGGGGAGACAAGGGGAAAAAGCAACAGCAACTACATACTGGCGAGCGGTGCAGCCCGGAGTCCTGCAGAAGTGCATTTAAATAGCTGGCTTTCTTCTCTGCGAAAGTCCTGATGCAAAGTTGTCCTGCTGTGCTCAGTCTGGAAAGTGTCACTGCAGATCGAGATCTGAGCTTGTCTCTCTTCTTAAGGGAGCTCTGGCTCCCTTGCTGGGAAGCCCTCTAGGTCTGCAGCCTGGAGCTGACGCAACATCACCTTGGTGCAGAAAGCACCGTCCCGGGAGACCCTGGGGTGCAGACACAGCTGCACCGGTGTAAAGATGCCTAGTGCCAGCATGCTTTTACTTCCCTTCACTAGTGTGCTGATCTGCATGTGTATGTCAGGATAACCGCTTCTGTACAGGTATTATAACGCCCCTAGTAGAGAAGCTTTGTCATCTGGACGATGCTAATGCGGTTAAGGGAGTGTGGCTATTCTCCTTCAACAGACCATAAACACGGTCCTGCAAAGTGGTAATTCCTTCTGACTTTGAGGGAATCTCAAAGCATCTTTTGAGAGGGCTCCCAAATGTCACCCTAGGTCCTGGTGGAGAACGGGTCCCAGGTTAACAAATTGTAGGGCAGTCTTATATTATTTTCTCTGTAGAGGGGCCCAGAAAGAGTGAGAGAGCTCAAGTTACCAAGAAAATGGGCAACCTTAACGCTGTGAATGTAGCCATAAAATTACAGGAGCCAAATACCTCTGTTCTGATGCAGACTACACACCTTGAATAACCTTCCTGCCTCAGTTTCCCTTTGTCTTAAAGGGTGATGAAGACGCTGGCTCGTCGCAAGACGGCGTGATAGAGATATTCTAGGCAAGATTTCTGACACACTGTTAAATGACCTGCTCCCTCTAAATTGTGAATCTCTCATCTGTGCTGCAATGGAGCCGAAGGGAAAGGCTTTTTTGCTGCCCCTGCTGGAGCCTGCATGGAAATGAGTTGGGCAGTATATGATCCCACTCAAAGCACATCGCACATGAAAAAAAAGAGAGCTGTAACTCTCTCTCTTTTCTTCCTCCTACCAGACTGGGCCAAATCCTGGTCTCATTTATATTGCAATAATCCTGGAAGAAATTCACAGGAGTTGATTCCTCTAGATTTACATGGGTATAACTGAGAGCAGAATTCATCAACACGTCTTCATAGATGGCTCTTAAGCAGGGAAAAATATTAAGGCGTCCTTTATCTTGACGGCAAAAGATGGCTCAATAAATGTAAAGCACATGTTATATAACAGCAGAATAATCTATGGTGTTGAGGGCTCACAGATCCTGAAAGTCTTTTCTGCTTGCAAGGGGGGGAATTAAATAAGGAGAAAAAATATATTTTCTGAATAAAGTGCTTGTTGCAGAATATTTTTTTAAATACTGAACTGTGAAACCTAAAGTAGGGCAATACCCTCCCTTTCAACAATACTTTGACTTCCTACAGTCAGCAGATGCAATATGCATAGGATTCAGAAAGATCCCATTAAAATTCATTAAACCGTGTTTCCAGCTATTTAGTAAATTTTGAAGAAAAGAAACCTATTGCCTCTTCTGCTCCATACGATGGCCTCTTTGAATGTAATTAACCCTTCATTCATGGGTCTTTCTATCCAACTAATCTCCCACCCCGTGCCTTCCGATGCATTTTTAATACCGCAGCTAATACCGCCACCTAAAATCCTTCAGCAGTCGCCACGCAATAGAGCTCTTTGCACAGGCAAGGTACTGTAAATCTCCATAAACAGTGCTTGGATGAACAGCAAATTCAGATAAGTGATGTGTTCTTTTTCATGCCTTCCAGTTACAAACGGGGGATACTCTTCATCCTTCAAGGTAGATTTTAATTCAGGAAAGATACTGGGTTCCCACTTGCCCAGGGGATTCAGCCGCTGGCCTCGGTGAAGCTGGACATCAAGGGGTGTGAGTAGGGGCAGGAGGGCATAAATATATAGCGAAATAATGAAAAAGGAGCCTGGCAATACATGTACAAAACAAACAAACAAACAAAATTAAGCAGAAGGCAAAATAATATTGGTACTAGACAAATACAGAGATGTTAAGCAAAGCGTCATCTTTATCTGTCTGGAAAATAAAGCTTTTCTCTTTCTCGCACTGTTCACAGAGACTTGGGGCTGTATCTGAGCTAGTCCTGCGAGCCGTAAACCACGACTGTTTTCGGACCGGAGAGAGTAAGCAGAAAGGCAGATTATTTCATGTAAAGCAGAAACAACCAAAAATATTCCTGTTCCTCCCTTCCCTCTTTCTCTGTCTGATAAATGAGTTGGTTTGTCAAAATTCGGAATGGAGCTGGAGAAGCAGCAGAAAGGGTGTGGTATAAATAGTGAAAAAAAATTAAGATGAGAATTGAAAATATGCAATGTTTTTCTCTTTGCTGAGAGAAAATCCCATTCACAGGTCAACTCTAATCAGAATTTATCCATAAGAAGTTTCATAATGAATATATTTTGAAATAAAGAGAAGGGTCCCATTCACACTGCAAGATACTCAAGACACTTGGTGTTTCTTTCATGGTTAAAATGTTCTGACATAGCTATGAAAGGGTGTCATTTCTGAGTAACAGAATTATACTTTTCACTTTGCTTTGGTAATATCACTACACTTAATTATTTCATCCAAACTACAGATTTCCACAGATCTAGAAAAGCATTTAAACACCTGCTCAACTCTAAGAACCTATTGCTTTATACGACGATTTCCACAATATGAATTAGGTTTATGCTGCTGTACGAATGCCTCTACACCATGACTACATTTCATCTAGAAGAAATAGAAGCTCTTTGTATAAGTTCGTTGCTGTCTAGTACATCATTTAGAAATTTGTCTATGTGTGTATGTGCCTTTTTCTCAAAGATTTGGTTGCATCTCATTCAAGTCCGGCACAGTGTCTGTGATCAGTCTTGATCAACTCAAAAATGGACTAACTCTGGCATTCCAGGGTCGGATATAAGCAGTACAGTTTATGTATGAGATGTGAATCTCATCTTAAACCACTGGAAACCAGTATAAAATCTGTCTGCTTAACAAAGAGGCAGTGTCATTTCCTTGCTTCACCAAATCAGGGTATTTTAAAGAGAAAACAGAGCATTTCTGTTTAAAATGCACGAGACATCTGTACCGAGGATGAGAATTTCAAAGTATGGCACAAGTCTTACTTTATGAGGAAATATTATTGTCATTGTTCTTCCAGAGCTGAAAAGGGAGGAGAAAAGATATATAGGAGCTCAACCTGCAGAATTTGTAGACCTGAGTGGCAGGCTAAGTGCCGCACAGCGCCATTGAAAAATATTAGCAATTAAAAGACGAAAACGTGGTCTCCGAGCTTCCCATTCAAAGACATAGGATGTACTACCCTCCTACCCAAGAAAGATTAGTTTTTATACACTAGAAAATTAGAGGTTAAACACTCATATAACAGGATATGTTAGCTGCTCCACGTTCTGCTGGGTGGACACATTACCTCTAAAGCTGTGAAAATGTGTGTACAAGTTAACGGCAAAGTTCAGTTGCTACAGGAAGATGTGTATGGGTTCATCTGCCTTAATTGTTTCCATGATTTAAGTGTTAGGCACCAGGAAATTAATCTGGGCAATAGTCAGGACAATCTGCGCAAAGCTGGGTCCAATGTTGCTAAAACAAGCTGGCTGAAATGAAAAAGTGCAGCTGCGACTCTGCGCCTGATACCAACACACGCACGCACACACAGGCACACGCAAAAAGGCCCCAATTATTATTCTTATTATTTATGAACACAGACGAAAAGCCAAAGAGGGCACGGTAATGCACACAGATGCTGATTAGCTGGAGATTATATTGATGATGTAATAAAAATTCACTTTGTCTCTTAAGCTGCACCAGAACAATCAGAGAGAGATTAGATAAAAATCAGAGAGGATGAATAATAGAAGGGAGAGGTAACATCATAAACCATAGCTCCAAGCAAAATGTTCTGTCTCTGAGTGCCCCTGGTTGGAATAAATAAGGGCTGGAGGGTGTAAATACAATCCAAGTGTATGTAGGAGTTAGGCAGTTGTGGCTTTGTACGTGTATTACGTATCAATAAGCAGGTATATATGCGTGTCTAAATACCTGCACAGGTTTGCAAGTACACATACACCTCTACACATGCACACCTTGCTAACTCTGTTGAACAGATGATAAGAGAGAAAGTAATTATTACATTTGGACAGGGAGAGACAGACAGACATAGATAGCGAAACATATAGAACGGACAATTAGAAGCGTACGGGAGTTGATTCTAAAGGGAAAGATGTGAAACTGTGTGGAAAAAAAAAAATCTCTACCTAACTAGGTAAAAGACACACATGCAAACACCTGCATGCACATGTATTTATGTAGACATACAGCGGAGTGGGTCCCTACATGAAATAGTATCTCTGCAGCCACAAAAAATTCCAGTTAGATGGAAGAAAACTTTCTCCTTTAGCGTGCTTGCTTGAAAAGGAGAACTGCTGCACATCCAACGTTGGTTTAAGTTTACTGACCATGTTTAATATTTGATTAAACCTTTGGCATAGCTGACTATCCTGATCTGAATAGATGATCCGATTCTTTCCCTGGTAGTAAAGCCAAGCATAAGTAATAGCTGTCCTCTGACTATTGCTACCTTTTGCATATGAGTCGGATTTTGCCATCTCTAAAAACCTGATTCTGGATTCTTTTCAGCTGCTCGCTGTTTTCAGCCTTGCTTTATGAAATCAAAAAAGAATACCCCAAATCCTTCCTATAGCCAGGAAGGGGGATGTGATTTATTAGTAATCGAGAAAAAAAAAATCCCTTCTTGCCAAAGTCTTTCCTGGCTTAAGTATTTTACCTGTTCTCCCTTCTGTACTTTTTGCTTGTGGTTTGCATTATTACTCGCTAAATACATTAGAAAATGCTCATCAGCTTGCTCGGCAGCTTGGGGATATTTGTGTGGTTGCCCACACACGCGCATACACACATATACACACAGCAATTTTATAAATAAATCACAGTCATAGGGGTGAGGAGAGGGCATGTGGTGCTTCACAAGGGAGCAGAACAGCAAAAAAAAAGGAGGGACATCTCCAGGATCAGAAAATAGGGGCTGTCAGAGTTTTTCAGTGCCTTTTAAAGCGCATGAGATGGCCACTGCTGCCGGCCATAGAAAGTGAAAGAAGGGGATCCCAGCTGAGGTTTCTTTTATCCTGACCGCTCAGATGAACAAATGTCTAATCCCTCAACACAGACAGAAAAACGGCCTAAATAATCATCATAGATGCTTTACACCTCAAATGAGACAAGGCTTGCTGGGAGATGTAATATCTTTTATTAGACCAACTGATATAGCTGAAAAAAATAGGCAAGCTATCAAGTGCACGAGGAAGTCTGTCTCCTTTCTTTTTTTCCAGCTACATCAGTTGGACTAATAAAAGATATTACCTCTCTTTACAAATGTTGTCTCATTTATAACCTTAGACCATCACTGCTACCGCAACAGCACTACTTAGACCTTAAATACACACAAAGCTCTTTGCAAAGCTGGATATCACAAATTCCTCTTTACACACAGAGAACTGAGGGAGAGCAAGGTCTAGGAATAGGATCTAGTATGGCACAGAAGGCTAGTAAGAGGCTGGGATAGAAACGGGCTCCTAATCCCTTCCTGCCCCTCTCTGAATGAAGAAGACTCTGATGCTGCACTACGTTAAAGGCTTGTTTCAGCTTCTTGATTTAATTTAAAGTTGCCAGAGAATGGTCGCGGAGCTGAGGGCTTGGGGCAGCTCTGTTTCAAAATAGCGGGGAAAAATATTTTTTCAAGAAGCTGAGCTGTAGTCCCAGAAGGGGCTGCCAGGAATAGTTAAGAACAAGCTCATGATTTTAAGAATTCACAGGAAAATGTATGCATGATTTTTGCTCAGGTGTGAGAAATCAGCTGCTGATTTAATGAAGCAAGAAAAGTTTTTTTTTTTTTTAAAAAAAAGGTGAAATTATGGACTTGGTGCATTTTTTTTTTATCTTTGGAAGAGGACGTCAAGCTTTGAACCTCAAAAAAAACCTTTTCTTTCAATGCACTCAGTGGTTAATGTACAGAGGCATACTCATTTGTATATCTGTTTGCATGTGTGTGTATACTTTCCAAGAGTGTGGGTCTTTCTGTTACAAGCCATAGCACAAATCGTGATATGATCAGTATGACTCCCTTTTCCTGAACTCTCTTGTTTCAGGGAAGAGCTGAGAAATGAAAGGAAAAGATAGGTAATGCACACTGGGAGAATCAGAGAGCTGACTCAAGACCTGAACCAGTGAAGGGCTCTACGGAAGTGACAGCCAGTGATGTGCTGGAGTGGGGGCAAAACGTCACTGCAGAACTGAATTGAAGAAATGGGAGTGTGAGGAGAGAGGGAAAACAAGTCGGTAGCAGGAGAGGGTGACTATGGAGAACAGTTCATGAGCATATGTAGCCTGAGAAGGAGATTATATGAAGCTGGCATGCGCGTCTGGAGGGGAGACCGGGGAAGAGATCGGACCGTGAAGACAGACTTGAGTCTGTGATATATATTTCCACCCACGTTTGCATCTAGAAGTTTTACCTGGGGAGGAAGCTAAGTAAGTGAAGATGAGGAGCAGCGCTTGGATTCATAGCCAGACAGCAAGAGCCAAGGTTCAGCGCCCATAGGCCAGGCTGGAAAACTCAGGAAGCAGCTTGCCCAGCAACGAGAACAAGCTCTCTTGCCTGGGAGCACAGAGCAGGGTCACTATTGCAGATTGCAGCTCAGCGTTTTTTTTTGCGTTAGGAAACTGCTGCCAGGAATCCTGTCCCTGGATCAGAACAGGGAGAAGATAGAGGAATGACACACTTATTGTGCAACTTCTTTTATGAATAAACTTGTAAAATCTGATTCTACCAATACCTTTCTGACCTTTTTCGATGAGCCGGTCAGTACCAAATGATCATTTAACAGCACAAAGCAGCTGTTATATGAGAGAACAGATTGAGCCTAATGCAACACGCATTCCCCTCCAAACAAGAACCCAACATTCCTCCTTCATTTTTTTCCCCCATCTGCAAACATTGTCAGTAAAGCTGAGTAAATATATAAATAATTAAACAAACAAATACTTTCCCTGCTGCCCCCAGGCCTTTGAAACTGAGACTTAGTTGGATTTCAGGCAATCAAACAGCATCACATTCACACACTCACACTGCACACATGCTTCCTCTCCACCTTTGACAGACTATCATTGACCTGAGTGCACTGTGATGATTTCAGAGAGACGCGGGGTTAGATAATCGTCTATATACACACAACTACACATATGCACACTCCGGCTCCTCCATTTAGAGCACAAAAGCCATAAGCACAGACCAGATGTAAACACACAAAAAAACAAACCACATACATGGTTATTGATGGATCAACTTAAACTAAAAGAGAAATAAAACATGGAACCTTGTCAGTGACTAGTTCTTTCATTTCCTTGCTGATGACTAGTTCTTTACTGTACAAGATAAGCTGAAAAAAAAAACTTTCAAATGAAATGTCTTCTGAATGAGTTTTGTTTTGGTTGAATACTTGCATCTTGTTTATTCCCTCAAAGAATCAACTTTTTGCTTGTTTAGGGGCAAAAGCTGCCCCTAAACTGTCCCCCTTTGTCGACAGAGGCAGCAGCCTCTCTTATTTGGCCAAAGTCAGGGACATTCACATTCGTACTTAAGGATTCATGTGGTGCCCAATGTTCGTGAAGCTGGCTCAGAGTCAGGCTATTGACTTCATGGAGTATTGGGTCAGCCCTCAGCAAATGGGCAACAGCTACTACTTCCATCTACCCACACTAAGGGCAGGAATGCCCTTGTCTGGAGAGAATTTGCTCTTTCTACTGTCTCAGATACCTTCATCCTGATCCAAATCACATTGTAAAACAATCGGTTTGGATCATGCCCTTAGAGAAGAAATGTGCGATGCAGCCCTTCTCCAAATCCTCAAGCCTTGCAGCTCCCTCAGTTGCCATAACAATGCAGAGTATGTATGTGATTCACTAAAAGAAAAAAAAAGGAAAAAAAAAAAAAAAAGAACAAAAAGAACACACCAAGATTCTGAATCAGTGAATGATATTCCTGGAGACAGATAAATTACAAAGGCTGAATCCTACTCACGCAAACAAAATTGGCAAAATTGCCATTGACCCTTTCATAGCAGAGCAGAGCCAAATGTGTATTTAAAAAATGAAATCAGCAAAACTAGTTTTCGACCTCCTCACCACATTTTCCTGATCTGCACTGAAAAGTGTTCAGCTGTAACTCACTCATCACCACAGATGTACAAAATCCTTTCTTGAAAGAAAATAAACGTCAAACTTATACTATTAACTCCTCTCTCCTAAAAAAATCTGACCAGTCTAATATTGCAGATGATGAAATGAAAGATCAATAGTCCGCTGGAGCCAATGGGGAATCTTTCAATTGATTCAACAGGTTTTGGATCAGGCCTGAAGGCACCGAGCTTAAGTGACTCCATCAGAGTGTGTTGGTGAGTAATTATCCCAGCTGTGATTAGGACCCAGTCATCCTGGCTCTCTTGCTGCGGGTCCTCACCCACTAGGTAATATCCTTCCATTGAATGAAACTGCAAGCACAGGAAGCAATTTAAAGGGGGCAGCTCTGAAGTACATTCACCACTAGCAAATAATCCAGCAGGAAAAGCAATGCTATTTTTTTTCTTTTTTTTTGGTTTAATTTAGTATTAATATTTATTATCCAAATAGTAGGATGTAACACCTAGCACTACTCTATCACCTTTATCTCCTGCAAGATCTTTATGTGTAAATTAACTTCCAGTGTACCTATAGGTTGTGGGGTTTTTTTTGTTGTTGTTGTTCTCTATCAATGACTGAGCTTAGAGTTAAATAATTTGTAAGATACTTTTTTTTCTTTGATATCAAAATCAGATGAATTAGACTCTGCAGCAATGGTATTCTTTTAAAGACCTTGTCTAAAGATTTTTTTTGATTGTCTTGCCTGCTCCTTCTCTGTGCTCCCACTTTTTAAATTTATTGGCAGTATCTTGAATGAGACTTCTTTTTCTTAAAAGAAAAAATTTAAAAAACTATCATCCAAAATAGAGGAAAAAAGCAAAGAAAAACAAAAGAAAACAAAAGAAAAAAAAAGAAAAAAAAAGGAAAAAAAGACCAGTCTCCCTTTGAGTACACAAAACAGAACAAAACCCGCAGAACAGCATAACTGCATAATATATCTTTATAAAAGAGGGTGAAAAAAACACATCTCCATGTATGTATTATTGAAGGCAGAATAGGATCAAATAAATCGCTTTTAAAAGCAATTAAATGCTCATAAAAGAAAAACACTTGCCCTGTAAACTGAGAGAAGGAATAATGAAATGCAAACCATCTTGAAACTACCGTATGGCGATGGAACGAAACACTTGAAGCTGAATGGTATAGCGAAAGGAGTGAACTAGCAAACCTAGATAAGGCAGCCGATTGCTGAAGAGGGAGTAGTTAGCAGAGCCTGAAGCAAGCAGGTCTCGGTGTCTAGATTTATGCGGGTAACAACCTTAAGGCAGTCACGTTGCATATTATCGGTAGGTCCTGTCTCAGCAAGCAATATCTTGCAGGATTGTCCGTTACTTAGGGCCCAATCCAGACCTGATGCAGACAAGGCACAGTTTTACTAAGGACTTAGCTGCATTTGGAAAAAGTCCCTAGGTGCTTCACAAAGTCCTTTCCCATCAATTATAAACTATATATATCATAGAATACGCTTACTTCTACCTTCTCTTCCCCCTATTTCTTAAATGCTGCTGAAAGTAGGAAAAGTAAAATAAATAAAGCATTTCGTGTGTTGCAGTGTTTTAGCAAGATGATCCCTGGGATCAATCCTGTCTTGACGAGGGCTGAACCGGTCAACCAAAATGACCGTTCAGTATCTCCAGTCCTCTTGCTTCTGCGCAGCTGCCAGATAAAGACATGATCCTAGAAAAAGAGGAATCCCATTTTTGTCTGGATCAGGTAAAATAACGGGCAAGGAGCAGAGTCCTGCCTGTAAGAGACAATAGAGCTGAGTTTTCTCTGCGTTGACTTTCAAAGAGTTTCAAGCCAGTTCAGTCTACTCAGCTAAGGTTTTTTTTTTTCTTTTTTTTTTTCCTGTCTTTCATGCACCATTTCAAAGAAGTGCATCTTTACCTTATTATATTATTAGAATCAATCAATATTATTAATATTACATGTGGGCAATTCTGTAAATTCTTCATAGTTCTCCTCCCTGCCTGTTAACAGCAGGTACATTATAGAGTCTCTGGTTAGACTGGTCAACCAGGCTATCGATAGTCTTAATAAGCAATATCTATATTGTGACCTTTGCTCACAGAACTGAATCTCTCCTACAGGACTGTCAGATTCCTTAAAGAAGTATTGATAAGCTCATTACTGTATTGCTACATATAATTTTAGGTGTGATTTTCTCTCACCCTCAAGCATCTAGTAACCTAATACTTTTTTTTTGCTTCCCAAAGCATTGGCCCTTTTACAATTGATCAAATAGTGAATTAGAGCATTATAGAGAGGAAACATAATCAGGGGATTTCTACAAGCACACTGTGATATATCTTTTGATCTTCTGACAACCTTCATCCCTCTGGATCCTAGGAAGGAAGCGCTGTTTTATAGGGATATTATTAGGCTGATGCTGCTTTATACACCTACCTGCAAAAAGCTACTGAATCCGACAAAGATATTTGTGTGCGTTTGCAGTGAGTGATGCATATTATGTGATGCGAATCTATCCTTAGGGACTAAAAAGGAGAGGAACTATGCGCAAATGTAAGCCTGCCATTTCTATACATACAAGCATATACAGTCTCTGAGTATTAGATAGGTATTTGAATTAGAAACAGGAAAAATATGCAGTCAGATCTCATCAGACCAACTCTGTCTGCAAATTTTTATTCTTTTTGAAGAAGTTTCATGTCCGGCGTTGTCTACTCCAGCGCACTAGGAAGTCCGTCGGGTTGTCTCCAAAATATTTTGGAGACTCAGACACAATGTGCAAATAAACCAGACATGGATTAATTAAGTGTGACGGTATCATCAAATTACTATAATGAACAAATGGCTATGTATCCTATTAAACTCTGCCTAAAATAATTCCGGGAATAGCCTGCAAGTTACCTCTCACTTTCATGCAAGAATATGATTTCTATACTGCCCTTTAGAAAGGAGGTGTTTAGAGACATATTTGCACCTGTACGTTTCTATAGCTGTACTGAATGCATGTTTTGGTGAGTATGCACATATAGTAAATGAAAGCATGTGTATGCATGTGTGGTAGAGAAACATGACAGACACACTTGTATTTCTCTCCATATGTACCTTTCTGATAAAAGTTCATTCTCGACTGCACCTTTCATGCAAGCTATTTCTCATTATGCTTTCCAAATTTAAATAAGGAAATTACAAATCTCAGTAATGGAGCAGAGAAAGGAGAGCCTGTAATACAAACACTGTTTCTACTGCACCTCGGTCTATCATACTGTAAACAGGTTTCTGGTAGTAAAAATAGTGTGACAGACTTTGCAGAGAAGGCCCCTCTCACTGGCGACTGCATGATCCCAGAGGTGTTAAAGTCACCAGCAAAGCCATCTATGAAATAGTTAATGTTAAACAATGATTGTCCATGTTCAACAAAGGAGGGAGAAATAAACAGATAAGGGCGAGGTAGATCGAAATCTGCATGCCTCATTGGTTGAGCTGTCGGATATTTCTAATGCTTCTGAAGGGTTTGTTACTAAGAACCTGCTAAGTATCTTTAAACCTTTGATCTGTAGCCTGTCTTAACAAAGGTGACAATTAATTAAAGGAGAGTGCATTGCAATAAAGTTACATCGTGGTCAGTTTATATATACTGTCCAAAGCTGGTTCACAGAAGTCACTGTCAATTAAAGTCTTGTTGGAGTCCAGTTCATTATCAATTTTTCCCCCTTGCCTTGATCAATATTTTTGGCTGCTTCTACTTGACAAACTTAACACAATGTCTATATCTATATGCCTTGCCATTCATTTACATGGAATAGATGGCCGTATATGATTTATTTTTAGCTACTATGTATGGTCAGGCATTTTATTTGAGAGGTTTAGAGCTCTCATCCATCTTTATTTTAAGGTGCGACAATAATAAGCCTTCTCTTCCTTCTAGGTGATGTCAGTTGGATATAATAAATGCACATTAAAAGCTGTGTTCACCTGTGTGTGCATTCAGGCTGTGGCTCGCAGTGACAAAAGCAAACAAATGCAATCTCTGCGGTGACGTCCTGACTCCAGCCCATACCAAACTATGCAGCACAGAGCGTGCAAAAAGTGATTCGATATATCCTGCAATCCCCCGAATGCCATGATGCATCTCAAGGCGTTACGCCGAGCAAGAGAGGTCCCTATAATATATACCCCAGCTCAGCCAGTGAAGCGAGGGTGGAAGAAAAGCTATAACTTTCCTTCACCATGGTTATTATTTTTCCCTCTATCTGCTGCGGATTTTAATACATAAGGGTCAGTCCGCCATGACAAGCCCCAGCAACAATCGTATAGGCATCGGTGAAGCAGTTAAGTGAGTGAGAAATGTGGCAGGGGTATCACTTTATAGTTATGTTCCTACACTTTCAGTTTTAGTTTCTCTTGTTGAAGGAAGGCTAAGTTTCAGCGGACGAGCCAGCAAGCGTAGAAGCTAATAGCACAAACTGAAAGCGCTTCACTACGTAAATCCACAATCCCAAATTTTAAAGGAGGTGTGAGCCACTGAGTAAGTAAGCATAGGCCCGCATCAGGATATTTGAAAACGAACCCACTAGAGTGGTGGCTGCACCTTTTCAGCCCCGAAAGCAGGCAGCAGGCCTTCTCTTCCTAAGGAAGGAGGAGGCTGCAGTTAACGAAACTCCAGACTATTTGTTAAGGCCGGGATTCAACTCAGCTCACTTAACATCTCACCTGTTAGTGCAAACTCTTACAGGGCACCGACCTGACAACGCTCAATGGACAGGTCGTACTGGGCTCCACAGCCTCCTGCTGTTACGGAATATTGTTGTTAAAGCTATAGCCAACACTTACATGTGTCTTTGGATGCCCGATGTTCTTCTGCTCTATTTTAGATGCAGGTAACTGCCCTAAGAGCCTAGACCATCTCCCCGACTTTTGCTCCTCTGGAACCGTTACCTCCTGTCACATAAACCCGCCTCAGTTCACACTTGATTGACGGGAAGGATGGTAACAGCTCCTTTAGTGTCGTTATGGTCTGTTGGGTCGGTGCGGCTGGCATGCATGTGCACAGGGTATGCATGATAAAAAACACCCTGACATCTTGCTGAAAAATGTGGCTATGCATTTCCATACCTTAAGTCTCTGGGAGGCCTTCTTTGGTCCTCAAGCCACTTTTTCTCCTTGCTTTTTTGTACACCACACACAGAAAGTCCTATGTCCTCTTTCCTTATGGGTGCAGTCTGCTCTTCCGTTGAAAATAAAACGCTTTCCACAATCTTACTCGCTCTCTATCCAGGCAAAATTTCCAGTTACTATCTGACAACTTAAAAAAACTATTCCATCAGCTTCCTGACTTTTATAATGCTACGTGAATAGTGTAATATGTGAATCCTCTACTAAAGAATGTCCTCTCTGCAGTACTAGTTACTGGCAGATGCAGGATACAGAATCAGGTCTTCATCCAAGTTGTAAAGGATCCTTGATTTCCCCCCGCCTATTTTAGTGCTGTCATTCCTGTTTTCTTCTGGCTGAATATGAAAAAAATAAAAAATAAAACAAATAAACAAACAAATCTGAACTCTCCTGTGTCTAATTTGTTATTCTTCAGAAATTAGTAAATTCCTGCTCCACCCTCAAATTAAAACCCTCTTTTACCAGGTAAATGCTCTGAGACCTGGTTGTCCTCACTGTTTTTCTTTTCTGAAGAAAGAAGCATTTTTTTTTAAAAAAAAAAAGAAAAGAAAAAAAGAAAAGAAAAGATATCCTTTTTTCCTTTCATAAAATGGCTAAAGGCACCAGTATGTGTAGATATTGATTGGCAGGAATAATCTTAATCTATAAATGTGTAAGAAATGAAAAATTAAGCTAACAAAAGTAAAAGAAGAAACAAAAGATCTGGTAACACAAACTTTAATTTCTTTCTTTCCTCCACATTATGTAACTTTAAAACAAACACATTCTCGTAGGGATGGCTAGTTGATATGGTAGCAGGATTAGCTGGAGAACAGCTTTCAGCTGAGCGCAAAACTTAACAGCCAAGCAAGAGATCCCTGAAAACTGGAGTTTGTATTGGAAATGCTGACATAACCGCAAGAACAGCATCATAACTGGCTGCAGCTGGTTTTAGATACCAGAATTCATGTCCAGACCCCTGAAAAAAAAAAAGAGTTAATATATAGCTTCCTAATTTATGAAGCAATCTGGGCTGTTTGACGTTATCAAATATACATAGATGCTCATCTGTATGGGAGATTATAAATGTACAGGGGGTTGTTTTTTCTCTTTCTCTCTCGCATCAAGATATTCAACTACATTTTGATTGTTTTAAGGGGTTGTTCTTCAGACTTAAGGCATAAAACCTCCTCTGTTTTATTCTAGTTTATTTGTGCATTTACCTCCCTAAAACTTGTTTGGTTTACTACCATACTAAATGCAGTATGTGTTGCTTTCAGCCAGGCAAGCCTTATGTTTCAATTATGGAGGAGTTTATTCAGCACCTGTATTACGTTGTGCTCCTTTTCAACTAAATTTCCATTTCCCAAAGGCTATATGCATGAATATGTATACAACCCTCTTTTTCTGTATGTGTACGCACACACAAATCTATACATTTATATGTATATACAAATATATCTTCTTAATTGAATGTTCATTGTCACTGCACCTTAGAATTTCTGAGGTATCTAAAATCTTCATAATCATGCTTAGCCTTAACAAGAATTTAATCTATCTATCATCTACCTTTGTAATCAAACACAATATAATATAATGAATGGAAGCTTTGCTTACCTGCCTCCAGGTGTCTTAAATTCCAGAATTATTTATACTTTCAAGAAGAATAGGCAATAGAAGAACTAAACTATTCTTCTCGTACTGCATTTTTCTAGCTGCATCGACTGCCCGTCGCGTGAGACTTGGGTCAGATAGGTACACCATCCTAGCCACGGGGCTGCAGTGGTGGATTTTGCAAAGGTTTTATGGGGTTTATACCTTTTTTTCCTCCTAAATAAGGGTGGAAAGAATGTCGTGGCTTTCAGGTCTATGAAAAACTCCTGTTTTTCCACTGCTCGCTATCTCCACTCTTTAAGTGTACTCACCCGTGTGCATTTCAGTAAATCTTGGTTAAGTGTGGAATACTGATTTCTTCCGACTTCCTAAATAGAATATTATGGAGACCTGTGTGTTTTAAATTAAAACAAATTCCAGGGCTTGGGTACAATTGTGCTTCAGTAGAAAAGGCTGTTTAAACCTTTGGGGACAGTCCTATATTTAGATTGCATTAATTCATAAATATTATACTAAATACCACTTAAATTGGCCTTAAATGACTTCAAAGATAATGCATTGTAATATGGCTGTCCTGAGAGCACTAACCTTTATGTCTCCCAGTAACTCAGCCTTTAAGCATACTCCACTGCTAGATATAAGAAGGGGGGAAGTTATGAATGAATGGCTTGCTAAATTGTTCAAGTGTGATTAGTTAACTCCATGCGCACACGTATATGTGCGTGTATGTGTGTGTGTGTGCGCGCGTGTGTAAGCGCATGGGTGGGTCAGCTCAGCTCCGGTAGATCCCTACCCGTGGATCGCAGCTCTTCCGAACACTAAAACAAAGTGCCACAGCGGGAGCGCGTCCCTGCCCCGTGTGGAGAGAAGTGAGGGCTGGGGAGATTGTAGCAGCTGAGCTCGTGCTGGGAAAGCTTCTCTTCTCCGGGATCTGACAATCCTCTCCCGCCTTCCCTGGCAGGCTGCTTCCCCCGCACCCCTTTCTCTCTTCATGTGCCTGCAGAAGGATCAAGCTCCCCTGCCTCTTCCCTGCTATCTGGCCTGGAATTGGTCCGGGCTGCTGGTGGCAGAACCTGGGACTTGGCGCTCCCTTTTCCGTAGTTTCTTGGGCGGGGAGAATGATCTTTTACTTTGTCTTCAGGTTCTTAATTTTGAATTTCCTCTTGCTATACATAAACATCACCCTAGAATCTCTTCAGAATATTTTGAAGCATGCACAACTTGCGCTCTCATTTCAGTGGATTTACACCTGAAATTACTCTGATTATATCTGAACTCTGAGTGAATCCTTCTCCTTTCTCTACCCCCAATGCCAGCATACCTTCTCCCCGCTACACACCATCTAGTTCTCCATACACTTAAATAAACTATTAAGCAGTATTAACCCTTCAAGATACACCACTAACTCATGCCCTGGATTAGGAATGAAATTAACTGAGAGTGATGGATCAATTAATGTATAAACATTATGCATTGCTTATGGAAACATCTTGGGGTTTCACATTGCTATCCTACCCTCCTTGAGCCAAGCTGGGTTGTATTCATGCATTTTTTCAACTATGCTTCCAAAGAAAAGCAAAAAATAAGATCTGAGAAAATACTATGCTTCACATGACTGAATTTAGAGAAGGGAAAGGAAAAAAATGTGTTAAAAATGGAAAGAAATGAAATGAAATAAAATAAAGCCAAATACAAACCTCATCCTTCAAAGCCCCATCATGCTTTTTGACTTAATAGTAATTAATCACTACTGGCAAGAAAGTAATTTTTTTCCAGGTAGCCAGAGGCACATTTTTATCAGGATTAGCTAATAAATCAGCAGCATCACCAGAAAGGAGTTCAAACTCTTCTCGGATGTACTAAATAAAACCGATCTCTGAAACACTGGCAACTCGGTGTCTGTTGAAGCTTCACTCAAGCACTTGCCTGCAATGTAACAACCGTCATCATCATTTTTCCCTCCAAAGTCCAGAACTTCTAGGAGGTTAAAAATGACTATGTTTCTTTCAAGATGAACTTACGCAATTTGGTTTGATGAGGTGAAAAGATTTTCCACCTGGCTTTTTTCCTAGGCTGCAGCTTTAAAGCAGAGTGAAATGAAGGGAAATGAAGTTAGGATCTTGCCTAATTCAGGAATATGTGTTAAACACATCCAAGCAAGATAAACGATCCCCCTCTTTCTCTCTATCTGTCCCTCCCCCCATTCCTGAGTTTGTATCTATGAATTCAGGCACACAGTACAAGAAAAACTGAACTGCAAGAAGCAGAATCACATCAATGAAATAGAAATTAAAGTTAGCGCATAGCTTGATTAATTGCAGATTTAAAACAGAACAAAACAAAAGAACAAAATCTCATCAGTGAAGCAAAATATCTCCCCTTCATACACACACACACCAAGAAATCTCTTATCTAGATGTTAGTTAGGAGGTTTCTGCTACATTGTATTGAGGAGGTTCTCTTCGATGTAGCTTTTACTGTTGTTATTTTTATTTTAAGGAGAACTGAGATAATTTTTACAAACACATGCGTACACACAGAGGCTCAGTGGCTACTCTTACTATGCTTCACGTATTAGGCAGAACCTCCCAGGACCTCTCCTTTCTCATTCTATTTACTATTATTTTTATTGCCATTATTAATAATTATTATAGTATGAATATCTTGTTTAAGTGATATTCATCCAACCTGAATGTTGTTTCTGGGAAGCTAGTCTAAAAGGAAAATGAGGTTCTGAAGGGTTACACTGTTCCTTGCAAATACGAGACGGGTGTTTGGAGAGACCGGCAAAGACGGATGGAAGAAATACCCTATAACTTGGACTGCATCCCCAGTCTCCAATTCCTAGATGTTTTCTCCAGCCTGTGAGATACTGGTAGTTTGCACAGCCTAGTATTTTCATTTGCTTTTCCTGAGGATGGGAGAGAGGAGGGGAGTGAGTGGAAAGGGGGAAGAGATGCCTTCTAAACATGCCGTTAAGTTAAAGATTTACAACTCACCAAGGCAGCTGGAAACCTGGGAAGCCAATAATGCTGTTCCCAGTGACTATCCCTGCCAGGAGTCCACCAGGATAGAGTAGAAGCTTGTAGAGAACCTCTCCGTTAACAGAGCAACTTCCACTCCCCTGCAGCCCCCGAAAAAAACGTATCTCCTCCTGAACTAAATCTGCAGTCACACCCCACTCACTTTGGAGTCTGATTTTTCTTTTTAGTATTATTTTTAAACACTACATTTTTAATGAACTAGATGCACAAATCGCTGCACACATTTACAGAACCTGAGTTAATAATGTGGCTTGATTTGCTCCCAGGTCTCTCCTGCTCCTAAGAAGGGCTACCATGCAAATTATATCCAACTTCCTCCCCATGAGTCCTACTTTCCTACCCGGGAATCCAAGCATCTCCCTCCACTCCATACACCCACCCCTTAAAAGGTTGCATCGTCGGTCTGAAATGCTTCTCCGGAGAGCCTAAGCAGGGAGAGGAGCAGGCAGACACAAACTGAGTGAGGCATTGCACGGGGAGCATGTCTCCACTTCTTTGAAAGGAAACCCAAAAAGTTCCCGGGATGGACTTCGGGCACATTAAAGTAGCGCGTTGAATATGCCTGCCTGGAGACTTCTCTCCCGGTGGAATTGAACTGCAACCCGTGCCTCCTAGCTTTCCCCCTCCAGCACACACACACATACTTTGCAATTTCATCTTCCCCCCCACTTCAGCTTGAGCTTTTTATTGCTGTTCGTATATCCCCGTTCCCACGCTGAAGGAAAAAAAAAAAAGAAGAAAAAGGAATGAACGCCCTGAGCAACTCACTGTCCTCCAGCCCTTTGGAGCGGACTGAAAGTATAGAACGACATGAAAAATAAAAATTAAAAAAGAAGGAGGAAGAGGAGGAGAAAAAAAAAAAAGCGGCAGTGCCTAACACACAACAGTTGTAAAATAGGGGCTCCCCAGCTCCGCGCACATCCACACACACACACACACCTCGCTGGAAAATGTGCGGCTCCCGAAGATAAATAAAGAAATCGGCTTAATCTTTTTCAGCACCACAGGCTGTGGACAGCTGCCTGCCAGCCGAGCCTCCCGCTCTGGCGCCTGGACTCTCGGGGTTTTGTCAAGTGGTGAAGAGGGGAAAAAAAAGACGGACGGGGGAAAATAAATAAAAATAGTAATAAAGAAATAAAACAGAACTGACCCCCTTCTTTGCCTCTCTCTCTTTTCTTTCCAGGAGGGTCTATTATTTCTTTCCCTCCGCCCCAGCCAGCCGCCTCCGCCCCCGGGCAGCCGAAAATGAAATAAAATGAAATCGAAAGAAAAGAAGGGAAGAGAGAGGCAGAGAGGGAGCGAGAGGATCCCTTCCTCTCCCGAGCTCTCCCGGGAAAGTTCAGGAGGTAACTCACCTTTGTGCATGCCAGTGAACCTGTCCTTCAGCACCGTCAGTTCATAGATCTTCCCGAACTCCTCGAAGAGCGGTTTGAGGTCTTTCTCGTCCAGGTTACGGGGGATCTGCCCAATAAAGAGCTTAATGGCATCGTGGTCCTTCATTGGGATGGTGGATGGGTTTCCGGGACTATGGTTTAATCCGTTCATATGCCCGTTGGTGCTGGGGTTGCTGTGATTGCTACTCAGGCTGGTATTGTCTGGTTGTCCGTTTGCTAACGTGGCCATCTTTATATACATAGAGAAAATCTTCTTTCCTTTTTTTCCCCCCTCTTCTTTTCTCTCTCCCTCCCTCTCTCTCTCTCTCTCTCTCGCTCTTTCACACACACACACACACACTCACACACACACACACTCCTCCCTCTCCGTCTCTCTCTCGCTCTGGGTCTGATCTGATTTTTTTTTTACATTGAAGATCTGTGTCCTTTCCGTTTAAACAGGCTGGATCGGTTCAAATTCCCAGCCAGACTAGGGGGTGGGGTGTGAGTGCGGGGATGTGTGTGTGTGCGGGGAAGGGAGGCTGGGGGTGGGGGATTTGCTTTTGCCTCTACTCTGCCGAAACCCCCTCCTCCCAGCCCAGCACCCCCCCGTCTGCCTGCCTGCCAGAAGCTTAATGGTATCTTCCAACACAGCCCCTGGCTATAAATAGCACTAGGCGCATGGCTCTTTGAGAGACAGTCAATTCCTATTGTGCCAAGTGAGCAAAGGGGAACGGTTGCGTTTTTAGGACCAATGATGATGATTTTTTTTTTCCTTTTCCTTTGCAAGCCCTCCGATCAATCGCTGTCGTTATAATTTCAGTGATCATCGGGAAAACTGCCTTTTATTTGAGAGGGGGGAAAAAAAAGCAAGGTGTTCTGACTTTTTCCTATTATGATGGTGCCTCTTATTTATTATTTACTCTTAATACGGTTTCGCAATTGATAATAAAAGCAGTTCAGATACGGACGAATCCTCGGGCTCAGAGGTTGCTTTTGCTGTGGTGGTGGTGGTGATGTTATAAGCTCTCTTTACTACATCTGTTCTTGTTGCATCTAAGAAAAAATGCATGCTCTTTATGTTTTCTTTTTTCTTTAATTACGCTGATGATAATGACATCAAGCTAGGAAAGGCGCAAATTGTATTATTGTAGGTCTTTAGAGGGAGAGAAAAAAAAAATCGAGAGGGCTATTGTTAATTTTTAGACTGCCGATATTTATTTTACATACGAGCAGCGCGGGCGTTATCTCCTATGCTAGCTACGTGTGTGTGTGTGTATGTGTGTATTGGAAAGGGATTGATTAGATAAGATTTCCTTGCCCAACTCTCAAGACATCAGAATATTCTGCCTCTCTCTGATGGAAACATAAATCGTATTTTGTAGCCATGAGGGATCGGGAGTCCCTTGTCCTAACAAAGCTCTCAGACAAAGTGCACGGTGCGGTGGGGAGGAAAGCAGCATTTGGGCTGGGGAGGGCCGGCAGGCTCGGATTAAGGACACGACTGCCCCTTGTCCCCCAAATAATAATAACAGTAATCCGGACGGTAACAAAACAAGGCGCTGCGTGTGCTCAGAGCAACCCCCCCGCCTCCCCGCCCGCATCTCCCCGCCCCGGTTCCCCTTCAATCTGTGCGGGGATGGAGCTCGGGGAAGCAGCGGCAGGCGAGAGCTCCAGGCAGCCTCCGAGTTACCTGGCCTGAACCGGCGCCCCCCTCCGCACCACCCCGCGGGCACAAAGGGGGCTCCGGGCTATTGTTCCCGGCTGTGGAGGCGGAGGGGCCCGAGGCGGGGGGCGCTGGGAGCGGGACCCCCCCCCCCTGCGGCCGCCGGTGCCTCCGGGGAGGGCGACGTTAACTCGTGCGAGCGGGGACGGGCTGGGGCAGCAGCAGCAGGAGGGTGGCTGTTACTTTACATTTGCGACGCTCCCGCATGCTCTATGGGCCGGCATGCATTTTTTTTTATTATTTTTATTAAAAATTAATAAAAATAAATAAAATAAAGCAATCTTTGTACGTAGCGAGGGCCACTTCTCAAATGTATTGGGGTTTCGTTTTAACAACAGAGCGGCGTCCTGCCTTTTCCTCTCCCTTCCAAAAAAAAAAAAAAAATTGTAACAAAAAAGCCACCCAAAGCAGGCGGCGCAGATATCACTACTACTCCCGCGGCTGCGGTGCTCGGACCAGCGACGGTCCCCTGTGAGGGGCCGGATCCGGAGTGCGGGGATGCGGGCGGGCAGGGGGCAGCCTTCCTCCTTCTCCTCCTCCTCCTCCCTTCGGCAGATAAAGGCGGCGGCGGCGGCCGCGGAGCCGCTTCCCGCAGGCGGCGGCAGGGCAGGGGCAGTCCCGAGGGGGCGGCCCCGAAGTGGGGGAGAGGGAGGAAGAAGGAAAGGGTGGGAGACGCCGGCCCCCCACCTGGGGGTGCTGCTCCGGCAGCCCCGGAGCCTCTCGCTGCTTTTTACGGCTCTTTGAGGATCTCCGGACACCGGCGGGGAAGCAGCTGCCGCCAGGCGCCGCGTGCGCGGCCGCGGAGCCGCAGCGCGTTGTTTGCGCCCGCCCGGGCGCTCCCTGCCCTCCCTTTCTGGGCATTTGGTACCGACGTTTAAAAGATGAGAGAGGGGAGCTCTGACAGCCCGGGAGCTGCGGGAAGGTTGTTACGTTCTCAACCCTGCGACTCCTCCGCTTGCAAATCCTGCTTTGGGCTGTGGTTAAAAAAAAAAACAAATCGTCAACAGCAACAAAAGCTTTAATGGAACAAAAATCTCCTGGTACCCCGCCCCTCACCCTGAACCAGGACGCTGAAAATCTTATTATATGCTTCTTCCAAATCCTAAAAGCACCCCTGCGATGGAGCCCGGAGGCTTGCTCAGAGAGTACTTTTTAATTTAAAAAGAGTATTCGCTATAGCCGAAAGTGAAACCTCCACCTCTCTTAACACCTTGTCCACAAGCAGGCCACTCTGCCTGCAATCACAGCTTATCCCAAATGAAAACCAATTAAAAGAGCAAGACAGTGAAACGAGTCATTTTGTTGCTCAGCAAGGGTGGCTTTTGGATACCTAGATACATATTTTTACAAACTTCGGGCTGGTCCGTGCCCCGGTTTCCTGGCGCAGGGAGTGCAGGCTTTGGGAAATGGATGCCGCTCCAGTACAGCCCCCTGGTGAACAGGCACAGCTGTGAGGGGTGGCAGGATGAAATAATATGGACACAAATATTGCTACAAGGGCTCTGAGATGAACACAGCTGCTCCCGTGGCTGGAAACAAGCTATACCCCATAAGCACTTTTTTTTTTTTTCTTTTATGTTTTCACTTTTTTCCATGTATAAGGGGCTGTACTGGATTTTAAACAGATAGAGTTTTATATAAACTGGACTTTGCCAAACTGTTCCTGAGTGAGAAACGTTTCCAGTGTAATCACAGTGGGTCCAGTCCAACAATCCATAACCAGGGGAGTCCACAGGAATTTTTCAAGAACAAGATCTTTAGTAACAGACTCCAGTTTCTTCCAGAGAGTGAAAACCATTTATCTGCTCACAAGAGAAATAAAGGAGTTAAAAGAAATATTCCAATATTATTATTAAAAATGCTTTTCTGTGCATCTGCTTGCAGGGGAAAAAAAAAAAAAAAGAGCAATCCCTTCCAAGCCTGTCTGTGGTCCCATTTTGCTCCTTCTCCTCACTCTGAGCCCTGCCTTTTTTGGGAGCAGCCCCACTATTTGTTTTGGGATAGGCTGTCGGTGAATTGCAGTACCTCGGAAGCAATGCTGCGCCGATTCAGCACAGCTGGAAAAACGCACCGGCACGGCTAGGCCATACACAGGAAGAGACAGATACGATGGGACCAGCCACAGGTATATGCACAACTCGCGGGAGAAAGGGTTTGCAGGATCGTCTTTGGCTTTTAATGTGCCTTTCAAAGAGCTTGATTGATTGCTGTTAATCCCGCGAACAACTCCGGTGTTGTTAACAGGACTGCCCGCATTAGAAGAGGTACTTGCATGCATTAGTATGCTCCTCGTCCCGGTGACGTCAGGAGACAGCTTTCCAATTTCCAGGAGGGCTGGATCAGGCCCTTGCTGGCAGCAAGTTTTTAATGAATGCTGTTTGGTGAGGGGAAGGGGGGGGATACATCAGTCCCGAATATCTTCATTCTCCCGGAAACCAGCAAGTAAAGAAGAAAGGCAGGAATAGGCTGAGAGGCTGCCGGAGGGGGGATTCTTCTGCAGAACTTCAAAACCCTGGACCCACACTCAGCACACAGAGCCATCAGCTACTGAATGACATCAGATGCATCGGGGAGAAGTTTTATTTCAAATAAACAGACGAAACAGGTATTAAAAAAAATCATCCATCTTTAAACCTCAGTAGCTAAATTGGCTGTCTCTTAAGTTCTCTCTACCATCTTATTTTGAGGGTTTTCAAATAAAATATCAGACCATTCAGAAAAGACAAACATCCTGGTCACAAGTAAAAGGTCTGCCTCTCAACCGCTATGAAAGGGCCCAATGCTGCAAAGTCTTCCATCCCAAATGGGATTTTTCACTTCAGTTTGTTAGGCTCTCTAGAGAGTGCTGGCAGAATCGGGCCTTATTAGCTGGGTAATCAGATAAAATATCTGAGAGGGGGCCTCTGGTACATCTAACAAAATGGGAAAAAAATCATCCGCTAGAATTTGGGTGAGAACCCAAGCATCGGGGATAGGCCCAATCCTGAAAAACTTAATCTGTGTTGTTGTTAATCAGTCTGCTGTGGTCAGAGGGATTATTCATCTGAGGAAGGATTACTCATGTGAACATTTGCAAGATTGTCCCTGAATTAATGTGTGAATCAGTGTGGGTGTTTCTTTTCTCTCTCTCTCTCTCTTTTTTTTTTTTTTTTTGCATTAGTTAGAATCAGGGAGGTTGATTGAGGAGAGAAATGAAAAACTATTTGCATCCAAAGGAGCTTACTATAGTCAATGAAATAAGCAACAAAAGCCACCGTTGTAACAAAAAGGAGCTTTGTTTATCGAAGCTTTTGGTTATGAAAGGAGTATTGGTTCCTTTCAGGTGATAAAGGGAAGGCTGTGTATGAACTTGGGGTTAATAGGTGACAGAAAAATAGAAAGGACCATGTGCTTGTGTGTTCGCATGTATGTTTAGATATAGGATTTGTGCAGATACATACACACACGTCATTAAATTCCACCCAATGGATTCTCCTGTTTAAACAGAGACCTCCAGAATATTCCTATTATTCATGCTGTGAACACGGTAAACATGTTGTAATAGTCCTTTGGAAAGAATATCAGGTTTATTATCTCCCCATTCCCTTTCCATCGTGTGTATGTCTCTGTACATAATCAGTAATGAAAGCAGGCAAGCTTGTATTGTAGGGACAATAATGCTTCACATTAATATGGTCCTTTTCATCATCAAATCATTGTGCAATCATTAACAAATTAATGCTCACAGCGCCCCTGTGAGGAAGGGAGATTTTACTTTAATAGGAGCTGGTAGCGCTGCCAATTATAAAGGGTGCCGGAGACGTCCTATAATAAAATCCTTTTCAGCTTTGATAAGCTGTGCAGATTTCAGCTGAAATTCTCCAAGTTGGGTGCCTGTATTAGGCTCAGATTCTTTATTTGGGGAAAAATTCAGATGGAGTGATCTGTCTGTTCCTGAGAATAACCCAGAGGAGGAGCGAGCTGCTTTGCACTCTGTCAAATGAGATGCTTTGTAAAGCTCTCCTGTCCCCATGCTTTACAGCATAATACCAGCAGCCGACAGGAGGTGAAGCTCTTTCTCGAGTCCTTTTGCTATCTCTGGAAAAATCTGCCCCAAAGTGGCCAATTAAAAGCCTTGGGAAAATGGCAATGTTCACATGCTCACCAGAGATGCAGATTTCCAAGGGCAGATTCCCTGATGCCTCTGCTGTCACCGGGTGCATGCCAGTGGAGAGTTATTCCTGTTCTTGCAACACTGCTTTGGGACAGGCCAGGAACAACTGGGGCCTGGATACCTGCAAGATAAGCAGGGAGCTGGGCTTTCTTCTGCTTTTAGGACCATCATGCAGAACCAAGAGTGTGACTAGAGCAGAATATGAAAAGAGACAGCTGGGGGGATTCAGGAAAGTTGGAAAGGGAAAGGAGGTCAGAGTACACTGGGATGGGCTGGGGCCAGAGACACAGAGACGGAGCAGAGACTGGTGTTCAGGCTTGGGGTAGCATCTACCCTTGCAAATTAACCAGGTCTGGAGCACAGGGTTAAGAACGGTACTGATTGCCCAGTCTTAGCAGTTTTTTGGCATAGTTTTGGTCCATGCAAACTATCAGTCTCCCAGACACCCTCTGGGTGCAATTTAGAGGTCATCCCAGGCCAATAGGGTATTCCCAAAAGGCAATATGGGCAAGGCCAGACTGTTCTCGGGAAAAAGAGAGTTTAGCCATATGGGCATGCTGTGCCATGTCATTTGGCCCCAGGGTTAAAAAAAATCACCAATTATTTATTTCTGCTGACACAGTTAGCCAAGGAGAGACTGGGAGGGAAGGCTGTGCTGAGGTGTATCAGTGTGCTTCTCAGTAGGAAAAACTGGAAAAATGGTGTGAAATGGGAAGGAAGATATCTAATGGAGAACTGACTGTGGTAGAATAACAGGGGCCAGAGAAAAATCAGGATAAGTGATAAAATGCACGAAAACGGCAGAGAACAAACAGTGGAAAGCACAGCGGAACTGAGAGCCTGTGAGGATGGAGAACGCAGGGACAAGGCATTAACAAGACAAAAAGGCAGGTTGAGAGAGGCCCAAGGAAACCAGCTAGAGGACTTGGCAGGGAGGAGGAAGAGATGCACAGGGATGAACTAGAAGCACAAGAGCTCCTGCCTCAAGGAGAATATTTGCCCAACAAAATCCATTCCTGCTCCATATAGGAGGCAGGATCCCCCCCATCCTCTGCAGTCAGCAGACGGAACTGCACACACTATCCCTTCTGTGAGGGATCATGTAATTAAAGGCTAAATTAGGATGCATCTGTACAACAAAGGCAAATTCAAGCTGTGCGTAAAACCTCCAGTCTGGGGTTTCTTAATGTTTAAGTGCTTGCCTTTGCAACCAGAATTCTTTTCTCCTAATTAGGGCTTACATGTATGTTTTTGTGTGTGTGGCCATCTATGTGTGTGTTTGCAGTTATCTTTTTTATCCAGATGATAACTATGAGATAGAACGCTGCAAGGAGAAAAAGTTTCACTATTTAGGGCCTTTTGTTGCTGCTGCTGTTATCTTCATCTTGGGATTTGAGGATTTTAACTCAATTTAGGTCAAAGACGGATTTAAGCCATGCATGTTGCCCTCCCATAACTGTAGTCACAGCCAGCACATATTCTTGAAAATCAAGCCCATGTCTGCAACAAACATAGCAGCTAATTTGTATTTGGGCCTTTTGCTACCCACTGAATTTACAGACAACCAAGCATGCAGAATAGGTGTGAATCACTACCATCCAAGTCTGAGGCCACTTTTAAAGTGAGGGTTTACAACTTCAAGGGAAACAATGGCAAAGTCAGTGACAAAATCCAGAACGTCTTGGTATCCTGTCGCATATTTAACTTCTGAAACTGAGTCTTTCTTTGAAGAATGTATGTTGAAGGCACAGCCTCAATATTGGATTTGCTTGCATGAATAAATACTTGTTTTACTAAACCTATTCTTGCTCCCATTTTATTCTGAAAGTAGCCGGAGGGATTGTCACTCAGGGTCCAGCAACAACATTGCCAACTTCATGCAGCCTTATTCTAATGCCGATGCATGGCAGATGACCAAGTGTTGACAGTGTGTGTACGTGTGCCTTGTGTAGGTATGCATGCATGGATACTCATGCATGGAAATACTGTAGTATTGTAGACAGAGAAGGGAACACTACAGCCAAGTGTGCAAAAACGTTCATCAGCTTCCTGTTAGCATTTTTCTGTATTCTTAAAAAAATAATATTTTCTTATTTTATATTACTTCTCTCTATCTCTTTTCTTCTCTGTCTGCAAGTATATCTACCTATTAGCCAGTTTTCTGCTGTCTTATGTCTAATATCTCTACCTGTATTATTAGTTATTTTTGTTACAAATACACTCACTTTCCTTAATGGTCAATTTTCTAGAATTTATGAATGTAATAAACTTTAGATCTGGTTCTTTACCTTTTTAATTTCTGCTTCTTATATCTCTTGTCCTTTTCTTTCCAGAATGGTAAATTGCTGATACTTTCAGCTGCCTTTTAAAGGCAAGACATGCAAATGGAACCTCTAAAGGAAATAATAAAGGGTATATAAACTGCCCAAAGCTTCAACAGAAAAGGTACAAACTACTGGTGATTCTAGCTACCTGTTTAGCTAACATAACTTTAATCAGCTTATGGAATGAACACAGGAGAATGTCTAGTTTCTGTGTCTACTCGAGTGTGAATTCTCTAGGGGAGAATCTTGGTCACCTTAAAATGTCCGCTGCAGCTGGGAGTTGTTTTCATCTCAGACATCCTTCTAACATCTCAACGAAACTGTATATTGTGTGTACCTCCCCAGAATCTTCTTAAAGGATAGGTGTAGTATAAGTGATGGCAGAATATAGATTCAGACTCCATTTGTCCAGGCAGGTAAAAGGAAATTGAACAGATCTTTTCCAGTATTTTCAGCTTCAGCTCTGATAGTTTGTTCTGGGCCTTGGATCAGCACTGAAGTTAGAACAGAGATTGCCCACCCTTTATGGTTTAAGCATTTATCCATTTAATTTAAGACCACCAGTCATGCCTGTAGTTGATGCTGAAAGATATCAAAGTGGTGTTAAGGGCCACACATTCCCACCATCTGAAGAGGAAATGCTGGATTTGAAGTCTGAAAGAAGTGCCAGATTTCTAGGAGGCAGCAGGTGAGACAAAATGTTTTGAGAGAAGTGAAAGAGCCTGGAGAAGGGGGAAGAAGAGGAAATCAAGAGGGAATGTAGAGGTAAAAGGAAACCTGTGATTCACAGAGAAGGCAAAAGATGGCAAAAGAGCTACAGTTTCCTGGAAAAATTAACAAAAAGTCTTGGTGAGGGAAAAATCTAGGATAGAAAACCCAGAGCTATCAGAGAAGAACTAGGTGGGCAAGAAGGCAAGAAGGTGAAGCCTTTCTGAGGAAGATCTGAACAATTAGGTCAATTAGATTCATAGGATTAGGATGGGGAGTCTGATATGAGAAATGAGATAGGTTGGAAGGGTAAAAGCATAAAATGAAAGAGGTTGAGTTTGGAGATAAATGTCCAAAAATATGTTGACTCTTCCAGATTCCATAGTGGAACAATAGTCTCTGACTCCTGTCATATCTACACTGTCATTATTTTCAGGTAGAAGACTGCCAAAATGTTCCAGCTCCATCCAGAGCAGTTTCTCATATAGACTGCAAGCCTTCTATTGCTATTGTCTACAGTGTGAAATGTTGTGACAGAAAGTAATGCAATGAGTCTAAAGATGTCATGACCCATGTGAATTTATGCACATCACACACGCACACAAATCAAAACATGTAAGATGAACAGAGAAATTTGCACAAATATTTGCATACATATATTAACATTTTAATAGTAAATAATGCAATGAAGAATGAAAAGCCTAGTACTTGAAAGTTAGGAAATGCCAATATTACTGTTGCATGTACAGTCAACATTCAGCCCTTTTGTGTGAAAGTATGAGGCAGTAAGGCACAGATGCAAATGGAAAGTCATCTCAATCCCATGGAAGAAAATCAAATGGCTTATTCGTATCCCAAAGAGGATCATTTAAGAATCAGAATCAAAACTGGGGGTGCCTGTCCAGTGGTTTTCCTTCCATTCATTGGCTCATGCTGTACGTCTGCTGGTGCCTGGGTGGGTGTTAACCCTGCTCCCTTGAAGAGTTAGAACAAGGCCAGAGGCAACTAGCTAGGTAGGTCATTGGACCAATATCTGTGAAAAACTTCAGTTGATGAGATTACTCCTCTGTACATAACATATTTACTATCTGTTTACTAAAAAAGAGCAGTCCTGAAAAAGAGATATGTGCACCAAGGGATCTTCTTTGCATCCACACAGCTAATGTAGATGGAGATTTTGGAACATTCCTGGTCTCCTGTTTCTCAGGCCCAAGCAAGCTTAGTCTGACCTACATTAGATCTAGCCTATCTATAAGATTTTATAAGCTTCATTGTCTTCTCTAGTCATCTTCAGGGGTCAAACTAAGGCTTTCTTTTTGTACGCCCCCATTAAAGACAGAGGGCCTGTCTGTTTGGAGAACACACAGGAGTCTGTGCTGGCCTGAAGATGGGAATGCAGTTTTTGGTATTGTATTCTGCAGGAAATTTGCTTCCCAAGAGAGCATATACTGCTGTCCAAGGGCCATCACTTTCCAGTCTCTTTGCATCTCCTGAGCTTTACAGAAAACCTGGATCAGATTACAGAGGATTACAGCCCAGGAAACCTCAGCTTTTTCATCTGAAGAGAAAGCTCTTTAAAGCAAATATGAGTTTTATCTCCATTGATTTGTGTAAAAGATCTTTGCCTATATTAGCTAAGGATCTTTTCCTTCATACCAAACAATTGAATAAGAAACTGTAATACTCTTCAGTTCCTTTATTTCTTTTCTTTATTAAAATTGGAAATGTGTGAGGTGGGAATACCTGTCTTAACACACAAGACCCAAAGCCACCATAACCCTCAGCATTCACCTTTGCTTGAAACACTGAAAATCATCTCAAATATTTGTAAGCATTGAAAGTTTCCAGGAATTCTTTATTCTTTTTTTTTCTCCCTGACATTTAAAATATATAAGTATATATTTTTAAAAAACTCCTCCAGCTGCCATATCCCCTTTCCATCCTTTCAAAACACTTGACTTGGTGAGCAGTAGATTTTATACCAAATTATCCCCAGTTATCACATCTCATTGATTTTGCTATTCTTGCAATAGAGCATATCAAAGCTTTGAAAATCAAAAGTCAATAAAGTCAGGTGGGCTGGGGAGGGTAATGTGTCTTCTGATGAATCAGTTCATCAGCTGAACAGTCTCAGCATACTCCCTAATATTGACCTTAATATTCTGGGACACTTTTTGCCACATGCAGCTTTTGACTGCTCTTGATTTCTATGGTGACATTAGTAGGATAATATTCTCCTTTTACTTAAGCCTGTGTAAACTGGAAGATGCTGTTGTTAATGAATTTACATGTAAGTAGGGACTATGCTGAATGCTATTAGTTCCTAATTTTAACAGATTACAGGACTTGTGAACTGCCAAGTGTTTCCAGGTCCCTGAACTCATACCAGGATCAGATTCAGGACTCTATCAAAGCTCCTATGTCACCATTTCCATGGAAAAGAAAAAAAAAAAAAAGTGAGACTCGTAGCCTGGATGGGAATTATTGTGAGTTGTATTTAGACTCTTCTGATTTGGGCAATGAGGAGATTAGAGCCACAACATTGTAATAAAAAATATTTGTTTGCTCGTCAGTTTGGACCCAGTCTTGATATATGTTGGCCTACCCTGAATCCTAAAGCACTCGGTAGACTTTTCAAGATTTCCCACATTTGTGTTGTGCTAAAATTGAGAGATATGAATGATGAGGACTATGTTTCAACCCTGTGTCGAACACCAATCTTAATAGGGATTTCACCTATATATGATGACCTTCAGTTTCCTCTCTGTACAATGGATTGAATAATGAGAGTCATTCTGTGTTTTTAACGTGAATGAATTTATATTTTGCCTCCTACAAGTGGCAAGACCTTACAAGTTAGGAGGTGAAACTTCAGTTCACTCTTTGGAGTTCAGTCTTTGACAAGTCAGGACTATTCCTGACTTGTCAAAACTGGCCAGTGGTGATGCTTCTGCCTCTCCATGAAATACAAAGTTTATCATGATTAGACTCCTAAGATATCTAATGAATTCCTAAAACCAGGTGGGATGGTGTCAGTCCAAAATTCGTAAATGATCCATGAATGCACAGAATAAAGATCACTATGGTTGCTAAATGCTGTGTAACTCATAGGAGTTCCCCTGTTAGCAATAATTTTCTAGGAGACAATTTAGTTACTGGACTGAAGTCCTTGGTAACCTTAGCAGAATGAAATACTTTTCTGCAACAGGACTCAATGCTCTGTAGCTACAGTGAATGCAAAGGACTGAACATAATGCTGTTGTTGGCCCACTACCAGTTTCTGTTTTAAGAACAGTCTGAAATCCTCTACCTGATCAATCAGACAAGGTCCAAGATGAAATAAAACTGTAAAGACAAATACCTTCAGAAATGAAGGGTGGAATATGGGAGCCTGGGCATGATAATAGCAGGATTTATTAAAGAGAATGGAAGGTGCAACTCTTCCTTGAATCCATCCTCCCATAGACTGTCCAGGGGGATGGTCAGAATTCCTTGTCAACAAGGAAACAGATGAATATAGAGTTAATAATGTTCCCAAGGCCATCATTCTTCTGCCGAAACAGATTTTAATACAGAAGGCTACATGTGAGCTATTTTTGTGCCTACAATGACTGTTGTGTTTGCCTCCACTCCCGGCATCACTCTCATTGTACTGTATGTAAAGCACTTTGGGACACATTGGCTATGAAAAGAAGTTCAATTTGTGAAACCAAATTCCATTCTATCCACAGTCACCACACACTGAGCTGAGTCAGCTCTGCATTCATTTCACATATTTTTTCCTGGATTTACAGTTTCTGCCTGCCTTCAGAGTTACTGAGGAAGCACAGGTGATTTTACATATATCATAGAGATATTATATATTTCATATATAAATATATACCATACATACACACAGATAGAGTCTGTAGAAATTACTCATAATGCTCATAATGAAAACCAGGAGACATGAAAAAAAAATCAGTTCATGCTTTTGTTTGCTAGAAATTTTCCATTGCTTTTCCACTGAATGATGTTCCTGTACTATCTACATAATAAGTACCCTCTTTCTTCAGATAATTAAAGAGATGCTGCCCATATCCAACTAAGATTATATATTTATACATGGCAACCTTCTATTAATAAACATGTGAGATTGTTATAACTGAACAAAACCTCACAACTCTTCATTATGTCCCTCCACTCAGGCTCTTCATTATCCTCTCCTTGTGCATTTAACATTGGAGAATGATGTCAGAGAAACAGTCTCAGCAAAAGGGCAAGGCAGTTTAGCTTATTGTCTCACACCTGGGGTGTGATGATTTGGACTCCATTCTCGCTCCTGATTTTTGGTGTGGCTGTAGGCCACTTTGCTTTGTGTTTCATGAGCTCTAAAATGGGAACAGTATTATTTCGCCCTTACCTCTCTGCCACACACAGAGTCGTTCAATGAAACTCAGTAGAAAACCATTGTCTTTTTCAAGGCTGCATGTTTGCCTATGGAATTTCACTGATTGTCTCAAGAGGGTGATCCTATACCCCCCACAGAGAAAGAAAAAGCTCCCTCTGAATGTGATGGTGCAATTTGTATTCCTGTATTCTCGCCTTCCCTGTAACATTAGAACCAAAGCAAATTATGTTAGACCAACAGATGGGTCTAGGGAAAAAAAAAAAAGATGTAGGCAAGCTATTGGGCATATGAGCTTGAGAAGAGAAGCTTGCTCATGAGTGGCAAAGCTCTTTTGTTATTAAGGTTTTTTTCCTTCAGCAGTATGGTTGGATTCACTTCTGCACTCTCAACTTTAACTCATCTTATTCCTATGCTTAAGTCCTCTTCATTACAAAAGAAACATGCAACCCTCACCTCTACAAAATAATCCATAAGCAAATCAACTTATCAACTTATTTTCTCCTACAAAAGCACAAACACATACAGACAATATGCGTGTTGCAGTCTATCATCTCCTCTCTATGCCAGAGAATCAGCTCTTCTTGCTCCAGAACCAGTGCACCTGGGTCACCCTCAGTCTCACTTGTGCAGAGCTGAACAGGAGAGCTTGGATGCCTTTCCAGGCCTTGAATATGCTTTTTACCACCTTTGCAATTGTAAGATTCGTATAGCTTTCACCCAAAAGGGGACACTGAAATCACTGAAAATTTATGTGTTGATAATTAAATAAATACGCAAACACTAGTCTTTTGCTTCTAGTACTGTGGTAGTCAAGGGAAAATGCAGATAACGAAGCATGGACAGTTCTAATTTGAACAGTATGGTGTTTGCCCATTTTGCACAACCTAGCCTAGTACCTAAGTAAATGAGTTTGTTCCACTTCTTCATTTCCTGCTCACCTTGCATCACTTCTCATCTCTCTGCTCTCCCACTCCTTCTTATCTTACGCCTCTCTTCTGTCATCTTGGGCTCAGTAATTCTGTTGTCTCAAGGCTTGATGTCCATTGCATATTGTTTTAACTCAGGACTTCTGTGCTTTTTTTTTTTTTTTTTTTTTTCCCATTTTCTCTTTTCTTCTGGGTAGCTAAAAATATGTCGTCACATTTGACTTCCCCAATAAATCCTGTTATCCCTGCCCAGTTGCCAGCTTTCTCACTTACTGTCATTATCAGCTATATCCTATTCACTCTAATCTAGTTATCTAGTCTCTTTATCAGCTTATCTTACCAGTCCTCACCCAAGCAAAACTCCTTTGATTCCAACAGCAAAGACAAAGGTGCTCCTGTCCTCTTTGGAATGGGCAGTTCTGAATCAAATTCAAAGCTTATGACAGATGTTTCTGTAAATAAAAACACACACACAAAAAAACCAAACCAAACCAAACCAAAACAAAACCTTTCAAAGCACTCCTGTCAAAAAAGGTTTAGGAAGTTGATTCTGCTTGGAGACCAGGCAGGCTTTCACTCAAGTCATGCGACAAGCAGTCACCTCTCCAAGATTTTGCCGCAAAGCCTTGTACTACTTTTCCAACAAAATCCTCCAAGCCTCCCACTTCTTAGCCTCTACCAGACTCTTCCAGGTGCTCACTGATGAAAAACACTGTCTTGATAAAGAACACTTTGGCAAACTGTACCCTGTGTGCCTCCTTCCTATGAATAATACAATATTTCTCACCCACCCTGCAACTAGGGCTACATTCATCTGAGCCTGAACTAAAATCTTGCACCAAACTACTGTTCTTTTTATTATCTAAAAGGAACATCTTGAAATGTTCAACTTCTGCATGCAAAACACCAGCTTTAGCATGCCAGGACCTTTGGAAGAACTCAGTGAAAGGTGTCCAAATTGTCAAGAAAAGTTTCCTTCCAGTAGAAAAGATGATGAAGTTTCAGTTCTCTGTGCTGAATCAGTAGCCCAGCAGTGCGTTAGCTGGCAGTGCAATGCAAAATGTAGTTTTTTTCAGATAAGATGCAAAACTGTGGTCCTAAGAGGCCAGGGATCATTGAGAACAGCATCTGTTTAATATCAGCTAGCAACCAGACAATTTTCTAGATCTGGAAGTGAAGGAAAAAATCTCTCCTTCAGTGATACTGCAGCAATATTATATGTAGATAAAATGTGATTATATTAGCTGGAATTAGAGTAGGACAACAAAGCAAAAATGGTTGTGGGAACTTCAATAACTGTAAATAGGCAGGACAAGGTTTGTTATCTTGATTTGAAAGACAGCATCTGCAGAAGCATGATGCTCTCTGTGACCTCAGCGGAGCCCTGCTTTTAACTGGCATGAAGTGGAAAAAAATGAGGTCTTTTACTGACTCATTCCCATTTCCTGAGTCACTCGGGTTTCCCTTGCAGGTCTCCCATCGAAACATTGTTGTAACGTTGCATTAGTGGCAATGCCATAATTAAAGCTGGGTTGTGATACCTTATAATGTAAATTCCTCTGCACTACATTTGAGTGATTGAATTCTTTCTCCAAATTTGGCACAAATTCATCAAAAGAAATATTTGCTTTCTATTTTTTTTTTCTGTCTTCAAAAACAAAATAAAATATTCTGGCATTTTACTGAGAAAATCTTTAAAGACAGTTCTGTTAAAAATGTGAATATGTTTGTTTATTTTTGTTTTCTTAGATATTTTTTCAATGTCCCCATTAATTTAAGACAATCTCTCCATGCTTCCTATTTCACCCTCTGACTCATCTTTAGGATTTCTCAGTCATATGCTGTGCAGTGGGAGTTGAAATAATCAGCAGAAAAGTCAGGCTCCTCTGTCTTTTTTTTTTTTCCTAATGTCATAACTGAATCAAGATATGCCAAGGAAAATGAGCCACTTGCCAAAGATGCAGAAAGAAAAGTTACAAATAGGCTATGCTGTTAAACTAAATGATTTTACCAGAGTCAAATTAATAATAATATTGTTTTTAGACCTCTGGCAGTTGTGAGGGAACCAATTCTAACAATATAAAATTGAACAATTCAATAGCTAGGATCTAGAAGATGGAGAGTTGATTTCCTCCTAAAGTACAAACTCTCCGCGTGACTGTTTTAGTTCTCCATATGTCAGGGAAGAATTATAGCATTTCTTTCCCTTGCAGGAATGTTGGTAGGATAAATACATTGGGGACTGGGAGGTACTCATGGCCAGACTCATCCCACTTAACTCTGACACCTATCTGAGGTACCCAAGAAGAAGATTATTTATGCAAAGCTATATAGAGTCAAGCCAGAAGGACAGGCATCTGCAGAAGACAATTCAGCCTGCTTGAGTTGTGAGTCATCTACAGGAACTGTTTATCTTTTTCTTTTGAAGCTAGGGTAACTATGTACCTAGGGATGGCATATGGTTGTCTGAACAGAGGTATCTAATAATAAATCAGATGCCCTGCAACATTTGTATGGGGCAGGTAGATATGACAGGACTTTCAGGAGGTTTGCAGCTTTCTGGAGTGGTAACTAGAGGCAGGGTGGAATGTCCTACAGTTTTAATGTGGCATTGTAAGCCTATCTGTAGGCAACACAGTCCTGCTCAGTGTCTAACATAGGTGAATACATCCGGCCTCAAGGACTACGCAAATGAAGGCCACCTAGGAATTGAAAAGGGATTTTCAGTTAGACATAGTAACACCCTGTTGAAGACTTCTGCTGATAGAAAACATTGTGCATATCTTGGAAAGTGTATCAAACATAGGAATTATCTTTCCTGTTCAATCCACCTTCTTTTTTCAGCTTTTAGCTTCTGACAGTTTTAATTAAACAACATTAGCTATAAGCTTGGTTAGGTGTAAGGACTGATAAAAAATCAAGTGGGTAAGATTAAGTTATATCACACAGTGATTATTCAATGGAGTATTAGAGAAGTGGCATTTCCTGACATCACTGCAGACCATATGGCACACAACTCCCCTCCTCTCAGCTTCTGGCCATTAGGTGCTCTTGGTCTTGAAAGACATGGAGGCACAGTGTCTGCTATACCTCTGCTCCCAGACTGGCAGCTGCTCTGTGTGTGCAGGGTGTTCATTTGTGTCTCAAAGATATTACTGTGCCACTGAGAAGGGGTGAGGGTGCACATGTGTGATCTTGCAGTAGCCTCTGTGAGTGCTAGCAAAGATACTATACAGAAAAATTGAGATCATTCTTGTGAATGTCATGAAATCCCACTTGTCTGGTGCTTCCTGTGGACGTTGTTCATATTTGTCTCCCTGTGGATGCATCTGTGGTCATCCTTGCCTCTGAGCACCTCCCTCAGCTAAGTTGATTGCTGATCTTTTTTAAGAAACTGAAATTAATAGCCTTGTTGCTGTAAGCTTCCTGTAAAGTCAACAGAGAGACAGAGAGATCCAGACAGTGGTTCAGATGGTGGGCTGAACCCCTCTAGAGGTGCCTAGGATGCCTCTGCACCTGAACTAGGCACCTCAGCTAGTTTAAAGCTGCATAGGATGCATAGGAGTCAAAGTATTTAAAAAGTTTATCTTTAGAAACTCCTACAAATTCTTCCCTAATCATGAGAGATACGACTCTGTTGTATAATGCTGTTCCTTCTCCACATCACTGGCTTCTTTTACCATTTCTCAGCTCCAGTGCCTTGCTCTGACTTGCAGTATTTGAAAGAATATAAACTTTCTTCCCTGTCCTCTTGATTATTCCTTCCAACCTTGCTAATAGCTGACCAGCTTTCCCCTGCACTGTAGCACAGTATATAATAACCTGCAATTATTGTCCATTTAGGCTTTCCCCTGGGTCTGCTTTATTCCTGCATTCAGTGGACCTGTACACTGCTTTTCTGCTGATTTTACTACCAGATTCATTACTGCTGAGAAGAAAAAAAAAATCACTGATGATCTACAACCTGTTATATAATTTTCCCGTCTGTCGTTCTTATCTTTTTTTTTCCAGTTCCTTGGCCTACTGTAGAGACTTTACGAAAATTGCTTTATAATAGGCCTTCCTCAGCTGTTGCATCCTGTTCTGTACTGGATCACTTTTGAGTACTTTGCTGCTGCCTTCTGTACTCTGTGCAGCAGTTCTAGTTAATGTGTTATCTGGAGGTCAGTGTGCATCATATAACTGTGCTGCATTTTCACCCTCTTTGCCTTCTTTTCTGGTCAGGACAGCCAAGGTAACTTCCAAATGCTGTGGGTTATTAGAAATTCTATTGCTTTTATTTTTCATTAAGATTTAGGAAATTGCTACAGTAGACCTGATCTGTTTCCTAGTATCTGCAAACGAAATGTGCTGTATCAACAGAGTATCTGTCTGCTGTCTTTTTCCATGGTCTTTTGCTATCCAGGCCTAGGTTAGGTAGGCTTGTAAACCTTTCATGTACAGAAAATCTGGTACTAAAGGTCTAAATACTGCATCTTTCTCCAGGCAAAGTCAAGTAGCATTTATGAGACTTAAGAGACAAAGGCATAACAGTATGAGTTAGGTTTCTAAACAATTCAGAGTACCTAGACCATTGTAGACTTTAATTTATGAAGGCATATTGTTTTATACCTACTTTTTACATATATTTTTTTAATACGCTGCTGGTTAATTCAATCATCTTTGAATTTATCCAGTTTGTTCCTGTAAATATCGCAGATGTATCTGTGTGCTCTTATTAAGGCCTACATGTGTGCTGCTCCAAGTGTTAAACATATATCATTGCTCATTCAAACTAAGCCAAACATCTGCTGCATCTCATTAATATATGTCCATATGTACTTTTCCTTAGCCCTGAGGCATTATAGCTATGTTAATGGGCAGTGATCATGCATGTCCTAGATCTGCCCACTTCAGTGGCAGCCTTGCTGTTGAAATGCACAGAAGCAAGGGATGAACTTTGGTCTTTTGTACATGCATCCACAGTAGAGTTCTATCACTCTGCCAGGCCTGATCTATGTCCCATGGACTTCGGCTGGGGCACTTGGTCCTGATCTCCAGGAGGCTGTTTGTGCTACCCTCTAGTGGCCAACACACAAAGAATACAACCAAACCATGAGTGCAGGCCAATTTTATGCAAAGGTGATTCTAGATTTTTTGACACCATGAAATCAAAGCAAACCTTTTTGAAAGGTGAGGAAAAAAAAAGGCAACAACAACAATAGCAAATAAATTTGTTAAATGTTAAAGGTTGGGAATTAAAAGGAACTTCTAAAATATATGTAATTTGCATAATATGACACCTTGATGAAATGGAAGGTGCTTTTAGACCCTAGGCAGACACTCAGAGTTTTTAAATACATCAGAGATTTCTTGTGTGAACAGAAGGCAATAGTTTGATGTTCCCACTCACCCTCAGTAAAATATGACAAAAATACTGTGTTCCCACACTCTTTGTCTCTTTTCGACATAAAGTTTTTCAGCAACAGAAACTCTTCTTAAGTGTTCATACAGCACAAAGAAGTTCAGCTCTTGGTTAAACTCTCCCAGAGCTGTGAAAGCAATAATTAAATACTGTTTGATGAAAATCAGGAGTGCTGAAGGGAAGATGAGGGAAGATAGAACTAAAAGCTGGAGAAGTACTGACCCAAGAAGGGTGCTTGAAAGCTTTCTAAGAGCACGGGAAAGGGTTTCCAAGACTGAGCTATCTCAGTTGCTGGATGCTGATATAGGTCTCAGGCAGTGCAAATGGAAGAATTAAGAAAAGGTGAGGAAGGACAGTGGCACAATACGACTAACTGATCAGTGAAGAAAAATGGACTAAAAAAAAAAAAAGCTGAAGTTCTGAGCACTGCAAGGATTTGACTACTAGTAGGATTTAGCATTTATAGGAAAATAACTAATACTCTGTTTTCCCTCCTTCCTATTCTGCCCCACAGAAATGGACCTTTTATGACACTCAAAGAGTCATAGATTTCTTCATACAAAATAAGCTCAACAAGAATCATGCAAACTGTCGTGCAGAACTAGCAGAAAACATTTTCTTCCAGTACCATTTTTTCAAATGAATGGACAAAGTGTTAGTGGTGGACCTGTTTTAGTTCCAGACGTGAGACATGATTGTACTGCTTCTTGTACTGCTTTGGGACCTAGGGAAGGAATGTTCCCACACATTCACATTGGCATAACATTTTCTCAGAAAGCTAAAGGTCCCTTAGCAAAGATTTTCAGAAATCCTGAAGGTCTCTTATATACAACTATGTACAACGAGAGTGAAGAAATGTAATTACTAGTTCTGTGGTATTCAAAAGCTGCCAATTGCTTCCAAAGCATAAATAGTATTGACTTTCATTAGTGATAACTTCCATAGCACTGTTCAGAGGTCAAAGGAGAAACGTAGGTGGAGGTAAACCCATAAGTTTAGGGGGAAAATCCAAAAACTCACTTAACTGTTTCAGATGGCATGAAACAGTACCTAACTTTATCACCCAGCGTCTGACAACCATCTTACAATAGCGTGTGTAAGAAAGTCTATGTCTTTTACTGGGCATTTGAAGGAGAGCTGCCATTTTGTTTATGCTATGCTCCTGGAAACCTATCTCCTCTGGGGCTATTTTAGACTCATGAAATCGTAGCCCTTAATTCAAGGGGTTTGATGCAGTAGGCAAAAATCAAAGTAAGACTTACATTCATAAAAAACTCATGAGTTTGGCAAAGAGGACAAGACAGCAGCTGAGAGTTTTGAATTGAAAGCTTAGTGGTTAGATCACTGTTCCTTAGTGTTTGTCTTCAAAGTTGTACTCCCAGAAAGAAGGGCAGGCAACCTAGATACTAAGTGGAAGATCAGATTAACCCTGACATTTCTAGGTCAAGGGAATAACTGAGGTCATGCCTTTCCCATACCTACCAAAGTCACATCTGTGCTGATCAGAAAGCTCATGGAAGTACTGATACAAAATTCAGGAGGGCAAATGGTGCTGCTACTCTTTAAAATGCAACATGTCAACAATTACTGACGTTTTCACTCACTACTTCACTGTGTATGTTCTACCCTGTCTCTCTAAAGCAATCTTATAAATCATTGAAGAGAATGGTTCTATTTTTGCCTCAGATATCCCAGCCTTGAAATCTTATGAATATTTTCTAAATTAGGTCTGTAGTTTACTAGATTATTTCATTATTTATAAGTGGCTGCTTTATTTTCTTTGCTGGTTCTTACTTTGGGGAACAGTAGTTTGGAGAGAGAACAGTCAAGCAACTAGATACTGTTTGATGAAGAGCAGCTGTCCTTTCTGTGTCCATAATACATTTATTCTCAAGTTCTGTATATTCTAGAGATTTTATGTTATTTGAGAAGAAAATCAAAGCTAAGATAACTTCAGTTAATAATACTTGGGAAGTGGCTCAGGGTTAGTGAATATAGAAACATAAAATAATCTCAGATTATCTCTGCTTATTGCATGCTTGATAGCTGTTCATCGCATGCTAAAGAACCTCCAACAATGGAGATGTTACAAGATTTCTAAGCAATTTACTCAGTTGCTTAGCTATTCTCCGTCAGGAGAACATTTTCCTGATGTCTAATCTAAACCTGCTTTGCTGTAATTTAAGTCCATTCTTTCTTTTCCTATCCACAGTGACTCTGAAGTACAATTCATCACACTTGTCTTTCTTAGCAGCTTTTGAACAGCAGAAACATTAACTTGTCTCATGGTATTTTCCACCTTTCTAGTCAAACTGCACCCATTCCTTAAATTTTCTTCTGAAAACAAACAGGACATGTATGGCATTACAATGAAACAGCCAATATGCCTAGTGCTTTGGCTATGATCTACTATTTTTGGTCCAAACCTTGACTTTTCTTTGCTTTCTAGGGTCATATTTGTGTTTTAAATTCTTTCTCAGTTTTCCTTTGATGCTGTTCCTCCAGGAGTTTCACACAAATCTGAATCCAATCAGCTACTCTATTAATTACAATTCTAACACTTTCACTTTTAGCATACTGTTTGGCTTAGTGTATTCAGATTTAATATGATAGAAATGGGGAGAAAACGAAAAATTTTTTTTGGAAGGAAAATGGGAAAGCAGGAGCTGTTGTTGTGTTTCTGCTTTTTGTCTGAGATTGCTGCCTTTTTCCATTTAAAAATTTGTTTACTGTTATCATTTAACATCCTGTACTATTGAATCCCTCATTGAATCCATGTGTTTGCAGTGTTTGAAGACATAAATTGTAATTGAACAATTCTTCAGTAGTTGGGTTATGAAGTATAGGGGTCTCTTCATTACTTTGAGTTTGTTCTTTTTTTTTTTAAGAAAACCTTCAGTATTGACCTTTTTTTTCTTTTCTAAAAGTAAAAAAATCCTATTTTTAAATTTTAAAAAACAGTATTTGAAAAAATCAAAAAGTTGAACTCTATCTATGATTGATTGTAGATAATTGATTGTAAATAACACAAGGAAAAGGTAATGACAGTGTAAACTAGAAAGAAAGAAAATCTTGAAATAGTGTTTAAATCACAATACATGAAACATACAGCCGTCCTCAGGTATCGGAAAGTTTATTTCACATACTGTTGTAAATAGAAATGATTTTACCTTTAACTTTGCCTATTTTTCTGGGTTTCCCTCTGCTGTTTGACTGTAGTTTATGAAAGACACTACAGAATATGATACCTAGAGTGATCGTCTTTGTAAAGGTAACAAGTACCAGCTCTTTCGATAACACCAGTGTTTTGTTGGGTCTCCCAGAACTACACTTTCATCAGTTTGTAATATTTATGGGCTCCTGTGCAGGGACTGTCACTTTTCCATGATAGAATTGTGTGGAGGCTTACTTCAAGGATAGTTACATGAGACGGGACGGAGATAGTTACACAGTCTCAGCCACAAAAGTTCATCATCCAGTAAAGATGGTCACTGCTGGACCCCAGGTGTTGGATCCCAGGTGTTGAGGTAAACCCATCACTTTGTTTCTAGACATTATGCAAACAGAACGATCATGGTCCATGTTGTCATAGACACATTACATTGAAAACGCTGGCTTTGGTCATCTTCTATGCTAGCTGCATGACTTGGTTTCATTAAGTTTTCTCTTATATATGAGATTTCACATATATGTTAATTTGATTATTAATTTATACCGTACAAATTCCTTTGTTTCTTACTGTATAAATTACATAGCTATGAAAATTATAATGAGTAATAAAGCAAGTCCTGAGTCAGAGTTTTTATTGCTGCACCTTTTTGAATGTCCATTGCTTGATAACTAACATGACTCATGCATTTATCTATTTTGTGGGCAATGTGAGAGTCTCCACATTTTCACTACTTAAGATTTTTAAACTATATGATTTGTAAATTATGCAAACGATGCCAAGTTTCAACTTTAAACGTTTCTTAAGTGGAGGGGTTGGCACTTTATACAGTAGATAATAGTCCCAGATAATGGATTCATTAGATGTTGTGGGATCTTGTCGCATCTAAAAAGTAGGTCGTTTTCTCTCAGAAAGGCAGCTCTGGTTGCTCTGTTTCCTGTTAAGGTTCATGACATTTCCCATTACAAGCCCCTCTATCCTGTGCCTGCTAGCTTTTCCATCTTGGGTGTTAGCCTTTGTAGAAAAATATTGACTAAAAGCACTAACTCTTCCTGAGAACATAACTACAGAAAAATATATTACTTGTCCTACCTAGAAATTCCTGTTAATGTTTTGTTAATTAATCTCCAACTCTATGAGATGCTGATGTAAGGAATCAAGACCTCAGATAAAGACCTTTGTCTGGGAGATGTGCCCCTTTATATGCTCAGGACTTAACTGAGCTACAGACTTTTAAAATTCACAAATTCCTTTTGCTTATTAGAGATACTTTAAATCTCAACTGAGAAGTTCAATTTTAACTTCAGTTGCAGGTCAGAGCTACTGTGGGCTGGGACAGGTTTGCCATTTCAGTACTGTCTGCCCTGTGCTTCTCTTTCCTTTATGCTCTCCTTACCTGGATCTAGTTGGAGGAGAAAATTGCTTGATACAAATGCAGATAAGAGAAAAATTGGCCCCCAAATGGTTTAAATAGCTTAGGACAAAACATTTTTAGAATGGAGAGTGGACAGGGAGGCAGAAGAAGTTAAAAAAACAAAAACAAAAACAAAACAAAAACAAAACAAAAACACCTTGAATTTGGGGGCAAACTAGATACCTGAGTGAAGCTGCATATGATAACAACTTTTAGGATTGTATAGGGCAGGGAGACAAGAGGGGGCTAAGGATGGATGCTGAGGACAAAAAAAAAAAACACATTGTGGGCAGAGAATATTTGAAATGGTAATTAATATCTTTTATCAAATTCCTGAGGATTCAGTGAAGAAAGAATTCAGTGAATTCATTGGGTTAGGTTCTGAAGATGCAAAACCTCACATAAAGTGAGCCTCACTGAAAAGTCAGGTACTGGCTATCTCAACAGAGTACATTTTAAGACTTAATATCTCAGTATCTCAGTTTCTAACAGTATAGACAATGTAAACAAAACACTGAAGGGCTGTAAAGTGATATCTGTTTTGCCATGCACTGAAAATGAAGGCAAAATTATTTTAAAGGTTTTAAAATGAAAGTGTTCTATTTTGTTTTTCCAGCAAAACTGTTTTATTAAAATAATAGCATTGTTAATTTTGTTATTAAAATAATTTTTAATATAATGCTTCTTTAAATTCCCTCAGAGAAAAGCCTCTGACTAAGTTAAAGTACACCTCTATTCTTCACACAAATATTTTATTACACAAAAGGCTCTACTTTTCAATTCTAGTTATATTTTCTGCCTGTTTTCCTTAAAATCACAAGGGAAGAGACAGAAATAAAACTAAGCCTAGGAAACTTCTCCTTTACAAGTCAGAAAGCTGCTAGCACGATGCTTCTTGATGCAATGGAGTGATAGTTTTTTCTGAGATGAACATTTGCAGCATCTAAACTCACTTCCTCAAGCAACCATCAGATGGTAGCAATGCTTGTTTGCTATCTACCATGCACTAACTTCAAAGCGGGATGCAGAAATGAAGGCCGTTACTGCCAGTGCCTTCAACCACCCAGTTGCCTTTCCAGAGTGCTCTGATCTTAGCATTTCGGAGGACACGAAAGCTGCAGATCACAGCTTTATTGCTGAGGTAGACGGTATGTAAAACTATCTGATCTTATATGCACAGAGTTGTAGCCAATAGCCACATGCATGAGGGAACAGATGAAGCCCAAGGGAAACGCAGATGTCCTGTCCCTGATTTTATTCTCTAAGTTTTGGGTTGGTACAGCTGCAAAGAAGGACTCTGAGGTGTGCAGGAATAAAAGTAGCAAGGAAATTAATCTGGGGCCGGGAAACTAACTGCAATAGAAATTCTCCGGGAAAAGGATCTAATGTTTCAGAAGGGCGGGAGGACATGTCCCTGTAGTGCATAGGAGTCCATGGCAACTCAATAAAAATTTCCTTATCGAAGGCCTGGTCTAAGGTCATTAAAAAAAAAAAAAAACACAAAGACAACCTCTACTATGGATGCTTCTAATCTAACATCATCCTTGAACCTAAGGACGGAATTCAGCCCTTTTGACTTTAAATGTCTAGAAGTTGGACACCACCTGGACATCATGACCCACATACAGCCAGCAGGGAGGTGGAGACCTCTCCAGAAAGAAAAACATTTGTTAGCTTAGATACCATCTTTTGGGCAAAATGAATCCCCCTGTGAAGGTGTCTGTTCCTCTCTACTGACCAGAAATAGATCTTGTTTTACTATCTTAGATTTTGGCACCTAATTTTAGGAATGATCGACTCCCCTGATGTCATTGAAAGGTACAGTTCCCAACACAGTATTTGCTTTCCCTTCTTAATCAAAAAATAAGAATAGACTTGACAGAGAGTATGCAAATGACATACAATCAAAAACATCTGTAACCATAATATTCCGCTCATTAACAATTTTAAATTAATTGATTCATCTCTAGTTGCTTAAATTACTAAGTTTCTCCTGAGATGCCAGCGCTACTAGGATTGTCACTGGGAGTTAGAAAGTATGTTTATTCACTAGTGTTATTTTGCCAATTTCCCTTAATGTCAGGGACTGACTTCTTCAACATACCGAGGCATTTTGCTGAGAGATCTGATGCAGCTGCTCTGAGTGCTGCATCTTTGGGTTCACCTTGTCTTGCCATGTGTGGTGCTTGTGTGATCCCTTCTTTGGCAAAATGTCCCTTTTATTTCCCCTCCAGCCCCTGTCCCCTTCATCTGCAAATGTCTCCTGCTCAGTCTTCCCGAGGTGGCAGCTTCATTAAACCGTGGGATGGACGCTTGGGGCGTCTTTACTGTTTGAGACAACTAATTCCCATCAGTAAATTACTAAACTGTAGCCCACTGTCAGACTTTATGATGGCAGATGTACTATATTTAGCAAAAATAGATTTGGCATGCCTGATTACCTGTTTAGCCATAGTGTCTCCTAGTAAGCTCTCAGGGAAGTGAGAATAATATTCTAGAACAAGTACATTTTTTTTCCTGTCAGCATAATCAGACCAATGTCGGCTTTGCTCCAGAGAGCTTTTTTTTTTCTTTTTTTTTCCTGAGTCACTGACATTGTTTTTTTCTGAGTTGGACTGGGCTTATATTTTTGGCACATATAGTGAGTCTTGACAACTTCTTAAATGTCACTTTATATTTGTCTAGCATACTTTTTTTTTCTCTTTTCTCTTTCTTCTTAGATTTTTCAATTCTTAACTGGCCTTAGTTGATCAGACCAGAATTACTTGCAGCATCTGGATGCAGGCACAATCCAGAAGGATCAGGAAATGCTTGGGACTAGTTACTCTTATCCTACATGGCCCTCATTAGGTATTGTTACTAAGCAACTCAGCTTCCTCTGTCATTCTGGTAATGTCTCTTCAGGACTGGATATCACCCTGTATCTCCCCAGATCTCATCCTGCGTGGTCGATCTAACAAGCCGGGTCTGAATTTTGCCTGACGGTCAGTCTTTGCTTGTGCTAAATCAAAAAATGAGCTCAGATCATGCCTCTGTACTCTGCTTTTTTGCACTTCCCATATATGTTGAAGAGAGAGGCACTGAAGCTTTTAGCTATCTGCCAAGTCTGTCTTTAACTTGCAAATCATATCAAAAAGAGAAAACTATTTTCAGAATGGGAGTGGGAGGCCACAAAATGTTTACCTGTGGTTTATGGTCAAGATGGAGAATAACTGCCTCTTATAAATAAATACATGTTATATACTACATCTCTCGGCAAAAACTAAAGTCTTATTGTCCATTTAAGTGCATCAGTGATATTCTTTGCTAGCACTATTGAACCCATTGCCACTCACCTTTGCTTTTGACCATGTTGCTGTAAGAGAATAATAGTAGTGCCATCCCTGAGCAACTGTATTCTACACTTACTCTAATAGCACCTTATGGCTCGGGTCTTTTAAATGATTGCTCTGTGTCTGCAATTTTTTACTGGGGTTTGCATCACATATTCATGGAACATTTCTGCCTGGCACTCGTTTGAATACTTAGATTGGCAGATATTCTTCAATATTGCACATCCTTATATTTTCCCTCTCTTTTGCAACAGGATGACTAGTGATGGCTTACTGGGATTGGCTTAAAAATCTTGTTGAATCCAACTCATATATTTGCTTTTGTGGGACGTAGTTTGCAACTTGGAAAACTTTCCTCTGTTTTGAGGATGCCCCAGCCTTCAATTATGTTATTCCACTGTCCTTTCCTAGAGTTATCATTGCTGTCTGTGCAGACCTCTCTGCTGGCCACTGTGCGATTCATTTGTAGTGAGCTAGTTCAGATGTCAAGCAACCTAAATGGCAGATTGTGAAAACACTATCTGCAAAACATTCAGAGATGTGTGGAATTTCTTGCAAAGGCACAAGTTAAAACTCTGACTTTTCAAGTAGAAAATATTCAGCATTGGCCCTAACATAAAGCATTTTTTCCTCTTTGGGAGTAGTAGGAGCCATCTTCCTTTTACAGTTTTTATTTCATTTGGGAGCATCTATGAACAGGAAGGGTGTCACCTTCCCCAGTCTTCCAATTTGGCAATTTTACTCACTCAGGCCATCTCAGGCCAATAACTTCAGTTTTCCTCTTGTTTAACAAAAAAGCTCTGTTTCCTTCCAAAGTTCTTTTAATCTCCTCCTCCTATGGTGCATGTATCTTCTTGATGACTCCAAGTTCTTGTCCAGTTTTAAGCCCAGTAATCAGTGGGCCTTTTTTCCTGGGCGTATGACAATCGTATAGCACAGATTTCTGCTAAATATTGAATGTGATATTTGTGTAAACATGGGTACCAGATGCTTGTGTGCCTCTGTGGCAACTGGAGAGCAGAGTACTTAGATGAAAAGTTGGGACAGTATGTGATTTTTAATTTTTTTTTTTTTTTGTAGCTCAATGCACTTACGTAGTAATAATAACAATAATAGCTGTTATTTATGCAGTTATATATCAGGAACAGGAAGTTACATCATCCCAAGGCCTTTTGGTAAACCAGGTATCTAAGTCTCTATTAATTCTTCCCTCTCATTCTGCAATACAGGAATTCAGAAATAATAAGTCATAGATTTATAGGCCATAAACTTACACTATGGCCAGCTGGTCTTACTACATAGAATGAAGCTGGAGAATTTCTCTCAGTGATTGCTCTACTGAGTTTAAACACCTACTGCTGGACCACGGCACTTCTTTTAGCAAATTTAACCAGTTTTGATTTTGATCTTTGTTTCTAAAGCTAAAGGGAGGTAGTGTGTGTGCATCATGCAGATATTAATAAATAGTCCTGTTTTTCTTCTCTCATGCCAGCCATGGGCCTTATGCCATGATATGGCTTTGAAAAGCCCAGGTGTAGCCCTGGGCTAAGAGATGTTATAATGTAAGGCTGAGCACACTTGTGGGAATGTCATTCTTTTGATTTAAAACAAGAACAACAGTGGCTGATGATATACCAAGGCAACTTGGCCGTATATGATATGATATACCATTTATTTTATCCACCTTTTATGTGGTATAGAGTGATGACTAACCTTTCTTTTTTGATGTAGAACAAACCAAGGTGAATAAAATATGGTGAAAAGTTAAATTAGAGACATCTGTAGTTCCTGAAAGACTTTATACATCAGTAGGGAAACACATTTAGAACCTGGGAGCTCTTAGTTTTTCAGCTTTCAGTTTAAATTTCATACATCAGGATGATATTCTCCTGAAACTATAGAACTTAGGTTCATAGTTTTCTTAATTAAAAAAAAAAGGAAAAAACAGGATTTTAAAACTAATGCTTAAGGGCCTCATTCAACCTTCAGTTAGTTAAGCAGCACAAAAAGGAGAATATTGGATGATGTAAGTGGAGGATAACTGCATGCATGAAAATCAAGGCTTCTTTTCTCATAAGACAAACCTGCATGGATATTGAAAAAGGTGATTCATGGTTTGAAAACACTGAGGATTGTTCGGATTTTTTTTTTTTAATTAATGATAGAAAGAATATAATGTAGATATGAGAGACATCTACTTCTCTCACAGTTTAGAAAAACCTTGAGTCAAATAGCTCAGCTCTGGGCTGAGATCCCTTCATCTTCACTGTTGGTAAGCCTTACCCCTAATTGCAAAAGAAAATGCATTTGAAAGGAGAGAAAGAAATAGGACATCCTAAGGAAAGGAAAGCAAAGGAAAGATAGGAAAGACAAAGTAAGGAAAGGATGGCAAAAATTGTCCACCAGCGTCAGTCAGCCCAGAACAGCTATTTTGTCAGTACTTCATGTTTGTGGGTTATACCAAGTCAGATTTCTCTGTTATGTTGGATATACTTGATTTTAACCAAAGAAGATTCTCAGATGCCTTGAGCTGATTCTGTGGTAAACATAAGCAAACCTAAATAGCTGTGTTATTATAGTTTATTGTGCAAGTGTTGGTTCATAATAAATCATTGTACTGTGTAGAAACAAGCTTGAAACAAGTGCATAAATATTAAATGGCCTCAGGAATAAAGACATTTTTAGCAGAATTATTGAGTGTGGTTTTCCAAATCCGTTGGGTAATCCAAAGTCCCCATAGTCATTTAAGGACCAACACATATTGCCATTTATATAATGTAAATCCAGTGTAACTGTGTTGAAGTCAATAGAGTTTTTGTAAATTAACATAAAAAAAGATATGGTTTAGCCTATGAAATATAAACAACATAATTGCCTGAAATTCTATCTATTAGGATAAAGAAAAAAAAATTCTATACCTCTGCAGAAGTGGGAATTAAAATGATCTGTATTCCATGTGTACAAGAGGCAAAAAATATTATACTGATTTCATTCATGTAATAAAGCTCTTATACCCCAATTGGAAACCTTGAAGAAGAAGAAGTTATTCATTTACCAAAAAAAAAAAAAAAAAAAAAAAAGCTATTCTACATTTTAATAATTCCAGCAGAAGAAGAAGAGGGAGGACCAAATCCTTGCCTTTTGTGAAGTAGAGATATTCAGTCCAACTTCACTGTTTGCAGGCCAGATTACTTATAGCAAAAAGTAGTAGAAAGATGAGCAATTCCTGTATTCTCATAATGCTCCATAACCTTATCTCATCACTAGGACCCGTCTCTTGGGGACTACCCTGCACCTCTTTTATCTGTCTACTGTGTGGCCTGAAGCCTAAAATGCACTCACAAAGGTTGTCCTTGTCTCTGCTTATATATATACTTACACTGTGCAGTCTGCCAGCATATACAATGCGGGGGATGTATGTAGGATGGGAGACAGCTGGGCTGCTCAGAGACCCATAATCTGCAATAACATTAGTCATATTATAGTCTTGCTGTGATAGACAGAGGACCAGAGCCCTGGGGCACTCCTTGGTGTAGTCCTCAAGAGTGCCTTTGGGAACTCTCTGAAATGAAAAATGTGGATTTTTCCTTGTAGGAGTGCCATCTGGGTCAGAGCTGGACCTGAAGTGAAAGCAGGGAGCAGGGACCATGGCCCAGTGAATATGGAGCTAATGATCCAGGCATCGCAGCGCGATGCAGTCTGCACCCCAGCCCCTAAGCTGCAAAGCACAGACTGCAGCATTCATCTACCTGACAGGGATGGTGCGAGGAAGAATGTGTCGATGAAAGGAAAGCACAGTGGTGCTGTGGTTCCTGCAGTAGAGACAGCAAGATGAAAGGGATGCAAGTGGAGCACTCTCCATTGCCTATTTATTTCCACATTCATAAGCAGTGGAGGTTCATATTAGCTTTTGGTAGGAATCCTGGACCTGGTAGGCATATCCCATGTAACGTGGGGATGCTTTTATCTTGTCTGAGGCTCAGTACTGTTGCTCATGGTCCAGCCTGGATCCTCAGCTGTAGGGTGGCCTTGCAGAGGGTAGGAGATGCTGAAATTCAAACCCATTCTGTTGAGACAGACCCCCTGATTTGATCTCTGCCCTCTTCTCCATCAGTAATGGATTTGACCTCAAATGCAAGGGACATGGGACAACTGCAGGACATTGTGTTGTATATTTGAGTGCTTGATTTATGAAAGACAGCCACAGTAAACCAAAGCTGGAACAACTTGTCCAAAGGAAAACTCCCTGTGCTTCAGCTAGGAAACATGCTTTTAAATGCAGCCTCAAAACATTTATTATAAAACAGAACAATTTGTATTGTACTCAATAATGTTTTCAAAGGATTGTCAACCTCTGTCTGCAAGTACCTTTTCTTACAACGTATAATCTATAGCACTCATTTCCCCCCTCTCAATAACCATATAACAGAGATATGCATTACAGAAAATGTGTATAAGTTTGCTTCTATTATAGTCATGATCAAAAGGCTATGATATATTGAAATATTTGCTTTGTACAAATACATCTGTTATCAGAGGGTTCCTTAACATAAATGGTGTATTTTCTATAATGTGCTCCGCCTAATGAATGGTTCGGCAAAGGCATGAGAACAGAGCTATGTGGGGAGAATGCAGTAATTTCTCTTTAACATGCAGGAATTCTGAATACAAGTAAATGCATGCCAAATTTTATAGCTTCTAAATCTGAATAATTGTATTTCTGAGCTGTGCATCTGGGTAGATAATAAAGCCACAAAACAATTTAATGAAACATATAAAAAATCAAATGACATTACTAAATATTATAATATGCAGAAAATATATTTTGCATATTGTCACCTAATCTTTCATCCACATACTAACAAATAATGCAACAATAATTGAAAGTCTTATTATCCATCTACGTAAATTGAGACCAAATTTACCTTGTTTCCTTTTCTTTGTGTGTGTGAGTATGGTCCTGTGTGTGTGAACATAAAAGTGAGATGAATATTGTTGCTTTATGCTTATGGTATACTTTTTTCATAATAACTAAGTTGACCAACATAAGTCTTTTTTTTTTTTTTTTTTCTGTTCAAATCAGTCCTCAACTCATACTGTGATTATGTTACCTGTTCAAGTATTTATAAGAGGTAAAGCTTGAATATGTGGCCCTCATTGTTCCCTCTCTTTGATAAATAATTCTGCACAAATGACAACTGGGATACCATCAGGAAAATGGAACTTTTCATATATAAATATGGATATCTAAACCTCACAGATGTGATTTACCCCAAGCATCCCTTGTTGTCATTGGAAAAACAGTAGCAATTTAGAGGACAAATCTGCTGATTCGTTCCAGGGGCTTATTTTAGGATGAGGTGAACTGCCCTGCTGGGGGTATATATTTCTTTATGTTGACTATTTAGGAATACTAAATGATGAGTCCAGCCTAAGATATCTCACTTTTAGCAGCCTAAGTCAGGACAACTGGATTCCATCTAAAGAGATGAAAATACTCACAGGCTGCAGGAGAGGGAGGGATCCCTTTTGGTCTCGCAGTGATTCAAGCATTCTGTCACTGATTTGTTCTACTATGCCATGGATGAGGTTACTGTGGGATGTCCAGCTGGTTATCATGTCTGGATTTAAAAGGACGGCAACCTGAAGTGTCTGCTGCAAAATGCCTTTTGCAAAGGTGAGCCTGTAATATCAAAGGCCACATAAACAATAGGAAAAGGATTTAATTTCCCAAAGACCAGAGCTCAGTAATGTTGTTCTGGCTTTGCTCAAGCCAGTTGTCTCCCTTTTCATTTGCTGTGATGTGTTGGCCCAGATTTTGACATGCTTGCATGGAGCAATGTCTCATTCCACAGGATGTCCTGTTAAAGTCAGTGCAGGAAATGTCATTACTCACCATGGGAAAGTCACTGCCTTGTTTCAAATGCACAACTAGCTTATTTGACAGTTACTTCCTAAATTCACAGAGAAGGATTACCACCACACCATCCATTCCCTAGCTGCTGGAAGAAAACTGACTCTGTCCTCTTTTTTTTTTTTTTTTTTTACTCTGCTTTCTCACAAATGTCAAGTTAAGTTCAAAGAGCTTTATATTATAAAATCTGGAAAGGTAAATTGAGGACTAATAAACACTCTGAGCTGATTAGTGAAAAACTCTTCTTATGAAAAAAAGAAACTTGTCTTTAGTGAGATAGAGTCATACTGTGAAGCTTGTTTTGTACTTTTTTTGTACAGCACTTTTTTTTTGATATGGAACAAATTTCTGCAAGAAGAAAGCCCCTGTATAGATCATAACACTTTCCAATTCGTGTGTTAAGTCCAGTTCTAAATACCTACTGCTCTTCTGACAAACAACTGGCTCTGTCCTGATACAAAATAGTGAGTTAAAAAAATTACAATTTTCTTCCAAGAAGAGGGAGCAAGAAACACTCACAGGTAGTTACCCCTGCTGGACATATTCCTTAAGTGCTGCTTCAATGAGCAAAAATACTTTGGGGCAATATAACTGTGTGGAAAAAAATAGAGAGTAGATTTCTATATTTCCACATAGAAATTTGCTGCATTGAAATGGTGAGCAGAATAATTGATATAGAAATATTCTGTTTCCTTGAATTAGGAATCAAATGTTTGTAGGAAGGTTCTCCTCTCAGTCATATTGGGGTAATTTATTGTACTTCACAGGATGCAGTAGAAAACTTGGTCCTTAATCTGTGAAAGGAAGTTTTCAGGAGGAGGAATTTGATTTGACTTCAAAGAATATGAATCAGTTCTTTCTATTCTGTAGTCAATTATTCCCTTTCAATGCAGCTCCCTCTGGGAATAAGACTTTCTCTGATGAGGTTGAGCCTTATAGTCCATTGCAATCCCCCTGGATTCAGCAATGCCTCTGAGATTCTTTCTTTCTTGTTCTTTCATTCTTTCTTCTTCATTCCTTCTTTTCATTCTTTTGGGTTTTTTTTTCTTCTTTACTCTTTTCTTCTTTCTTCCTTAGTCTCTTTGCCTTCTTTCCTTCCTAAGTTCGCCACTATTTTCTTGAAGATTTACTTAAAGAGTCACCATTTAAAAAGGAAATAAAATTAAATCTTTGTAGCTTTATCTAAAGAAGTTATATTGTTTGGTGTGCCTACAGAAGACTTTTTATATTTCAGATATTGGTTTACATATGATTTATGATGCTATATAATCTTGAAAAAAAACCCAAACCCAGCTCTGCTACATATCAAGATCTGGGATTGGATCATTGCCTACTTCCTAAAAAAAAAAAAAAAAAAAAAAAAAAAAAAGGTATTTTTTTAAATGAAACATAGTTGTGAAATTCTGTTCTAAATCCACATTTGAACCTCTTTCTGAGAATCTGAAAGGCCAGACTTTGTGGCTAGTTATTGAGAAAACTTCCTCTCTCATCTTCCCCTCCCTTCAGATCTGTGCATTGAAAGCATACCCAATTAGGAAACCTTTCCCTTAGTTGTAAAAGCAATGCAGTTAAGTGGACTTCGTAAACTTAATTCAGGATTAAGGTATGGCTTTGATGCACAGGTTATTTTCTGCAATTTAGCTATCTATAATCCATACTTCAAACATAAAATTTAAGAAATACTTTCCAGACTATTAAAATGACCAAAACTTGTTAAGATGGGATTTCTCTGTTTCAAAGTGGTATTTAAATGGACAATGGGGAAGAAAAGTGGAAAAGAAGGATTTCTGCCTGCATTTTCAATGTATTTCTAAATGTTTCTACAGTGCATCCAAAGCTTCATTTAACCTGCTAGATCTAATATGTTAAACATCACCACATGATATCTGAAATGCAAACAACAAAATATTCCAAAATTGCTTTTGGAAATGAGGAAGTAAAATAGATTGCAAATCTGAGGTGGAACAGATCCTTTTAATCTCCATGTCACATTACAGAGAAGCATAAAACATAACAAAAAAATCAGATTTCTCATTCAAAAATTGACAACTAGGTTACACATCTGTCACTATCTAGAATTGTGGGAGATTGTAGGAAATTTGATGGACTGCTATAAGGAAACCTTCTACCTAATCTTTTCTTTGTAAGTGAGACCGAAGTCTTGATATTTTTGGCTTTCTCTATGTAGCTTCCTGGTATTGGAAAAGGTTGAGATTCTGTGATCTAAGGAGGAATATATCCAGACAAGGAAACATCTCTTTTTTAGATACTCAGCTTTACTTTCATCTTCTTTCCCTTTAATGTTAAATGGGTCACAGGATTAGAACCTGCCACCTTTTAAAGCTGTCCATGCTGCTTTCTACTGCCTCTGATAACCTGTAGTGATTGGAATTGCTTAATATTTCAGACAGTGACTCCTTGAGTTAAGGTGGAGGGTGGGGTGGAAATGCTCTAGCTTATTGGTAAGCAAAGTAAGCAGCTCAGGTCTCAGTGGTAGCAGGAAGATGAGTGGTTTAGCATCAGACATTATATACTTGGAAGAAATAAAAAAAAATCAGGAAAAATATAAATAAAAAAGAGTGCAAAGTTTTATTGTCAAGCGCGGCTGTCACTTCATGAAACCACAGTCATATATAAGATATATGTGACATACTAATAGGAAGTAATTTACCCAAGGATGTTTTTGTGCCTTGAAGTGCCTTCAACATTTCTGCTTTGAAAACTTTGCAAGTGTGTATGCATCAGAGCAGTTACCGAGGCGCTGAAGTTCCCAATTTGTGCACAATGTGACTTTTATAATGCTATTAAACTCATCTCATGGAAAGCGGTGTGCACAAAACAATGATACATGAGATCTGCTGAGCGGGGGAGAAGGCTGGAGCGAGGAGAAAGCTTTTATAAAGTCACTTTGAGAATGCACCTCCACTCCAGAAACCTTCTGTTTATTCACATTGGAAATTATCTCTTGCGCTTTGGGCTGAGATTCATGTTGCTTGCATTCCTCACCCTCTCGGTGTAATAAATTACGTGCATTTTTTTTCTCTCTTTAAAGTAAATTTAGTGTTGATGAGATGCATCAGATTGACAGCTCTGGTAATTGAACTCATGTATTTATCTCCGGCCTCAGCTAATGACAGCTCAAGAATCTCTCCTGTCCTATGGGCTCTAACCTGAAAGAATGGCCTCAGAAGAGGACTCAGGATCTGTAACTCCACTGGTCATGCAAACAGCTTTAAAAGCTCTCTATTTTACAGCTAAAGTGTGACTTTTCTTTTTTCTCTTATCCTTGCTCCTGCTTGTGCACCTACCCTATCCTTTTGTCTCCAGAACCTTGACTATAAAGACTATAAATTGTCTTTTTAATTTTTTTTTTATCTGCTTGCACCAGCACTCACAAATGGAACCCTCTTTAGACAATGGGAATTCCTGTGTGCAACACAGGTAAGGAACACAAATTATGCAATTACAAATGCTGCTTTTCCCTGCTCTTGAATATCAGGACAGCTTTGAATGTTATTTTTGTCTGATGGGAGACAAATTGAGGGCAAGAAATTCATTTAGATACACTATAAGATGGTAGTAGAACAAGGGGCAGAGAACATACAGATATTTCCGTGAGATAGGAAACTTTAAAACTGATTGTTGGCCCATTTTTGTAGAATAAACAAACCCTGAGAAGAAACAAATAAACTGATTGAAAGATGAAATTCCCTGAAGGAAAAGAGAAAGATTGAAGGAAGTGAAGGTCAGTCCAAATATTTTGCTGTGATTCAGAGAAAAGCGAGGTATAACTGGTTTAATGAACTGGATGATTTTTTAAAAAAAGTTATTTTGAAATTAAAAGCAAACTCTGCTGGGCGTAAATTATTGTTGTGTAATATTTTGTCATAATCATTCTGTTTCATTTTTTTTCAGTCTCACATGAAATTTGCTTGAAAACAATACATTTTTATACATTTTAAAATATGCCATTTTCATCACCAAGCAAGCATCCTGGCAATGTCATTGTGAGCATCTTTAAATGGCAGTGACTTTGGGGCTGATACACCCTGCCCAGTTTCAGACATCTAATTTAGGAGTGCAGTTACTCTAGATATCTTGTTCATGGAGAGAGAGATGGAAAGAGACACCTTCAAAAAGCAACTGAGGATACCCAGATCTAGCTCTCCTGTTTCCTGTGCTCATGGAGGAGTGTAAGAAAAAGGGATTTCTTCAGTTTGACTACGGAATGGGGTCAGCTCACTGAAAACAAATATGCTTTGATCAAGTATTCCTGTATCCTGGCAGAAATTAAGCAACAGTAATACAAACATTGCATAGCACATGTGAATCCACCAAATCTAGCATACCTGCAGACCTGGGGTGAACTCCATGACTACCAATATTCTGGCCCACCAGGTGAAAAAGCAGCAAAGGTACCGTGCAAGTCACAGTCATGCCTCTAGATTACTCTATCAGTATGGCCCTTTGCTTCATGGAGACTTAGGATATATGGTTCTTATTTATCAATACTTTTACACATGCTGGATGTACTCAAGACAAACAAAATCCAATACAGTTGACAGGGAATAGATACAGTCTTGGCCTTGTCTCTCTATCCACTCTTCTTCAGAGCTGCTGTAGGTTCACAAAGAAATCGCCTTATATTAAAGTAAGGAAAAAGCCATGGAGAACCACGAGCCATGATAGCTTGAGACCTGTTCCTGAGATGGTGCCATTAATATATTACCATTTGCCCATACCTACTCTTTAAAGACACAGCTTGGTTCTTTGTTTGGATTTAGATGTGGAAATCTCTATAAATTACCTCCATACACCGTTTCTTCCCCTTCCCTTTTTAGCTTTCTTAATGGTATTCAGGGAGAGTTAGACTTTATATTTTTCACATGACATCAAGGCTTTGTATTAAATACAGGATTTGGGACTTGGCAAATCAACAGACACATTGTTCTCCTATGGAGACAAAGGGTAACTGAACAGTTTAGCCAGACGCCATACAGGCAAAAAAAATATTCCACAGTAAGAGGATTGCCAGCTCTATTGTTGGGGCCACAACAGGAACCAACTTATTGCAACATTAATTTACAATCTCACATGGAAGTTATTTAAGGGAGAAACCTAACAAGCAAACAGTACCCACAGTTTAATCCTATTGTCACCCTGATGGATTTGTATTTGCTGCTGGGTTGTAGAGGTGGAATGAGACTGCTCTACTATTATTTCAGTTATATTTGTTGGGGGGAAAAAAGAAACCCCCAGGATTAAGAAAACATGAGTTCTGGTACCTTTAGATAGTCAATAACTGCTGTTCTGTTAGTATAGGTATATGAAGAATAAAACTGTATCATCTTAGTGATGCAGAGGTTTAGGATCATAGAAATAGTTTTAACCATAAGATTTGTGAAATCTCTCTTTTGGCTACATCTGTTCACATGATTTTGCTTCCTTCTCCTTTGCCTTTGTTTAATATGTATTGCAGCAGTCACAGCAGGGGGTCACGCAGAGAAGTTATGCTCTGTAATGCAGTTTCCTTCTCTCTGTACCTTGGCAATATCTATAGAAGTTTAGCTATAGACACATGTTTCTTCTGAAGTCCTAAGTTGTGACTGTAGCTTTGCGGCCCTAGCTATCTGCTTTACTGGTAGTGACCCACAACAGCAGACATCTCCTAGATTAGCCATTCAGATATTTACTTATCCAGGCGCAGACTAGTTTTGAAACCCACATTTTAGCACCAAACTGTTTGACTTTAATGCACAGAAATGCCCTCACATCTTTGGATTACCAAGCAGATACACCGTAGGTTCAGTTTAGCCAAACATTCAGATGATATTGATCATCTTAAACCCACTAAAGTCAGTAAGCGTTACAGTGATTTACCTAAGTAGGAAATTCAGTCTTCTAGGTCTTATGGCTCCCTTTCAAGCAATTGTTCCTTTAAAGGTACTCATGGTCACACTGAATAATACAAAACAAATCAGGAGTTGTCATTATTTGTGTTGGAATTGCAAGTATAGTTCATTTAGAGATCATCAACAGTTCCTGTATTTTATAATTCCATCAAGTTTTATTTGGAATTAAGAACTATTTTAGGATGAAAATTATTCTGAATTTTCTCATTTTTTTTACCTTTCATACAAATGTAGGAGAGTGGAAACTAGAACCACTGAAATTATACCACATTTCAAACTGTTTGTCGACATTGTTTAGTCATTTTTTTCCAACAGTTTCAACTGAAAAAATTTTTTTGCTGAGTTGTGATTGAAGCAAAAATCTTTCTCCCCTGAGGTACATCCAAATTCTGTCTTCCTCTCCTCTTCTTGTAACTTCATTAGACTAATGTTTAGAAGGACATCCCAGTTCTTTCTAGTCCTCCTTATTATGTCTTTTTATTATGTATATACTTTTTTATCTCATGTATGTGTATTATAATTTTTGCTGCTCAGTACTTCATTCCATACGGATGGAACACATGCAAAGGCCTGTCATCCTGACAGTCTTTCTCAGTCTTCTTTAAAAATAATCTCTTTAAGCATTTCTTGATCCAGATCTCTGCCTTATGCTCTTTGGAGTAAGGAACATTTCTGTTTTTTAAGTACAAAGAGTTCCTTGCTACAATTAGCAAAAGCATTTTCAAGAGTGGAAATCTGAAACGCAGTTCTCAAAAAAGCTGAAAATATGCAAAATATCAAACATTCTGTTTGCATAATCCTGGTGCTAGCATAAAGTTTTTATATTCCCAAAATACCTTCTTTCACATAGATTTGAGGCAAATAGATTGAAAGCATCTGCTTGTCCCATTTTAGGTCCTATGTGAGGTTTCCACTCTGCTCTGTGTAGCACTCTCCTGAACTTTAGCAGCTGTCATCTTCCAGTCTGCTTCTGGAATTCTTTGGTCAGGAATGACCAGCGTAGTGGCTAGGTTGCATTCAAGATAACTACAGCTATCCAAACATTAAAATTTGAGATTTATTTCAGGATTTTTAGTTTTCTATAGGCAAATAAATATGCATGATTTTTTTTTGAAAACCTTAATAGCCTCAATTGTTGGACTCTACAGAAGGGCTTCTGTGATAAAATGTCATCTTTCCTTCAGGCAGAGATACATTACTCACCATTAAATGTAAAGGGAAATTATATGCCTAAATTTAAGATGGTTGAAGTGATCTGCCATTCAGCCCTTGGCTGAATAGGTGCAATGATGGCAACCAATTATTAGTACTTTTGAAGAAACACACTTTTCCTATCATGGCTTGAAAGTGAATCTTAATCAGTTTTAGTTTGGAAGACTATCGATTTTTAAAGGATTCTGGAATAGTCAACTATTTACTCACTTATTTCAATGTCTCCTTTCTTGAGTAGAGGATAACAATCTCATAAGCATTTTAGCGTTTAATATTTACACCGATATAGCACTGATTACAGCACATTATGTAACATGCTGTATAGAAAACAAATGATAAAATTCCTTTTCCGCAGAATTTTCAGCCAGAAAGAAAATACGTAACAAGGGTGTCCTCATAAAGAAGTGAAGTTGATGTAGAGGAATAAAATTCATCTTTGAAAATCTGTAGACAGTCAGCAGTATCAATTATAAGTCATTGCCTGATATTTTTCAGTGCTTTAGCATGTCTGAATGTCAGCCTGTAGACAGGTTAATGCCAGTGTAGGTGAATCAGACAGGGGGTGAGTAGTTGTGAGCAGACTTGTTATGTTTGCTAGAATAAATGTTTGTGATACATACACACACACACACAAATTGCTTTAAAATTCTTTGTATTTTGTAAAAGTCATTCCTATGGAAATGAATTAGTTTATATTGAAGGTGTAACAGTTCAGTAAAAAGGTTATTAACATATATATATATATATACATTTTAAAATGCAGTGTATTTTTGGTAGTGCTTATATTAACTTTGGTCTAGTGGACTTGATTGGAGAAAAAATACACCATGATAGGAGAAACAGGTTAACTCAGCGGGAGGGGTATATATATTACAAACAAACAAACAAACAAAACATACAGATAAGCCTATGCTGATTTAATGCACAAACTTTTCAGTAGAAGAGTGTCACACTATAAGTGTTAGGCATTAAAGCACCTACACTAGCAGCAATCATCTGATACATCCCCTGCGGCCATTTGTGAGCAAGAGTCACCTACCAGGAATGATTCCCAGCATAGATGAAATGAATCTTGGTGTAAAGATCTGAGAGTGAAAAGACTATATAGGTGTTTTAGTTTATGCATCAGGAACTGAGTAACTAATTCAATAGGAGTACATAATGGAGTGTATTTCACATATACATGTGCACAAAACAAGCAAGTTTCAGCACTTGTTCAAGAATGAGATCATACTTATATGTTATCCCGGTACCTAAAATCCAGTTGTATGATCATTTGTACTGTACAATTTTAAGCTTTAGTAACAGAGAAGTAGAACTATGCTCTAATCCACAGATGAAATGTCTAACTAAATGAAATATGTTTATGGACAGTTGGCAGTGAAGACAGAGGGAAAAGATTCTGGATACACACAGAAACCTTAACGATTGTTACAGCTTCAGGCCTTTAGTCCTAAAGAGCACTGGCAATTTTGATCTATACAAAGCACTGCACACCTTGGGTTGCTGCGCTGGGCCTGTGCTTGATAAAAATTGCCAGTACTACAGTCACCCTAAGGTTTTTCCTGTCCTGCAGCAAACATAACAATCTTTTTTAATATTGATGAATGAAAAACCTTTGGACAACTGTTTTTATTTTGAAGTCTGCATACTTTTCTCTCCCACATGGAGATCCTACTGCATGAGTATGCAGCCAGTCCTTTGCCTAGCTCATTATGCTAAAGACAACTGCATATGCTGCTAACATAATGAATATTTGCTAAAAACAAAAAGATTTTTTTTTTCCACAAAACACCACATTTCCGTATAACTAGTCACACACTAACTGTGTCACTAGCCCTGCTTTGTAGAGTGGAAAGGAAGAGTGAATGGGATTTATTTCACAAAACTTCTGATGTCTGCAGTGTGGGCATCTCCATTTGAATTAATTACTTATCTATATGCTATAGTTCAGTGGAGAGCAGTATGTTCTCACAGGCTGTGATTTAGATGTTAAGGACACCACAGAGGTGCCTCTTTCTGTATACAGAGAGAAAATGAATCTCTATGACTAACATAGATTACCTGCCCATGGTAAGTCCCACTTTAGTTTCTATGAAAACTCTATGCAACAGGTGTGATATATGCCCACAGATTTAGATAAAGTCATCAACTAAAACATTTATATATATTTTTAATGGACATCAAATAAACAACAGAAATTGCTCAACAGAAGCTGTTTGAAGAGCAGTAGCTCTGAAAAAGGCTGGCCTTCTGCAGCTGGCCTTGTCTGGATTCCATGCTGTCTAATGTGGAGTGCTGTTATTAAGTTCGCACTTGCAATGTCTCTGCCTTGTGTCTGGGTCCACTATTTTTCTTGAATGTGTTGATACCAAGTATTTTTGATATTTCTATTCCTCTGGCAAAATTGGTTGGAATTGGCTAATGCATTCAAAAATTGTAATGAGAGAAGCACAGACTAAAAATCAAAGACATGCTGAAAGATCATAATCACTGCCTTTCCTTAGGAAACTAGGCCAAGGATAAAACTGCTGGAAAAAAAAGCAACTAGCCACCCAAATTGTCCCCTAAAAATGTAGGAATAATTTGAGATCTACAAAACATGATATTGACCTCTTTACTTGTATATTATATTCATTCTTTTCCTTCACTCCCTATTTCCGTTGTCTGTTTTCCCTATTTAAATTGAACTATTTAAATAGGCACAACTGGGAATAGGTAGTACTCTGGTGTGGCCTATCATAATGGAACACTTATCTCAGTTATTCTGTGTTATCATACTATATCTAATAAATAACAGTGACAAACTGCATACACTATGAAATGTTACGTTTACTATAATATTAATTTAAGAAAAAACAAGATGGATTTTTTTTCTTTAATTCAGGGGGAACAAAACATGTCTTAGAAATTGAACGTAAACAGAGTTGGGATCAGCAATTCATTTTTCTTGTTTACTATGAAATTGGGCCTAGTTAATTTTCCAAAATGCTAATGAGGAAATAAATTAGATAGCAATTTTCCAAGGTAATATCTCATTGGGATTGGAATTATTTACTTTTATCTATATTTATTCTTATTAACCCTTCTTTTCCTGACCTTTTACTTTCACTAATTTCGTTTTCCTGCTTCTTTCTGTGCATGCTTATTTGTTTGGTATCATTGTAACTATGATTCTAAAAAGTGAATATCTGCATTTCTTGGAAGAAAAATAGGAGAAGAGAGGGAATTACCAACTTTGAGGGACCTATACACTATTCTTGTCTCACCATTGTCTAAAAAAATTCCTAAGTCATACTGTATTTCCAAAGAACTCTTGACATTTGACTAGCTCTGTTCTCACTGAAGTCAACAGTAATTCATTGAAAGCAGTAATCAATTTGAAAGTCTAGTCTTAATCTCCAATAATCCATATCAACCTTTGTGAGAAGCTTCTTTAGAAGAAAACTTTAACCACAACAAAACTTGAAAAACAATATTCTTGTTAAAGCCGAATTACATACTCCTAAGTTTAAATACAGCTTTACCTGTGTCTTTCAGTGAGAAACACATTCATCATCACAAAATAAAGTCTGAAAGTAGATTATTGTTTGGCATGAAAGGTATATGGCTCAATGAAATACATTGTGCCATGACTCTCTAAAGTTTTGCTCATAGCAACATCCTAGGACATGGGCATCATTTTCAGGACAAACAACGTGCTTGCATCATTAAAAATCATCTGCAGTCCAATTCTTTTCCATTCCACAGAATTTTCACCATTCAGAAGTCAATTTTCAGACCAGATAAGAGACTTTGAGAATGACACTCCAGGACATGTTGATATAAAACCTATCATTATCAGGTCAATCATTTCCCAAAGCAGTGACAGATATTCAACATTATTTTCAGAGATAAAAATGAATAGTCTTCATCACAACTCCTCTACTTCTTGGCAATCTCAGTAAAGAGGCCAAGAGGTGAATAGCCCGCAGAACTTATTCTCTTTATTCATGCTCGGGGTTGACTTTTTTACGTTAAAGACCTTTTGCAGAAAGTTTGCTCTCTCAATTTTTTTCTTTCTTTTTTTTTTTTTTTCAAAAAGTGGTCGTGTATGTGAATTTTGAGCAATGAGCAACACCCATTGCTAAAGGGCAGTAGCTAACCAGGGAAAGGTCATTCCAATTCACAAAGGGCTTTGATATTTCAGAACAGCTGACTTTGTTCTGAACTGAAGGAGAACCTCACATTTTAAATTCTTTGTGTAAAAGAAAAAAAATGCCACAGTCCTAAGGAAACCCACCAGAAAAGCCATCCTGAAATTATGAAAACTGGAAGCTCTTGGGAGGGTGGCCATATAGAGGTTCCACAAGCTTTTTGCTTCTCTTATCCTAGGCATTAAAACAGAAAGTCAGCTTGTTGAATAGCAACATGAGGAGAGGTCAAGGCATTTAGGAACTGAGACTCCAAAAGCTTCCGAGTTTTCATCTTTCCTTCCATATCGGATAGCATGGTGGCCTGGATGTCTGTTGTCTACCACTACTGGAGAAACTGAAAAGAGACATGGACCAAAGATAAGTCAATTTTTTAATGGAATCCAAGCATAGATTCCAACACAACTCTGTCAGCATTCAACAGGCCTCATAAAACATTTATATTTCTGTGGCTCATCACCTCTTGTGGGAATAGTATTCCTTGGAGAGTTTCCAATAAGCAATAATGAGGCAATAATTTGCCTAACCTCTAACTTCTAGAGGTTAGGCAAATAATAAAAAAAAATTGCTATTCTGTGTTGGCTGCCTCAGTATAAATGTAGGCATCACCTGACGCAGACACCCAGATTTCCATTTCCATTTCCATGCATTATTATGTTTTTCACAATATTATGTCGGTATATACATCTATTAGCATACTCATGCAATGTCACATATATGGTAGATTCAAACCTTTTTCTTTTCAGTAGTGGGAAACTAGTGTGGTTTTGTCTTGTAATATGTGTAAAACTGAGAATAGATAGGAACAAACTGAAAATAGATAGGAACAATTTTTACAAAGAAGGCTTTAAGAAAATTTTCCATAGTCATAGACTTTTGCTGAAGCCTTTGTCTACTAGTATGCTTTCTGCTTTCCTTGTGTACTCCCTAAAGCCCCACATGAAGGCCCAGTTCTCTGACCGAAGAAAAGATGTCTATTTCCTTGTCATCATCTCCTTAAAAAGCTTTATTCTAAATCAACATTATTTGTCATGTAATTCTGTGATTTATACTTTTCACCTGGGAAGACATGTTGATCCAGGCACCACATACAGTTTCAGCTACCTTAGAGAATGAATTCACTTTGTGAAACTTCCGTTGCCAGTTTCATGTCTCTTCAGAGTAAGTGTTCTTTGTTTCTCCTTCATTCTCTCCCACATTTTGCTTTCTCCCTTTTTCCTTCCTTTCGTCATTTATTATTTACCTTACTCTTCCCATATTAAAAAAAAGCTTTATTACAGGCAACCTTTAAATTAACACTTCCAAGTAAAATGACTGCATTAGGCAAAAGTTTGTGTAGAAGCCAATAAAATGTCAGATAATATTGAATGCAGGCTTGGTCTAACCTTGCAACTCAGTAAGTTATTATGTGCAAATGTTACAACTTTATTTTGAAGAGAATACACATGTATGCTGAAGCCATTTTATGGCTAAGCTGAGTGATTGATTACAGCATTCTGAACCATCTCAACAAGATAAACTCTGATAAAAGAATCTGCTGATATTTAAGACTTGACAAATTTATTACCCAAAGACTACTGTAAAAATGATTTTATAATTCCCTTCATTTAAGTGATTTTTTTTTGAAAGTAGTAAAACATTCTTTCCAGAGTAACTGACTATGATCAGACTCTCTTCTGGCTAGATATTTGTAAATTCTAAAAGGAAATAAAAATGAGACAAAAACATTATTTACTGGTCCTAGATGCTCCTCAAAGATATGGTGCTAGAATCAGCCAAATGGGAACCCATTTTTCTATTGACATCTTAAGCCTTTTGCTATCTTGCTTTGACCAAAAAAAAAAAAAAAAAAAAGAAAAAAAAAAGAAAAATTATTAGAATTATTTATTACAGAAAAAGAAAAAGAAAGAAAATAAAGAATACACTAGAGTGAAAAAAGCAATAGTTATAATAAAGTTAAAATTAATATCATAGTATCTACACTTTTACGGATGTTATACTCACCCTTTCTCTGCCCTTCTGGATCCTAGGGTCATCAACATTAGTATTCCTCCTCAAACAAGGGAGGGTCATCAGGATCCCAAGTTCTCCACTGGGAAGAGTGTGATGTTAACAGGCCTTCTTCCTTCCTTCTTTTGAGGTGCATTCACGTGGGGCTATTTTTGTTTTACCTTTGCGAAATACTTGGTCTTGTCTTTGTGACACATAAACCTGATTTGACTGAGCAATAGGTCTGCATTTCTTTAACCATTGCTCAGCTGCTTATAGCCTTAGGGTCTCCAGTTCCAGTCTGTGAAATGGGATCCATATCTCCTAATATAAACTTTTCAAACTTAACCCCAGTCTGAGAGAAACACTGAGTAGATAGTCTGAGTTATATACTGCTGGTACTTGTCTTACTCCCTTACTGAAAGTTATACCTTTCTCTTTTTATACCCTGAAGACAGATCTTAGACATCCAACTTTGAATCCAGAGTTCAATGCTTAAAATGCGATTCTGTGACTATCACATCAATCTTCTATGCTTTCACTGTGGCAATATGGATCCCAAAGCATTAAGAAAATATGAGAGGTGTTTCTGAAAAATTTGCTGCAGTTCATATGATCTTTGTTCCTCATCTCCAATACAGATAAGTCTCCTTCATTACACTTAGAATCAACAATTTAAATGTAATTGAAGTGAAAGTGAAAACTCCGACACCTTAACCCAAAGAAGTTATCTGGCAGGCTCCCTCTGACTTTCCTGAGAATAAGCTTATTTTTCATTTATTGCACTACCCGGGTTTTCTGGATTTCAGCCTACTATTTACCTAGATCAGCTTTAGTGATCTGAAAGAACATTCTGTTTTGGTGGCAAGGCTGCAGGACTACATATACCAGATTTCTAGCATTAGGATTTTTTTTTTCTTCTGTAATTCTTAGTTGGGTTTAGTTTCATTAATCTCATGAAAAAGATTAGCAAAGATTAGAGTCAGGAGGCTTGGATGTGTGTCACCTCTCCAACACAATTTCTATCCCTAGCCTTGGGTAAGACTTGTAATCTTTGTGTCCTTCCATCTCTGATCTGTAGAAAAGGGAAACTGGTTTAGCCTGACATCAAGGACAGCAAATTTGGGGAATCTGAGACCATCTAACTCCCTTGTGAATAATGATCTGCATATGTTCCCTACATATCATATAAATTATCATAATAAAAATAATAATAGACAAAATGCATTGGTTTGCTGTGTTGATTCTTTCATATGGAGAACAAGCAAAAGAATAGCAATAATTAGTATGAGTAATCAAGGATCATGACAACGAAATAATTTTATAGTTTTAGCTGAAAATGATTACAAGATGCTAAATGAAAAATAGTGTAATTACTGGGTAGTATTAATCTAAAGGTGTGCAGAAGAAATGAATTCCATTTCATGAACATTTTTTGGGATTTTTTCTGACTTTTTTTTATGAATTACCTAAATATTTGATTTTTTTCAGGAGAAAATATTTTTCAGAATAAAACACTTTATTTCAACAACAGCAAAAAAAAAATCTTTATTCCAACCATTAAAAGCCCATCTACTCTACTAAAATCCAAGAAAAAAATGTTTTACCAACATGAAAAGTCACACTCCAACATAAATATGAAGTGTTGTACTCAAAAAAAGAAAAAAAAAAAAAGAATAGTGTTAGAATTCCATCGGAATCCAACCTATATGATTTAAAACTGCACAATAAATAAAATCAATTTAAATTCCTAAAACATTTCAATTTTAATGGAACTCTGGAACTCTCTTCATACAGCTTGTCAGCATTTTTCTGACCAGCTGTAGTCATAATACATTACTCAATATATGCTTTTATTTTGTGCCAACTACAGAAGCTAAGACCTGACTTCACCCTAAGATAATGCATGTGACTGGTGTGTCTTAGTTAGAAGCTCTGTCATCCACACTTGTTCTGTCACTGGAAAAGGACTGTCACCATTGTACAGCAGTTCAGATGATCCAGGTTAAATCTCCTTCTGGAGGGGATCAGATTTCTCTGTGTTGACTCTAGATGGAACTTAGACCATAGTCTCCTAAATTAAGAACCTAGTTTAAGCTTAAAAATCTTTTAGAAATAACTTAAACTCATTATCTCATGTGTTAGAGAATTGCATTGATTTACTCTGTTGGATCAGTATTGAAGATTGTCAGTCCAGTTGCAGACACCATTATCATGAAATTCCTAGATTATTTGGGAATTAGTAAGACTGAATCAATATTCATAAAATAGATAATTAGTGCCTTTGAAATTATTATCCAACATACTTAAGTGACTGCTAGTGAAGGGTTACATGTCCACCTGTTGAGGATATCTACCTATACCACCCGATACCTTACATGGAGATGTGTATGAGAAGATGAACATACTGAATCAACATGAACAAACTTAGTATTTTTGTTGTCATTAATGAGCACTTGGCAAAGCAAGCAGAGAGTAAAGCAGGTACAGCTTTACTATCCCTAACAAAAAAGCCATTTCTAAACATTTTAAAAACATTCTCACATAATACACCTGTTCTGTTCAAAATTATAACCACATTTCATCACTGCCTGTGAATGCACATAGTGACTGCTGGGTAAATTGCATTGCATTTCATGATAGTTTCAGTTTATTTTGAGGGAAATTTTTTCTTTTGATCCCAGTTTACTGGAGCTATCTCTGTTCTATTTTGAGTGAAGCTCAACATTAAAGCTTATGATGGCAACTGGTATCCTTAATTCGTTTCATCCCCCATATAGCTGTAACTTGGAGGAACACAGCTTCTACTGCTTTAACTGAGACCCTGAAATGGTAAATGTTTGTTGGGCCATGGTCTTTAGACTCAAGCTCTCCCATGAAATAGATGTAGCTATTTTTATTTAGGGGTGTCTGTGGTGTTCTGTGTGGGGAGCCCTTACTCCAGCCTGTTTCTGTGAAGATCCAGAGCTTTCAATATATTTTGCATTAAGAAAAACAAAAGTGGAGACACTTCTGCAATATCCCACTGGGTTGGCACTGCCTCTGGGGAGTAGATTTGGAAAGTAACTTGGGGGGTTCCTGGTGGACACCAAAACTGAGCATGAGCCAGCAATGTGCCCTTGCAGAGCTGGTGGTTAACTGCATACTGGGCTCCATTAGCAAAAGCGTTGCTCACAGGATGAGGGAAATGATTGCTTTATTCCATTCAACACTCATGAAACCAAATCTAGAGATCCAGTCTGGGACTCTTTGGTCCCAGACTGAAATATACTGAAAACTCAGTTTTCATTCAGAGAAGTTTTTATCAAAAAATAAAAATAATAATAAAAAAGAGAAAGCTAGCAAGATATCTGGAGGCTGAGGGCAAAAGACATACAAGAAGGAGCTGAAAGAGCCATTTCTGTTCAATCTTAAGAGAAGAGGGCTAAATAATTAACTGTCTTTAAGTACCTATTAGGAGGCTGTAGAGCTGGTGGAGCCAGACTCTTCTTGGACATGCACAAAGAAAGGATGAGAATCAATGCACACAGGTTGCAACATGCAAAATTCTGGTTAGGAGGAATTAAGAAAATTTGTCTCACAATGAGGGTAGACAAACATTAAAGAAAGGGATAGATAGGATATGAAATCTGCATTCCTGGAGATTTTCCTGAGCAAAAAAAAAAAAAATTTCTCAAGTGGCCTTGCTTTGATCCACGATGACCCTCCATGGTTACATTACAAGAAAGATATCCTATGCCTGTACAATCTGATGGAGTTCAGAAATCAGATTATCCTGCTGCACAGGCAGTGCCTTGAAGCTCTATTAGTAGACCTTCTATGAAAAATCATAATAATAACAATATGAAAAAAAACTATCCATATTACCAGAACATTAAAACAATATTCAGAAAAGTGGAATGAAATAAAATAAAAAATAAATCAATCACATATCTTTTCTTTTTTTTTTTTTTTTTTTTTTTTGATTTAAAGCTCAGGAAACATTTTAAATATCAGATGCGAATATATGCAATCTGCAGTTTAATGTAAAAGATCTAATCTATAAGTAATCTATTTTACCCTTTAAAGAAATACACTAAATTGAAACCAGGCTCAGATGGCAAATATTTCTTAACTTATGATGATATTTGAAAACAAACACAACAACAAAGCCAAGTCCAAATAACCAATGTTGCTCACCTCCTTTGGACCCAGACGAGGAAGAGCTTTTCTGTATCTTGTCTGGTAACAGGTTCCTATTCCATCTTCAGTTATTCAGCTTCTCTCTAATACCTAGTTTTGCAGCAGTTCAGAGCAAGTGTCTCTTCTGCTTCATAATCATACAGCCTGTACAGGAGGTTTCAGCTGATCATATGTCTCTCAAGACAGACTGTAAAAGAAGAAAGAACCCAACTCAGGAGAAAATTGAAGGCTTCTTTTCTTTGACTGTGGAGAGAGGGAACCTTTTGGGATTTATGGGACCCGGACCAGAAAAGATCAATCATCTAGTGCACAGATTGGTTGTGTTTTGCCTCAGAATTTTGTGACTTCTTTTGTCAAATGACTTTAAAATGCTTATGAACCTTTTCTTGACCAGTGTATTCAGTGAGACTGTTCAGTTGTTAAGATCAGCTGCTTTCTTACCATTTACTTATGTCCACAAGCATTCCAGAAACTGAAAAAATGTTCTGGCACAAATGCAGGTATTCATGGTGATGGCCCACAGCTTACAAAGCAGAATGAAATAAAGTAATAAGGTAAATGAGAAACACTGACTCTAAGTGACTAGTATTCCTTCCAAGGTCTCAGTACTCAGACTCTCCATTAAACAGAAGTTACAAATGGTGTAGTAGTCCCATTTGGTCACTTGTTATGTCATTAGAGCTCTTCCCTGAAGCCCTCCAGAGTATGAGATCATATAGGAAGGGCAGTAGATCTTAGCAGCTGAGACCTCCCTGTCACTTCAGTCTGACATACCAGAGCTGAAAGATAGGCAGGCATATTCCTGAAAAGCCAGTTTTTAAGGAAATCACAGCACTCAGTTGTGTGAGCAGGTATGAAGGTAGGCTTTGGCAGGCTATGTTTTTTTATGTGCATACAAAACAGGAACTGATGTTTATCCTATCCACACATTGCAGCGGGAAAAAAAAAAAAAAAAGGCCAGAGAAAAAAAGGAAAAAAAAGAAAGATTCTATTTTGCAACAGATGGGCTATTTCATCCCATGAAATGATACTTTTCCCTGGGATGAGGCTGGCACCCTTTACAGTGTCAGGGGATCTGGTAAGTCCCTCAGAACTGCAGACTCCACTTTGGGTGGCAGGTGTTTGCTCTTCCTCCCTCCCAGGATCCACAAAAAATCCACAAAAAACACCTCCTGTACAATTTCATGTGCTCACAACCAGCTAACTGCTTTAAAGGCCTTTAGTAGAACATTTGGGGCTTTCCAGATTTGATGAGCGGGATCCCCAGATACCTCTCAAATTCTCGTTAGGAGAGAGTGAACCTGTCATACAGCTTCATGGACATACACTACATCTGTACTCCAACCAATATTGTCTTCCTGTGAATGATACCGCTTTATCATGTCTGTCTGAAGATGAGAATTTTACTTTCCAGGGAGATAGTTATGAAGACAGGCTTTTAGTCGCTCCTGGCCTGGAAGGGAAAGGACCAACAAATGCTGCACTTACTAGGAATGTGAGACAGCATTTCTTCAAGGCAGTAAGGCATTTAACATGCTCATCTGTCACTAGAATTTGACTGTCACAGCAGGGGCAGATTTTAAACTCTAGTGATTTTAGGAAAACCCTGACTGTGGAGGGGTTTAATAAATATCCCATGCTGGGTAAAGAAAGATGTGTTAAGATATTAGTTCTGATCAAAACAGGAAAAAAAAAGCGTATAATAATAATTCAACTTTGTAGACCATGCAGCATACTGGGGAAAGGAAATCTAAGCAAAAAATGAGACAGTGAATGACTCTAATGCGTGTAGATGTCCCGTGGCAGACACAAGGTTTTCCCAGGCAGCAAAAGTTGACTAGCCTCAGGAACATGGAATAACAGAAATGCTTTTCATGTGCCATATGAAAAAAGTAAACATCTATACCAGAGATTATTATCTGTCCATGCCAGATTTCCTTCACTGGGGGAAGCCTAGACTGACCTGTATGCCTAAGTTCAGACCCCTAAATGTAAGTGATAAAAATCACTCCAATGTGACTCTCACTATAACACCAGTCATTTGACCTAATGACTGAGTGAAACAGTCAAAGAGTATAATAGAAAAGCCATAATGCTGGTCATTTCATGAAATGCCTGAAATTTCAGTTATTTCATGAAATGACTGCTTTCACCATCTGACTGTTACATACTGCTAGAATTAGAAATGAACAAGCTACAACCATGTTCTTAGTTACTGCATTTGTATCTGAGAACAGTTGTTCTCTTGCTGTGGCTAGATCCTTATGTAGTTTCTTATCAGGAAACTTTGCTATTGCAGTTCCTCTTTAGCAGATAACAATTTTTGCTGTTCTGTTCTTTTTCCCCCTATTGTTACCAAAATAATAATGATTATAAACATCACTTTAAAAGCATGCCATGCTAGGGATGGTTGTGCTGCAATATATCATTCTGAACTCTGCTGTAGTCGTTTATGGGGAAGCATTTTATATTAATGTTTCCATTGCTTATCACAGACATTGGCATTATAAGTGCTTAAGTCAACTCAGCTCAGTTATTTATTAGGAGGAGTTTCACTGCCATTTCCTTCTGCCTAAATAAAATCCTTACTGTCTCCATTCAGAAAAGCTGGTTGATTCCTGCCGGTCACTGCTACTTGGCTGTCTTTATCCATCACATCATTCAGTCAAAAAACAGTAAAAAAACAAACAATCAGTAAAAAAAAAAATCAGTAAAAAAAACAAATAATAATAAACTGGTTTTATGATAATTAATAATCACGCTTTCTAGACTTGTGCATTCTCAAGATGATGCACATAGATAACAAAACTGGAAAAGCTAGGAAAAAATCTAATACCTGAATATCAGTCTAGTCACGTGCATATTTCAGGTGCCAGAAACTTCGACCCTCAAATTCCCAGCTCAACACTTGCAAACTATTCTAATACTTGGTATTCCAGAAAATTTCCTGAAATGTGTTTTCTGTTTAAGGTGCTGACTTCTGCCAATAAATATTAGCTATTCCAGGGCAGTTTTCATGAGAAGCTGTGCTTCCCCTTCTGCCTTGGCAGCTCTCCTATGTATCAGTTGTTATTTTTCCTCAGCTAACCTATCATGTGGCAGCAGTGAGATGATTTTTTTATCTAATGCTGTACCTGTAAGCTGCCTTCCTCAGGCTACTCCTGAATATGCATTTTGTGCTCAGGTTTCTTTTCTTGAGTCTCTCCCGAATGAGATTTTGCACCAAAGCCTTATCTATTATAAGCAGGGATGGTTGTGCAGGAGTCCATGGAGCGGGATTACTCCACACCAGCTGATGGCTTGGCCACACCTAGCACCTCTTCACCTAGCAAGCTCATGTGTGTAACTGGAACTAATTCTTTGTTTAGTGGTTTCCTGGGTGAATTGGTGCTAAAATACTTGACAGGCTGCAGCTTAGGAGCATCCTAGAAAAAAACAGGGTTTTGAGAAGGGATTTGAAGCTATTTTGAAAAAAAGAGGGACAGAGAAAGATCATGCATAATGCTTAGACGAGCTCTGTCTTGAGAGGATATGATATATTCCTTACCCTTTAATTAGCTTCTTGTCAGGCAAAAAAAAAAAAAAAGAAAAAAAAATCCAGTCTAACTTAGATGTGAGCAGTTGAATTCTTCAGTGACTAAAGAAAAGTCTATTAAACAAGGGGGTCAAATGGGGGGTTGACTTTGAGGTTTCATGCAAAAGGAACTCTGAGTCCTGGATTTTGTAGGATTATCTTCAAATCACTTTCTCCAGCCCCCCAAAGCTATATGTATATTCTTCAACTGTTAACCATAGTTGTATTTGATTCTTTCTTTTTTTCTCTCTCTCTTTTTTTTTTTTTTTTTGCCTTGAAGAGTCATGCTAAAAATGTTGCCTTGATTGGAGAGATGTTAAAAAATTTCATGCAATTGTAGTCCATGACATGTTCTATTATGGGGGAAAAATAACGACCAAAGGGTGGGCATTGCTTGAGAGTTAATCCTAACAAACAGACAAGCATGCACAACTAATTGATTTTTCCCTTGACTGGTAGACCCCCAAAAGACTTTTCCTCTCCTTTCTGAAAGTAGAAACCCCTCCTTCCAAATTCCCCCCTCCTCCCAAAACTCCGAGGGAAACAAAAGATCTATTTTCTTCTCATCCTCATACCCATTAATTCATTTTACATGATTGAATGAGCCCTTCTTTTGTTTGTTTGCTTTAAAAAATAGAAGTTTCATTTCTGTTTGAAAGTATAGAAAGGAAACGACCCAATTTTCCCTATGTTGGGAGCACATGAAATTGCTTGTGTTTATTGTGCTTTGGGCAGAAACGAATTGTCAAGCCATGAGGGCAATGAGAGGTGTATGTGTTTAACATAAACTCTGTGAGGTAGCATCTATACAAGCATCTCTATTATTTAAGTGAGGAATATATTTAAGGACTGAACTTGGTAAAGAATCTTAGTAAATAAATTTTACAGAATCAAAAAAGAAATCTAATATTACAATTCAAGAATAATGAGCACTATCTGATGGAAGGTAGTACTGAAAACACAGTGGAAGATGAGGTTTCTCATATAACAAAATGTGTGATAGTTAAGTTGACTATTTCCTGGAGAAAGAAGTACTAAAGGAGCAAAAAAATACAGGGTTACTTCATGAAAGACTGCCGTCAGAACATAAAGAGAACAACTAGTTCATAGGGCATGTGTCATTACTTGTCAAGAGAAGCAGTAATTGGTTTAATTTTATCCACAGAAAATACTTTGGAAAAGTAATTGAAAATCTGTGGAAGTAACAGAAAGAGAGGAAAATGAGTATAGTATTGATTTTTTTAAAAAGAAAAAAAGAAAAAGAATGATCATGGTAGTTATCATTTCCTAGCCCAGCTGAAAACTGCAGTGAAATAGTGGACCTTATAGTACAAAATAATAATTAGGAAACTTCTAGATAATTTTATGAGCACAATAAGCACAGGGCTTATCAAAGAAAAATACTGGAGAGAGTCATAGTCTGAATCCTCACTGCATTGAACCTAGCATAGCTTTTAGTATCTATGCAAGAGGAGTAAAAACAGATTCGTGCCACTCGTAAGTCAAGAATTTCCTCTGAATTGCCAATACAGCCATCTGTAGGATGGGGCCTCAGGCTATGGGAGGGACCGACGTCAAAATTTTTCTGCTATGCATTTTGATAAAGTAGTTGAACATGCGTTTTTCAAAACAGAAATGTGTGCCACCATTTCTGAGGTGTGACATTTTTCAGATGCCAAAGGAAAATATCTTGGGCTCCTGATAAGAAAAGGAAGATCTTTTGAAAGTCCTGAAAATACCCAGGCGTGGGTAAGAATGTTTCTCATACTTCTCAATTTTCACTGCAATGTTGTTATGTTTTGCACTCACTGAGAGATCGCTTTGGTGTGAGTGCCCAGTGATGCTCCCTTGTTTTGGCCCTTGTGACATTATTGTGTTTTACTGTAATAAAAAATGAGTCAGATTGCATTTATCTGACTGTACAAGAGTCTGTTTTTGGAGAGTTACTTCCATTTCACCAGAATGTCATCAATCAGCTTGATCCTTTGCCTGAAAGTATAAACTGATGTTGGCAAAACTTACATTGATATAGGACAAATACTTACCCACCCCACCTCTAAAAAAACAAATACTTAAGCCACATGGTATCAAACTACTACATCTCTTGAAACCTTGTTGAGAGTTTTTAATTATTTGGAGGGGGTAACAGGTATTCTGTCTTAAGATGAGACCATTATAAATAAAAAAAAAAACAATTTTCACTTAAGTATCACCTTAAACCTCAAGAGTTGAAAGCCTTAAAAATATTAAATGAGTCATCCTTAATCACACAAACTTCTCAGCTGGGTAATTCCACTGAAGTTGCCAAAGTTGCTCTCAGGAGTAAGTGCTACTCTCTGAAGTGGAAGTGGTTAGGAGTAGGTCAGTACTTTCACCATCCTGCTTGTGAGCTACAGATGTGTTATTAAGGGTCATTATTAATCAAAGCCTCACAGATGGGGAAACTGAGCCATCAAAGAGTGATTTATTAAAGGTCATAGAATAAATCCTGGTTGCAGGGACTAGATGAAATGATTCCCAGTCCTACTCTTCAAACATAAGATTAACATTTCTCCTTGCAAGAAATGTATGTGAATGCAAAAATCCTTAGAAGTGCAATAATAAACAAACAAATAAATAAATGTACATATAGATCAATGAGATTTAAGGAGTTCCAAAGTAGAGGCTTCTCCTCTCTATGACTTTAGCTCCATCTAAACTAAAAGCCCCACAATAGGAGCAAACTTGATCCAAAGTACTTCTTTTAGCTAAGATGTTCTCTGTGCATATATGTCTGTGAACATGAGAATGGGAATGAGAAAGACAAAAAAAAAAGTCTTTTCTTGCCAATTAATTTTCAAGGTCACAAGAAAACTCCACTTTGATGATTACCTGAGTGTGCAATGGGCCTATAGGGCACAGAAAATGGATGGTGAATAGGAAGGAAAATGAAAACTGCTAACAACAGATAAACTGCTTGGTCTGAAAAAAATTGAAAACGAAAATGATTATTTCATGAACATAAATAGCTATTTAGTCAGAAGACCTGGGAACAAAGGCCCTGAAGGAAGTAGCTTCTAGGAAATAAGAAACATCTTAGTTTTGAGTTTCTGAACTTCAGAATCAAAGTATTTACAAATAAAAAGACTTACAAAGATATTCAGTTAAATCTTACTCTTTCCTAGAGTATAATTCAGCTATGATTCGCAGAATCTTCGGGATTTTTCATTTGTACAGAAAAGTAAGTAAGAACAAATATGTTTTAGGAGATTTTGGGCTGAGGTGGGTTACACTATGTTTTTAGCTGCAAAGACAACTGTTTCATCTTAAGAAATAATAATAATAAAATAATTAACAGAATTTCATTAATCAATGAGCCAACAAACCTCTATTCTTTTCAAGACAAAAAAAAGGAGTAGAGAAAACTTGAAAAAGTTTAATAAGGGACTGGTCTTTTGTGAAAGCTGCTAGTGGCTGATTTAAACTAGTTGAAAAATGTGGTTTGATATTAGGGAGAATGAAAAAAAAATCATGATAATGAGCTTTTATATAGATCTAAAAGCTCTTTTCTGAGCTTTGTTATTTAGAAAACACCTGGCACGATATGGGGCCTGCAATAACCTAAAAAGAAATGAGAAAGGATCAGTTCTGTGCAGGCACAATGAATTCCCATGCAACATATGGAGCATGGAACAACCTTAGCAGAAATGTTGATCATTGAATGATGAAGAAAGAAAATCAGAAGGTGTATGATTTACATCAAAATGTAGCTCGTATTACAAAGTGCAAATACTGACATTATTGCAAAGCAACATGTAATACTGTAGCATTAATTTTTAGCTTGTAGGCTCCTTAAGGAAGCTTTATGTTGTAAGCTCCTTGGGACTTATGGGTAAGTTCTTTCTGTGTTGTATGCACAAGCCAGTGCATTGGAGTTTGCTAAAGGACTGAGGCTTTATAGTAGTATCACAATACAAACAGTAGGGTGGATGCTGTCTTTAACACCATCCAAGTCAAGTTTCAGACAAGCCCAGCTTTTGGTTTCAATACCTGTTGTACTAATGCAGGCCCTCACCCAGAACTCAAAATATAATACTAAATTACAATAAATGATTACAAGACTCTCCCTTCTGTAATTCTGCTCTATACCTGTTTGGAACATGAATCCTGTGAGGTGTTAGATAAGCCACCAAGGATCTCAGGGGAGGGCAAAGTTGCTCCTGATTTCACATAGCTCAGCTTTTTGAGTGGACTCTTGATGTTAACTTCTGTGTTTTTAGAAGGCTCCTATCTTTCCTTCATTTTATTCTGCTGATTTTAACTCTATCAGATTGGCCGTATGAGACCAAGGATGCTGGAGAGAGTTGAGACGAGCATCTACATTTTTCCCCTGAACCAGACTAACAAAACTTTTCCATATTCATAATTTTGGAATCTGATTAGATGTAGACAATGAGATATTCAAAAAAAGATCAAACTTTTCTCAATCTTGTCCACAAAACGTGTTCTAAGAAATCAAAACAGGACATGGCAAAATGTACCAAGACAAACTCTTTTTACTTTTAGTGGCATATTCTTCCTATAAAGGATACTGGCATTTGACTCTAGTACCAAATGCATCATTGACAAGTGGGAAAGAGAGTAGGAAGGAAAAGGGAGAATTTGTGAATCAGAATTTCCCCTCTGTATGTATAAAAGGAAATAAACGGTGAAACAGCTCCGTTTGAAATCCATCATACTTTCCCAATTATCTTGGAGGCACCACTTTGAGCCACAGGGATGAAGAGATGGCCCAGAAAGCTGGGGCCATGCTTCCTCTCTGCAAAGAAATAAACTGCCAGAACACTGACTAAAATATTACTTTTCAAGCCAGCCCTATATATATGATCAGATTTACTAGGGAAGCGTTTGCTCGTTGTTGCTGATTTCGAAATAAAAGCCAGTGTGACATGATGTAAAACTGCATGTTGAAATTAGGGTATACATGGATTTGCTTTTAAGCTCAGTGTGCTTAGGGACTGTGTAGTTAGGGCAGAGTAAAATCCTCTGGGAATTATTAGCCAACATCACGTCGGCCAACCTTTTCTTGATTGACTCTGTTTCTGAGGCTGCAGAACAAACAGCAGCGTTTTCCTGTATTATGGCTTCTCTTTGCTGCTACAAATGAATAAATGGGGGTGAGGACATGAGTCCAAATAAAACCTCTTGGTGCCTAATAATGGATATTTCTATACAGAGGCGAGTGGTATCCTATTATTCTCTACATCCTCTGTGGGGGGAGAGGGGAAAGATAGACTATCAGGAAAAAAGTTTGTATTCATTATTTCTTGGCCTTAAGAAAATGTGCCCATCAATCCATCAAAAATGTATTTTATTCTGTAATATTAACGTTTAAGGCTATGCTCTTCTGGTGTATTGATTCTCCATAGGCAGAAGGACTTTGAAATGGAAACAATTTTAGAAATGTAGTTTTCAGTTTCCTTAATATTGTATGTTCCTGTTATGAAAGAAAATGGGTTTTCCTTCACCCATCTCGCCTTCTGGGCTATATATATTAGTCACAGGAAAGTGGGCCAAGTTTATCTCTTGTACAATTTCAAGGACCTTACACCTCAGAGAGATTTCCAGAACAAGTTTGTTTCCTAAATAATTAAATGCCATTGTGTCTTTATTTGTAAAGATTGCAGTAAAATCCTGGCCAAAAGTCAGGATTACAATCAAGATTTTTTATTATTTTTTGTTTTTAGTCTAGCCTCCACAGTGCCAGGGCCACGACTGAGTCCAGACATCACTTAAACATATTTAATTTGGAATGTGCCCACAAGTATTTGAACATTCATTTCTTCTAAAGAATGGAGTTAAACATGTGCTTAAATCTTTCCATCATTTGTGTAACTGGGGGATTTTTGGGCAAGGAGGAGGTGATTCTTCAACCGCTGTGGAACTATCATCCCATATTTGAAGGAGCACTAGGTTGTGGGGTGTTGAGGAAATGAATGGCACAAAATTCTGGCTAACTTATATCCAGGCCTCTCAAGCTGAGGCTGAAAAGAGGATGGCACTTAAAGCCTGCTCACATCTCTGAAGCTGGTGGCTCTACATTGTGGCTAACATACATGAATGCTTCCACTGCCAGTGCTTCTAGTGTGTGACGTGGTTTGAAATCTGTTTTTCCCTGTAGGGGAACAGAAGGTTTAGGTCCCCAGCTCTGTCAGCTTGACACCTCTTGACAGCACAGACCTCCCTCCTTGGCACTGTGTTTCTTAGCTTTTCTGTCAAATGTTTCCTGCTTTTTGAAGAAAAAAAAAATCTCTTAATTCATTAAGGATGAAATTCAGACCCCTGCAGATTGCCGGCATATGATCTGTGCAACCCTAGGGCACTGCGTGCAAAGATGTAATGCAGGGCCATAAAAAAAGGGCTTGGGAAACATTTTAGAGGTCAATGAATCTTATTCTGGACCACTGCATACAAGAGAATCTCAGTGTAGGGGAGAAAAATGCACATGAAGTAATCTCACAGAGTTGATCCAATGCACTGTTATTTATATAACAGCTACTGATAACCCACAGAAGGTCTCTAAGCAAGGCTTGCCATGAAAGACTGTGTAAACAGGAACACTTGATAGACAGCTGTCCTATTCAGCCAATAAAAAGAACAAATGTAGCTTGTTTATAAACTCAGTTCAAATGGCATTAAAAGAAAAAGAAGAGAAGGCCTATTTATAAACTCTGCTTCCACACTCAATAAAAATCTGCAGGCTAAAAGTGTGAAAAGCCTTCCACCATACGGGTTTGCAAAACACATGGAAAAATAAAGATGTGTATGTTTATGGAAAATATCCCAAGTGCTCAGTCTGCTCTTGGAGCCCAGGCAATGATCATAGTTGATGGTTTTGCCATACGACTCACTGTGTCAAGCATCCATCTTGGCTCGATGATTTCATACATCCTTGCTTGCACACTCTTGTTGTCAGTAATTCTGTATTTCACTAGAAAAGGAATGCAGATGAGGCCATAAAAGTCAGGTGGAAAGAAAACTGGTTCCAGTAGTGCTTTTGCAGATATCATCTAGTGCTTTACCTATTTCTTTGTACTCAGTTACTAACTGTAGTCATCATTAAGCATGTTTTTCTGAAGGATTATTCCAAGATTTAATTTCTGGTTTTGATGCACTTCACAGCGTCACATTTCTCTTTGTTTGTTCATCTTACTCATGACCAGGAATTACTACTTTACTGATTAGTTACTAGTAACTAATTAGTTACTAGTTACTAGATTTCAAGGGTGTTTATTTGATAGTGATGCTTCTGTGTGAGAATTGCTTAGAGAAATTAGAATTAGAATTAGAGAAAAACTAGGGCCTAACAGGAGTTATGGCATTGCTTGATTGAGGTGAGACACAGTTGCCACTTCCAGGATGGTCTGGTCTGCATGGACTCTGCTCCTCCACGGTTCCCTAGGCAGCACAATCTGCCCTCCTCACAGCTGCAGAGAGGAGTAACGGAGGATGGAGCAAAATGAAGACACCGCAACCAAGCTCTGTTGCACTCCCTGTGCTGGGCCGCTGATAAGCTGCATAGTAGCAGACCAATGGGAGATATACGATAAGATGCCTGGTGCTGAGCCAGCAAGGGTGGCAAATCACTCATTTCATAGAATCATTATGTTTGGCAAAGAACTTTGAGATCTTTGAGCCCAACTGCAAACCCTTCAACACCATGCCTGCTAAACCATGCCCCTAAGCGCCTCATCTACATATTTCTTGAACACTGCCAGATTTCAGATGAACTTTGCTTGAACTTTCCTCATTATAAGCTCATTATAATGCCAATGCACACCTCCATCCCCAAAGCTACCCGCTTTCAAGGTACAACCACTCCTCACTAAGCATGCTTTCTAGATCTTCTATTGACTGACTATACCTTTAAACCAAAGCGAGAGACTTTTTCATCAATGAATAACAAAAGTAAGTATGACTACAGGTGAACTAAGGAGGGAAGAAGTCGTAACTTCTGGATCATTTGACGGGCTGAACCTCTTTCCTCTTCTCAGGTCAGGACACTGCCTGAGGAGGCTCCTGCAGACTGAGAGCCCTCTTCCATCTTCTGGGGTGAGTGGTGATTGCACATTTGTGCATGAGAGCTAGCTAAAAAATCCACGCTATATTAGAGAATTTCCTGTATGGATATCTGAAACCTCCTTTGTAAATGTTGCATTTGAAGAAATTGTGCTATCTGTGAACTTGGTTACTTGTTTGGAAGACGACCAGACCTAGTGTCAACAGACTGTTTGTGAATTCAGTACTGCCAGAGTCGGGTCTATAGTACCACAGTATTTGATATCCTATTTAGAGATGAGTCCAGCCGCCCATAGTCCCTCTAACCTCTGAAGATCGGCTGGAACACAAGGGGATTAATCTCTTACCAAGTTAACCTCCCCTTCATGTTTATTTTAAATTCTTTTTAAAGTAGATTTTGTTATGTGGTGCTCGTCACTTAAGTGAATGTGCTAAAGTAAAGATAGATGCCTTACTGGGGCATCGGTTCTCAAAGAACCGATTTAACTGATGTTAATGAACAGTAATGCCTGATGCTTAATCAGGATAGTATTGTAGGGGGAAAACCAATGCAGCAGAGATAGGCATTTAACGCATACCAAGTGATTAAGTGGTGATTAACGAGGGGTTGATATTCTGAGCTCTGGACTTTTAATAAAGTGTCAAATAAAGATTAAATGGAAGAAAAAAGACTAGACAAAGAAGAAACACAGTAAGCCTCCATTTTGTTACTGTCTTTTTATTCAGTGTATTTTTTAAGTCTTATATTTTTGGACTCTTATATAAAAAAATCCTGCAATAGAGATGGACATTTAGGATACAGTATTCAAACACCCTAAATGGATTTGAAAGCATGCCTGCTAGAAGGTTGTTCTCAACATTACCTAACTTTGTAATGCATTAAATGGAATCCTAACTATTTATGATCTTGCTTTTAAATATAAATAGGTATCTTCGTTACATCGTTTGTCTTAGCTATATTAAAGCTCCATTGCAAAGCATGTAGCAGCTTCACAATTCACTGATTACATTCTGCAGATCTTATTCAACTTGGATGACAATTACTCAGGAAAACAGTATTACTAGCAACGGTGGGCAGAGGGATCACCACTGCCTCGCAGTCATGAATTAACCTATGAATGTGGGCCATAGAACTGAAACCTGTGGTAGCCAAACTGCTTTACTGACTCCAGAGGACTTGTTGACATTCAGGGAAAGCTCTCAAGGTGGTTCTATGCTTCAGTTCTAATGATTCATGCCAGGTATTATCATCATGCTCCAAGTGCTGTTCAGCTGCAGTCCATCTCGTCAGATGTACAAAGGATTTCATTTCTCTGTTGTGGAGGCTTGTTCAAAGACAATAGTACCTTGTTAGCAGATAGTTAACCACAAGGGTGTCAGTCTTTGCAGCAGATGGGGGACAGAGCCGAGAAAGACGAGGACTGAGGAACACCTCCCCCTGCCTCGTGTGCGACGTGTCTTGCCAGAAGAAAAGAAACAAAGCCAGACAACCGCGCAGGTGGCCAGATGCTGATTGGTTGTGCGCTTTGCAACACTTGTGTTAAGAAAGTATAAAAAGAAGTCGGTTTGGAAATAAAGTTGTCTCACTCTGCACCCCAGACTGAGTCCGTTTCTTCACAAGGTGCAACAAATGGCGCCCAACGTGGGGCACGAAGACTAGCTGTCTCTCCGGTTGCACCGCCCAGCTGAACTCCCGGGAATCACGCTGAAAGGAAGCGTAAGGATCAAGCTGAAAGGAAGCTTACTTTGTGTGCACACTAAAAGCCTCTTGAAAGGAAAGAGGTAAGCGGCTGGGAACTATGGGTTCATACCTAATGAAGGAACAAAAGGACGATTTAGAAGCTTCTCCTAAAAACTTGAAACCGCAAAGAAAAAAATTAGGTGAAGAAGAGCTGCAAAAGGTTCTTGCATGGGCTTCTAAAGACGATCCTTCGGTGAATAGTAAGAATGTTTTTAATCTGGAAAGATGGGACCAAATTGGGGTCCGACTGTGGGATAGTGCCACGCGCGGTGATAAGGCTGCTGCTAACCTGTTGCCACAATGGCGAGTTGTACTCGAAATATTGAAATCTCATAGTGGGTTGCAGTCGAACATAAATGACGGGATCGGGGCCCCTGCCATCCCCTCCGCGCCTCCTTTACCTCAATCGTGTCCTGATGAGAATCAGAAAAGAAAACGTGCTGCAAAAGCCTTTGCGGTACTGCCACCTGATGACCAGGACGATGATCCTTTTGGTCCGGGTCCTATTGACCCTGGAAAGGAGCCAGACCTATACCCCCCGGATCCTCACGATAAATGGGCCTCAGTAAAACGAGGAGCAAAACAGGCGGGGGATGTGGGCATGCTGAAAGCCTTTCCCGTTATCTGTGCACCAGACCAGAATCCGCGTTGGGAAGGTTTGTCGTATAATCTTATTAAGGACGTGCGACGTACGGTGACAGATCATGGCCTTGGCGCACCATATACCACCCACCTTATACAATCTCTTTGTGATTCTTCGGTTTTTACTCCCCATGATTTTAAAACTTTGTTTCGCCTCATTATGACTGATATGCAATACACGATGTGGGAATCGAAAATGAGAGAGCTTGCTCGAGCTCAGGGGGAGGAAAACCAGCGGCTGTCGAAAAAAGGTCCTTTACGGGCTGTTACTGTGGACGTGCTAATGGGGGAGGGCGATCACAGTGCTACAACAGCACAAGCAGAAATCCCCCCTGAGGGCCTGCAACAAGTTAAGGCACTTGCTCTCCGGGCCCTTAAGGCCGTTCCGGAGAGTGGTAAACAAAGACAACCTTTTGTTAGCATAAGACAAGATGCGAATGAGCCATATATGAAGTTTTTGGATCGGCTTAAGGAGGCTCTGGAGAAACAAATTGATAATGAACAAGCACGAAGCTACATTTTTAAGCAACTAGCAGTTGAGAATGCTAACCCTGATTGCCAGAGAGTTTTGCGGCCACTAAAGGATCCTACTATTGATGACATGCTAAAAGCATGTATTAATGTCGGTACCAAACAGTATGAATATTCACTGATGGCCGAAACATTTGCAACAATGTCTATGAAAAGGCCATGTTTTGCTTGTGGCCAATTTGGGCATATTCGTAAATACTGTCCGAAAACACAAGCAAACAAAGGAGCGCCTGGACTATGTCCGCGCTGCCACAAAGGACAACACTATGCTAATCAGTGTCGATCAAAATTTGATAAGGAAGGTCGACCGCAAGCCCCTTCGGGAAACTTCAAGCGGAGCGCGGCAAGGGGTCGCGCCATGACGGCAAATCACCCCTCGGAGTGGCTCCCACCGGGAAGCAGCCGCCGCTTGTGCGCCAGCACAAGCGGCAGCGCCGGGGTGGACCTGGCCACCACAATAGAAGTGCTAATTACTGATACATCAGTTGTGCTAATTCCAACTGGTGTCCACAGCCCCCTGGGGCGAGGAAGGGCAGCACTGTTAATAGGGCGATTTTCAACAACGAGACAAGGGCTGTTTGTGTTACCTGCAGTTATCAACGCAGATTTCATAGGAGAAATTAAGATAATGGTATGGACTCCGATACCACCCTGTACTGTGCCAATGGGAAGATATGGACGATATATTGATTGCTGCAGAGCAAAAGGAAACAGCAGAAGAGGCTCTGCATCAGATTACGCGAGCAGCATCAGCTGCAGGATTAAAAATTGCAGAAGATAAAGTACAGGAAAGTCCGCCTTGGCGATATTTAGGATGGAGAATTTCTGATCATCAAATTCGACCACAATCATTGACCTTAAAGACAGACATAAGGACTTTGAATGATCTTCAAAAACTTTTGGGAACTATTAATTGGATCCGTCCCTCCTTAGGGATTTCCACAGAAGATTATCTAGTCCAGTAAATCCGTTTGTAACCTGTCTAGTAGGACAGCCTGTTGATATTTGGTATATTTTGTTTATTGTTAGCATGCCTGCTTTGTTTCTTGTTATGTGTTTAAGGATAGATTGGCCATTTAATTAAGTCATGGCTGTTCAAACAAAAACAAATAAAGAAGGGTGAGATGTGGAGGCTTGTTCAAAGACAATAGTACCTTGTTAGCAGATAGTTAACCACAAGGGTGTCAGTCTTTGCAGCAGATGGGGGACAGAGCCGAGAAAGACGAGGACTGAGGAACACCTCCCCCTGCCTCGTGTGCGACGTGTCTTGCCAGAAGAAAAGAAACAAAGCCAGACAACCGCGCAGGTGGCCAGATGCTGATTGGTTGTGCGCTTTGCAACACTTGTGTTAAGAAAGTATAAAAAGAAGTCGGTTTGGAAATAAAGTTGTCTCACTCTGCACCCCAGACTGAGTCCGTTTCTTCACAAGGTGCAACACTCTGTAGCCCCACATGATAAGTTTTAATTCCTCTTTTGGAGAGGCAGAAGTGGTAGATACCTTAAATCGGTGTGCAGGAGTAAAAGCTCCCCTTCAGGAAAAAGAAAGCAATGATAAGTAATAAATAACCTTCATTTTTTGCCTTAGTTTCAGGCCTCAGTGATCATGGGGGCTTGAAAAACCAGGCTCCAACTACCGTTGCACTTGCGGTTGCGTTCTGTGTTATTGTGTGGAGAAGGCAAATTACTGCTCAACTGTCTGTGCGCACCAGCTTCATGGTGCATTCCAAACGTTCCACTGTTAAGGGAGAGGAGGAATATTAAGCATCTTTTCCCAGGCAGTGCTCTCTAGCATGGCAACTGCTGTGAAAAAGTGATGAATTTACCATGGGGCATCACTGCTGCTGTAAAGTCTGACCATGGAAATATGCCAAGTGGACTCTGAGGGATACCACAGCTGCAGCTTAGGTTGTCAGCATGTTGGGGGATTATATTCATGCTCCCCCACAGGGCATGTTTTTTTTTTAAAAAAACTCTTTGGTGTTGGAATGCTTATTCCATTCATAAATCATCCAGAGGTGAAGCCTGTGGCCACTGGCCCTGATGGATCCTTTGTTTCATCTCCCATTGCCGCTGCCTTACTTACAGAGTAGGGCACCATTATCAGGAAGGACTTGTTTGGATAAGGGAATGCCATAATGTAACCGTCATAGCCCATTTACAAATCCAACACCGGCAGCTTAACATAATAATAATAATGAAAAAAAAATCAAACATAAAATAATGGGAAAATATGTGTACTGTTTGCTCTATTTGACATCATAAAAAGGTGCACACTTGGGATGTTTGTGCCCCAGATTGCTATTTTCTGATAATGTACTTGGTTAAAGTAAAGTTTTCCCTCTGGATGCATATATAACGCTTAGATAAGAACAATTCACAAAATCCTATTATAGTGGTGCTGTACACAAACACATTTTTGGATGCTCCAGATAATATCAGGTACATATATACAAGAGGAAAAGGTATTTCTAGGAATATCATTATTGGTGGCATATCTGTTTAAGGTTGCATGTACATTGGGGGCTCTTTCTTTGAGCTGGGTCTAAAAAATCCGAAAAGAAAAGAAAAGAAAAGAAAAGAAAAGAAAAGAAAAGAAGAGAAGAGAAGAGAAGAGAAGAGAAGAGAAGAGAAGAGAAGAGAAGAGAAGAGAAGAGAAAAGAAAAGAAAAGAAAAGAGAAAAGAAAAGAAAAAGCATTTGATTTTTAAAACCAACATTGTTAAAAAAAAAGGTAGAAAAAAAAGTATTAGTGTTTCTCCTCCCCACCCTTGCTGCTTCATTTCCTGATTTTCCCCCAGAAACAAAGTCATTGCCTTTAGGTCTCCAAGGTACTGTATTACTTTTAGGGCATGTCTAATTCCATTCAAGAGGAGGAAAACATAAGAATGGTGAACTGTCTGGTAAAATAAAATGAAACTTTTCCCTGTCTGTTAACAGACATTAAAAAAAAAAAAAAAAGGAAAAAAAATTCTGTAGACCTTACACTCTGGCATGTACTGTGGTGCAAGCTGCTGTTGCACCATGCTGAAGAGTCCTCCCAGTCCCTTATGCAGTACAAGGGAAAGCAATAGCTGTGTGTCAAACAAGTGCTTCTGCCTCTCTGCAGACCTGCACAGTGTTGTCCAGATCCACCACAGACTTTTTTTGGGGTGACTTCACGCATATACCTCAATCTATCTTTGCCATTAAAGGATGGGGATGCACTGGAGGACATTCAGGGTTTTGCCTCTGGCTTTCTTTAGGCCAGGCATTTCTCTTGTTTCTTTGTTTGTTTGCTCTTCTAGCTATAAACACATCTAATAAATTTGAAACCAGTACTAAAGGGCACTGAGACACTCAAAGCTGCAGAAGATAGAGATGGACTACAATCTCTGCTGATCCTTGAATACTTATAGGTACCACAGCGATATATCCTTGTTAACATTTATTCTAGGTGTTTACAAGTTTGCTGGCAATTTTTAAGATAGCTTTATAATTGTTTTAAATCTCTGCTGTTTAAAATATGTTTAAAATTAACTGGGAGCATATTTTATTAAAATATGCAGGCTATTCCAATATTCAAGCTAATTAAAAATAGCCCATACTGGTCCTATTTCTTTCATCCAAGAATCAGCTGTATATGTTAAAGGAGATAAAACCACTGGTTGTAGAATAGCCAGTATTATATGGAACCTAAAAATCAGCTTTTATAATTATAACATATTTTAGCTTTCACTCTCTTCAGCTATATTTAGGATCATATTTAAAAACATTGAATATTTTATAGCACTTATGGCAGAAAACGCTTACAATAAGAAAATCATTAGCATCTTTTTAGTGGATTTAAACTAGAGTTTAAGCTAGAAATGGTACATATATTGCATTTTGTACTTTGTATAGAATATTTTATAATAGTCTGTAATTGTAAAGTTGTAAATGCGATAGAGTTGTAAAGCTAGAAACCATTTGGTCAAGAATCAAGCAACCACCATGAATGTCTCCTCAAAGAACAAGACTCCTTGTACTAGACATGCAGCTGGTATAGACATTATCATAATCTCACAAAAACAGAAAAAACAGATTTTATAAAATATGCTTTAAAAAGAATCTTGACTTTCAGAAATGTAAAAAGCAAAGAATAATGTAGGGCTATATTAACAGAATATATCATAAACAGCTTTTATTCCACACTCCCCAAAAAACCTTTTGATGGAAATCACGTCAAAACATCCTGATGATTTCTTACTGAATGCATTTTCCTACAAAACTGTGCTAAGGTTTTGAACTTGAAGAAACATATATTTATGGCTAGAAAAGACCCTTGAGGAGAATCATTACCTCTGTACAACTCCTGTTTTGGCTCAGACTCATAGATGCTTTTTGTTTTCATCTCCAGATAGCCATGAAATGGTAAAATTATTTTGAAATATCTATCTGCAGATATTCTATTTAGTTTGTACATGATATGAGTCTGACTTGTACGTGCTTCATGAAGCAGTCATCCTAAAATAAAAGTGTAATTCATCTCACTTACGGTTTACTATCTAACAGATAGGAGTCTAGTCTAAACTATACACAAAGACTCCCCCTGTGGTCATCATGGAAATACTTGATGCTTTCATCCCTTCCTATGTTTGTCATTTAAGATGTGTGGCATATAAAATAAAGCCAGCTAAAGAACAATCTTCTGAAACTTGCTATGGGACTAAAGGAGAATCCTAACGACTAGTTCAGATGAGACACAAAGATGAAAAAAAATCGGATGATCCAAATTCTGAGTTCTCCAATAAATTGATAGAAAAACTTAACCTTTATAAGGATCTAAAGAGAGATTGTGTCCAACTGCCTCGAGTACTTGAATTTACATAAACAGTATCTTTCTCTTTAACAGTTTTTACAGGCCTTATCTTAGAGAATTAAGAGACTTACACAGGTATGTTGCTTTATGAGGCAGCCAGGCTTAGTCCCATGCAAAATACAGCTGGATCCTGCTCATCACCTTTAAATACAAAGCAGGTAGAAGCCTTGCTTGGCTTCATGGAGAAAAATGGACTACAAGAGCAGAGGTGAACTGCTTATTAATAACAGGTAAGAAAAGAAAAGAAAAGAAAAGAAAAGAAAAGAAAAGAAAAGAAAAGAAAAGAAAAGAAAAGAAAAGAAAAGAAAAGAAAAGAAAAGAAAAGAAAAGAAAAGAAAAGAAAAGAGAGAAAAATCTTGCATCCACAGGTTGCTAAAGATGACAACAAAGACTTTTTTCCCAACTCTTCAAATTGAAAAATCCCTCTTAAAGATGGAATCTTAAAAAGACCATTCTGAGAAGACTGTTCCCTTACTCTTTTATAAAAGAGAATTTTGCTGGGATTTACTTGAAGCAGAATTTCAACTTATATTTAAACCTTATGAAACTAAATGGCCTGAATAAATGCAAAAAGTTAAAAGGCTGTCTTGAAAGGAACTCTACACACACACACACAGACACACACAGAAATGCAATTATAAGTATACTACATATGCATTAAATTGACTACACATTCCTGAGCTGAGTATGTTTCTACTCATGGAGGTAAGGTCATGGAGGTAAGTTAAGGAAAGGATGGCAACAACTAATTTTGAATTCAGCCAAGCCTGAAAGTGGTGCACGTTTTTCCTTGCCTGAAGTAATAGAGAATGTTATAAAATCCTCTGAACTAAAGAGGCAGATTTTCTTCTGCTCAACTTTGCAGTATGCAAAACAGCTCTTCCTGATTCTCCCTCGGAGTGTGCAGCAACCAGAGGGCTAAGAAGAACTGAGAACAAAAGACAGCAAGATTCAATATAAAACAGCAGTATTTGAGCACTATTCTTACCACGAGATGACATCATTGTGATGACATTAGAAGATGTGCTGTGCAACTGGGAAGCTTTATCACAGAATGGAATTCAAATTCTCTTTGAATAATTTTGCCAAGATGTTGAAATGCTATTGTCATGCAAATGGCTAAGGGCTTCTACTCTTTTAACTCTTTTTTTTTTTTTTTGAATATATTTTCCTGAAGAGGAACAGAGGCTAAAATTTGGTAAACAAAGATAAGTAATGGGATTTAATACAGATTTAAAGTTCTTGATGTTCATTGATTTGCCTGTCTCAAGACAACTGCTTGACTGGCTTCTTTTGATTAACTGACTTAAAGGCTTTCTTTGGTTTCATAGGATTTATTTAAGATTAGTCACATTTGCCCACTTATAAATTGCTTGGGTTATCCATGATATACCAAACAGGATTCACCAACTCTTTAATGAATTTTTCCCATCTATAAATTATTTTAATTATCTGTGATGCAGTATTACTTGTCTGCTACCAATTTTAATAATGGAGTACGTGGTTCCCTCAAGAGTCGGCACGCCCTCCAAGGTGTAGTATCTTTCAGAAACCCTTTACAGAGAAATATTCAGGCGACAAGTAGCCAGTGTTTGTGCTCTGTTTTGCTTTTAATTTGGGTCCCTTTTTTTTGTGGAATAAAATGACTACAATAAAGACTAATCATTTTTAATTCTTGTCTTAAATTATGATATGAAAAAGAACCTAGCTCAAAGGACTAAAATGAAGGGGATCACCTCTGATTCACCATTGAGAGATCAAATATTAAGATTTATTTTATACTTGTTGTAATTTCTTCGGATTAAAATAGCCTTCACTTTCTAAAATAAAATGACATGGTACTCCGCAACTTGAAATAAATCTTTCTAGCCTCACAGTACTATTAGCAATTAAGATTACTTCTTCGTCATCTTTAATTTGTTTATCCATTTCTGGAAAACATGAGCTCTTTTTTTTTTTTGCCACATTTCAGTTTGTGAAAGAGAGACCGCAAACCAGTATCTGTGACACAGTACTGAGCAGATTGGAAGGAACTTTAATCAGGAACAGAACTGGCAGACATGTAGATGGGTAAAATGTAATGGGAAAAAGGAAACACAATTTTTATAGAGGGTAGTTATGCCTTACAAAATTTATCACAGTTCTTTCAAAAGTCAGCAAGCATATGGAAAATGTATGCTTGGATTTTCAAAAAATTCCTTCCCAAAGGCTTTTAAAGAAGCTCTCTCAGAAAGAAATAGGAAAGATCTTTCTTGGATTAACAACTGCTTGAAGAAGTAGAACTAATACATAACAATAAGTAGTCAGTTTTCTTAATAAAGGGAGATGACCAAGGGAATGCCACAGGGATCCTTGCTTTTCCTCCAAGGAAAAGAAGTGGACACAAAATCTGCTCATAATACTGAGGCAGTCAGGGTAATAAAAACAAACCTGACAACAAGGAGCATAGATCTCATGATGCTGAATGATTAGGCAATAAAAGGGCAGGTGAAATTCAATGTCAATAAATGCAAAGCAATGAAAAAAGAGGGGAATACAGCCTAACTATACACACACTATGATAGGCTGACATCACTCAAGAAAGATCTGGGAAGCACAGCAGAGAGCACTGCCAGAACATCAGCTTGTTGCTCAGCAGTGATCAAAATTGTAAATAAAACTGAAAATATGATTATTGAATTTTAAGATAAAGTTCACCTATGTTCTTAATTCTGAGTTGTTGTGTTTCCTCTGCACTTCAAACTAAGAAAGGATGTAGTAACTAGAAAAGGGAAAGAGGAGGGCAACTAGAAGTGATCTCAGCTATAGAACAAGTGATAAAGGTATTATAAAACCACGAGTGACATGGAGAATGGAAACTGGGAAAAAAAATTCAGTGTCTCCCACAGTACTGGAGATAGATGACAGTAAATGAAATAACCGGGAAGCAGATTCAAAACAAAGGCCTTAACTGAGTATCAGAAATACCATTTAACAAAGCAGTTACTAAAAAACAGATTACAGAAATAATATCAACCGAGCGCTCAAGTATGCATTTAATTCATACAAACAGACATATATTTCTATCTATATAAACTGTAATAGTGATGTACTTTTCCTTTTCTGCATAGATGCTTATAATATATACATCACAATAATATTTATGTGTTGTGATACATACATGCTGTGTGTCTCTATTTTGTATGTACATATATATATATATTGGCTGTATCATGAAAGATTCCCTTTCTGACTTCAGTGATCTTTTAAAGTGCTAAAAGCAGGGATTTCACTAGATGGAGAATTCCAGCTTCTGCTAAAAGGAGAAAAGGACCCTTTTTACTTTTTTTTTCTTTTTCTTGGTTCTGAGTGACACACAGGAGAAAATGTAATGAGCCAGATTGCAATCTCCCTCCCCCAGAGCAAATCCAGAGCAGATAGACTGAAGCCAGACACATCACTCTAGGTTTGCAGCAGCCATGCTGAAAGCAGAACCATACAAAGTTTGATGACAAGTTGCCACGGCAGAGCTTCTGGAATAGGAGATTACAATCATGTGACTTAAACCCTAAAAGTTTCTGACATTTAATATCAGTAATTAAGAGTTCAGATTGGTGGTTGAATCAATAACCCCTTGCAGGTATTGATCAGACACTGCCGCCCTGCCAATCATAGAGAAGAGTTAACCTTATGAAAGCTGATCTCTGCTTCCAGAACTGCCCCCATACCACCTTCCTATGGCCTACGTGCCTCAGGAGGACTTAGGGAGATGCATGCTGCTTGTCACCTATGAGAGGGAACTGCTGGGAGCTCAGCAAAGCCTGGCTATTGCATCCCACTTGGGTACAGGAAAATCTTCAAAGGACCAAGAGGTAGGGCCACCAGAGAGCCGTTCCTTCCCCCGTGCACCAGCCCGCCTCTCAATCTGCCACCTCTCAGCTGCCAAGGGAGAGCAGCTGTCCCCGCTCCCCAGACAGAGACAACACGTTCTTTTCTCTCCCACTTGTAAATACCAATGTGCTCGAGGCACCCTTTGCAGCCCAGGAAACTGCAGCAAAACTGCTCCATCACCACGACTTGCTCCTGGGAGGCACTAGGAGCTTCTGGGTTCGGTCCCCACAAGGGCATGATGGTACAGGCTTCAGAAAGGAGACTCGTGACTGCAAAGAGGAAAGGCAGTTTGCTAAGGAGATGACCCACGTTGGAAAATTCAACTGGGCACAGAATGTGTTTTTTCACCCATGGATCTTTCAGGACTTCCATAAGCAAGGCTTGGGATTTGATTTCCCATCTGACATGCAGGGCTAGCAGTAAAGCAGTAACCATCTGACAATGTCCAAAAAAATAATAATAATAATTTTTAAAATGGTGTTTGATATTGTATAATATTTTATAAAATCAGTTTTCTTTCTAAACAAAATTTTGAATTTTCATCCACCAAAAAATCCACTGAACAACAACAAAAAACTATAAAATATTATATCAGTAGACAAATATCATAATTCATTCCAAAATGCTTTTGCAGGGCCTCATGGAATATGCCTGATTCTTTACTTGCCACACAGGCCTCAATGTCCAGCTGGACTGTGTATGTCATGGCTAGCTATGGTCAGAGACTCATTTGCTATAATATCTCCTCTCTTGGAGTGTGATGGCCGTTAGGAGCAATGGGAAATGTAATTCAACCAGACAATTCAGCCTGTAAAGGAAAATGAACTCATGAGGCATCTCATGTGAGTCCTGTGAAATACCCAGGGGACATTCTGAAGCAATATATTTTAGATCTTTAGTTTAAAACAGATGCAAAGCTTCTTCTTCTTTTTTTTTTCCTTAAAGAAAAAAAAAAAAAAAAACATATAATTATATTCCCAGGAGCTTCAGTAGTAGTAAAAGGATTCTGACATCTGAGCCATTTTTTCACCATCACCAGCCAATTAGCACTGAGGTTTAAAAGACTCACAAGCAAAGGTTCAGAGGCTTTCCACACCAAATGGTACTATTTAATCTTCTCTGCTTTGTGCCATGTCCATGAGTGACATAAATAGGGTCTCTCGTCATCATGTATCTCTTCAGCCTGGTATAGTGCCTCACCAAGAGAAAGTGCCCAAGAGAAAGATTAGGAGTTACTTAGCTTTTCAGATGAACACAGGTATGTATTTTTAGGCTAAGAAAGATCTATTTTCTCCACACAATCAACCAAATCACATCCTGGTACTAATATTGCATAAGAACTTAGTTGTTTAAAGAAAATTTGTTTAAGCTTTAAAGCAAGAAATATGTGAAGAAACAGATGTCTAAGGAAAGCAGAAGACTTCTTGTATAATGGGCAATGGTTTGGTTATCTTCCCTTTTAAGGCAGCTCCCTTCATCTCTTTTCAGATGGGGTACATACACAGCGCCTTCATACAGCAGGAAGCTGGGAGCAGCAGAAGGTGAAGATACTTAGAAGAGTGCTTAGTCATCTAAAGAAAATCAATTCTGCTGATGTACACACCAAGTTGAAGATGTTCTTGGCTGAGAGTGGAGAGACTTAGCTATGGGTGAAGTATCACTGTGCATGTCTGCTGCATGATGCCATGCTAAGCCCAGGCCCTGTCTTTATCCTAATTTTGAAGGCTATGCTTCACTTTCCAGTGATGGAGAGTGTGATATACAAAGGAGAACCTAACAGAGAGGACTGTCTGACTATGGACTATAGCATATGGACTATACTTTTGAAATCATATTTCAAAGGAAATCCCTTGCTGGTATCTCATTAGTCTAAAGTAGAGTCGTAATGTTCGCTATCATATACAGTCAGACTATTAAGCACTGTTAATATGGGTAAAAAGACTATTTACTGAAGACTATTTCAGGTTTTACATGAGAGAACAGTTGAACTTGAGTTGTAGAGTTGACACTTGGACATAGAAAAACTAGGTTTGATTCCAAGCCTCTTCAGACATAAAGGATTTGACAATTCTGTGTACCATAACATGCAAATACTGAGATAAAACCTCCCTGTGGGTAACTTTATGACTTATGGGTGCAGAGGCTACAAGCTGGGGTTTCTTTCTTCTTCAGTGTTTGTCCTGGTCCCTAGGATGTAAACACTTTCCATCATGGTCATCAAACATCCCTCAAATCTCAAATTACCTTATGCTAGTACATGCTTTGGGGAAAGAAAAGACGTAGTTTCAAATCACTCAAAGGAAAATAAGGATTCAGAATTGAGTTAATGCACTTGCTATCTTCAGACCTAGACATATTGGACCAAATCTAAAAGCGCATATAGGTATCCAGTGACATTTATTATTAGAAAAATCAATCATCTAAGTCTTCCAAGGCCTCATGGACTAGGAAAAAGGTTTCACAATTTTAAATATTTCCCTTTGTTGCTGAAAGTGAGAGTAGGTGCTTGCACTATTTGCATACATTACATTATATTCCATCAGCTAGGAATATGACAATTGTCCAGAGAGAAAGGGGCTCAAAACACAAGCTTCCTCCTCAGAAGTTAAATTCCGCTATACATGTCCACTGACTGTGTCTCTCTCAGTTTGCTTTTGCTTGCCCTGTGTTTGACATGCTCTTTTTTGTATAGTGACTCATCTAGGAGCTGGGACAGGGGCTTCATCCGTGAATATACCTTCATCCTTGTGCAAATACACCCTCAGCAGTGCTACTCCTCAGCAACCTGTCTGTGGAGACGGGAATGACAACAGTTTCCCACCTCGCAGGGCCTGATAGTGGAGGACTTCGTGATTTCAACAGATGGTGCCTTGGAATTTAGTTGAGAAATCAGCTGGTAATCTGGATTCAGAGAGCTACACACACTTCATTTCATGTATCACATTGGGACAAACCTCCTGGTGCATGTTCCTTAGATTGGGAGCTTGCCCTAGGGAGGTCTATGCAGATACTTCATTTCACACAGTGGCTATTTCAATTTTAGCCACTTTCCTGGACGGGAAAAAATGGCTTCATTTTACAAATAATGGCAGAATGCATCTAAGGCAAGACAATTTAGAGGAATAGATATTGGCTGAAGTTTAAGAGCTGTAATAAATAATCTCCTCATCCATGCTTTTCCCTAAAATCTACATACCTTTATGTATATTTTATAACAAACTCTAATGAAGAAATAATCCAAAATGGCACCTGTTAGAAAAAAAAGAATAACTCCAAAATGTAGGTTATTGAAATATGAGTGTAATATAGAAAAGATAGCAGTGCTGATATTAATGACCTATCTGTCTCCTGGTGCACTTAAAAATGTCTCTCATGTATTTTATTTTATTTTTATTAGAATTTGTATCATCAGTTTTCAAATACCTTACTGCAAAGGGTGAGGAGAGAGATTTGACTTTTTAAAAGCCAAATTCAGCTAGACTTTTTTTTTTCCTTACTTAAAAAAAGAAAAAAAAAAAAAAGATTTTTCATAAACATTTTTTCCCTCTGGCTGGAATATTAGGACAGTATATTAAATTCCCGCCCCCAACTCCACAAAAGGAAGACCCAGATACATTTACATAATAATGTCCCTACTGTGCTTTTGACAGATGGGTTTCATCGACACAGACATACTGTTAGGGGCTTAGCAATAGATTAAAAAAACAACAACAATACAGTGTAACATAATAAAAGTGTACTGTAATGTACATCATAACTTTTGGCCAAGGTTAAATTTCCAGTTGGTGTATGAAAGTCGTATTCCATTAGACAAAATAGATGTCATGCTGCAAAGCATTAAAGATGAGTTGACTGAGCCATTTATTTTTATTTATATTACATTATATTTTCCCTGATTCTATTTATGCAGTGGGTTTAAAAAAAAAAAAAAACATAATTCCCCCTCACTCACCTACGTTGCTGTGCCATCATCTTCCTGACAATGAAGGTTTCCATGCAAGCCTGTCCTCTGTGCAAGGTGCTGCACAATGCTACAAGGCCCAGCTGAGCTACAGTTGCAGCAGTGCCATATATATGGGTGTGTGTGTGTGTATGTTTGGGTAGACTGCCCCTCACAGTTTGACATCCAGCCATGGCAATATCAGCTCATTGTAGACTGATTTATCGTGCTTTCTGGGGGCAGGTTTGACAGTCCACACTGAGCTGCAAGTGAGACTCCTTACACAGCTCTCCATGCTCTGTGCTGGATGTCTGTGGAGCAAGAGCTGGATCCTTCTCAGCTCTGCTTACAGCTTCAGAGGGCAGAAAGATGCCCACACTACAAACTGCTAGCACAGCTATCCTGAGAGTCCTGCTGTCCTGATGCCTTGCTCTCCATCCTAAACCTCATGGAATAAACTGCTTTGTAATCACAGGGCTCTTAGCAGAGATATCCCAGTGAATTTTTCAGGACAAGATATGGAGCTTCACCTTAGGAGCTGCCTATGGCAGTGCTCCCTGTGAGTTAATCTACAGGTTGGTCCGTCCCCTCTCCAGAACTCTTCTGTAGATGCCTCTGGTCCTCAGAAGATTCTCCTAAAGCCTCTGAGGAGAAAAGGAAGCAGCATATGTCCTATTTTTATTATTGTTGGTTGTTTCCCCTCTCATCCACTTCTCCAAGCTGCAGAAAATTTGTGCCTTTCTTTAGTAATGACTTCATACGTCTTCACAATAAAAGTCATCGACCAAAGAGACAGGGCAGTTTTCGCTGCATGCTTCTCTGAAAGGTACTCTTGGTTGCGAGAGCTCACAGTCGTTCTTTAATGTCAAGTTATGTGGTTTTGGGGGCCTTCCCAACTCCATCAATCCCCCTGACAGCACAGACATTTTGAGTGGAGTGGTGAGGACAGAGCTGATAAACTGCAGCCTCCTTCAGTACTGGCCTCAGTCCAATAAGACAGTAATGCTCTCCCCAGGAAGCGGTCTGCACTCTGTATAAAGATGTTTTCCCACCACGTGGTGATAGCCAAGATGCTCACGGGGCCTGGGTACTACCAGGAATCACATGAGGCTGACCTCGCTGGTGAGACCATGCTGTCCCCAGCAACCTGTTCTGATGGCAGAGTTGTGTTGTTCCTCCAGTTGTCATGACAACGTGCACCCAGTGCATTTCATCCCGCCTTGGAGAAGTTTATGTAATGCTCTGTGTAGCCTGGGAAAGCACAGGAAGAGCTGGAGTGAAAATCGCTGAGAGGAGCCATTCACCAGAGAAGGGCAAAGAGGGAGGAACAAAACATGAAATCATTTTCCAAATGAATGTTGAAACAAGGAGCTGTCATCCCTGAGCCCATGTTGCTCTTGGTTCGCATCTCTGTCTTCCCATTGGGCTAAACAAGTCAAGGCAGTCCTTGTGACAAGGAACTTGTAGTCAAAAGGAATAGATGTGTGCCAGAAGAACGCAAATGGATTTCCCCTCTGTGAAGGGAAAGAGGAGGCAGAGATGGACTAAATTCAGTTTACACTTTGGGTCTGTGGAAGAGGGAGAAATGAAGCCAAGCATATCTGTAAGGCGCAGTAAATGTGTTCTTCCTTTCAATGCACCTCCTATGAACGCCAGGAATAAGCCATGAAATGGTGCAAGGTTGGAGAGGCAGGCTGGTATCTCTGCTTCCTGTTCTAGTGATGGCACTAGAAATATGGTCCGTAATTGCTCAGGAAAATAACCCGTTAAGATGGGTATGTAGACAATGAGGTAGGGGCAGTATATATATATTTTCTTCTTCTTCTTCCTTACCCTGTTTTATAGAGTAACAGAACATAAAATCATTTTGTTCCTACCAGCTTTAAAATCTGTGAGGCCATAGCCTCGTGAACACATCAGACCTACAACAACCTGGTTGCTTTCCCATTCTGGTAAGAAGCATACCTTCTGAGATCACATTGCTGATCTTAATCCCTGAGGTTCAAACACAAACACTCATGTACCCAACATGCATTTTGTGCAGTAGCCTAACATTGCACTAATCCAAATTACTCTTTATTTATGAGTAGAAGTTCATTGCAAATAACAGAAGGAAGGTTTTGTTTGTTTTTATTTCTTAATCATTTTCAGAAGAGGCCATATGTGAAACATAGTCACAAGAAAAATGCTTTTTTTCTCTATTTTTTTATCAGCTTTCCTCCTTATCTAGTCTTACAAGGTTGTGCAGCTATCTGTTTTTAATTTCCTATTTTAAAACATCTCTCCAACCTGTACTTAAATATTTTTTTCCAGTTCAAGTCAAGTTTTAGTCTCCAGTTAATGAGGAAAACTTACTGACACCAAGGCCCTGTTTCAGGGTTGCTGATAAAGTGAAATCTAATTATGTCCTGGTCTTTGTACTTCCTGAGATGTTCAGAACTTGCTTATACTCAGAATCTCAAATCAAAGTAAACCAATACGTAACTGTTGTTTTTGAGAAGCCGCCTCAGCTTTCACCACCTGAAGAGTGATGGCCTAGCATCAAAGCCACCTCAGGGTACCAAATGGAGAAGAAAGAAGAGAACATGTTCTGTCATGCTTTCAGGCTAAGCAGGGAAAATCAAGTGGAATCATATAAGCAGAGTGATGCTTGTTAAACTTCCAAATAAATCCACTTCTAAAAAGATCTGTGACAAACTAGGATAAGCATCAGGGAAGTATTAAACCATTCTGATTGCTGCATGGTGAAAACTTGCAAGTAAATCTCTGAAGAAGTTATGTAGAGTTCTTTCCACCAAGATACTATAAGGAATTGAGTGATACCTAAGAAGTACTCGTGCTTTCACAGAAAAAAAAAATACTTTTAATAAAAAAGAACAGTTTTCAGTATCTAACCTCTGTTGTACATTGGGTAAAAAGGGAGTCATCTATGCAGATAAGAAGATCCTCAGATGCTGCTGCAGGGCTAACTCAATTGCTTTCCTCCTGCGTTTGCTAAGATTGGTACCTCCTGTGCTAAAGTCATGATAAATAAATAGCCAGTATCATTCCAAATGCACTGTCATCATCATCACCATCACAGGCCTCCTTCTGGCCACAACAAGATGAAGGCCTGACCTTAAAAATGGCACCCCTGGCTCGGACCAAATGTGACCATTTTTGTCTCTGCCATCTGTTTATTCATCTTGGTGATGGGCAGCCCTGGCTCTGTTTGCTGCCCATCCACTATGAACAGACAAGTGCCTGCAAATGAGCTTCACTTAAATGAAGGGAGTTGATCCCAGCCTCAGGAAAGTATTTGGCACATCACAGTATGAAATATCCATTATTTTTGTTCAGATTTTCTTTCTTGCTCGGTCTATAAGAAAGGAAATTTTCTTTCTTGAGGGTAGTGCAGAAGTGAGTCGATAGCTAAGGGGCAATTAAAATCTTTCAGGGATTTGGTCCAAGCAGAAGGGAAAGCATGGGGCAAGGTCTGGAGATACCTGAAAGAGGAGGAAATGAAAAGAGCGGTATTTCTGAAGCAGACACTCAAAGTAGCAGTAAGACCTTAGAGAATGTAGTAAGTCAAAAGAAATCATTTGGGTTTTGCTTTTTAAAGTTGTTTGGTTAAGCCATGCTCCTTATGAGATTTCTTTCACAAAAATGTTACAACCTGAGAATTATTGAAAACTTAGGGACTTGCAATTACACAGACATAAAGAAAAAACAAAGACCAGTGATCAAGATGTGAAAAGACTTGAATTACTCTCTCTTCTGTGCCACACGCTTCCTGGACAAAATTAGACAACCTTACTAGGGCTATGCTTCACAAGTGGCCACCTGTGAAATGGGTGTAATGACACTTCCTTACCTTACCAGGGCTTGGAAAGGATGCACAAACTGGAAGAATCCAGTGCCAGGGCATCATTTTTCCACTGACATCATTATCTCTTATTATGCTGGGTCACTTTAAAAATATACTGTGCTGTTCAGGCTTCACATTTCACCATGAGCTCAGCCTGTTTTCCATCCCAATCAGGGCTGCAGTTGGGCATATTGTGCTGTTTGACCATTTCATACGGATACTATAAGCATCTTCTGTCCTTGATGCATGAGAGCACTGCTGTGGTCACGCTATCTGGAAAATATATCTGATAGAAGAGATCAGAGCAATCGTTTGACAGGATGTGGGCAGAGTATTTTGGGAGGGTTATGAGGCAGCTAGAGGAAAAGCAATAGTGAGATATGAAGGTGGGGGGGAAGAGGCTGTATTACAGAGAGCAGTGTGGAGAACTAAGAAAGTGAATTGTGGGTCCCGGGCAGGAGTGGGGAGGAGGGTTGAGATGAGTGCGTCAGTGTGTGCTGCTTGGCTGCTTCTCCAGATGGAGCCTTTTGAGGCCAGGCATCGCTGACAGTTTGCCCATAAGTGGTGTGCCAGCATCCGAGAGATATTTATTAGGTTGGCACTATTAATCCCTCACAGGCACACTTAAGTTCACTCACAATTGTTTAAAAGTCATTAATAATATTTAATGGTGGTAAGATGAGCAGCTCTTTGTTTTGCATCTGAGCATCAGTAAGGAAGGGGACCGAACCAGAGGAATACAAAACAGGCATCGTATTGGTACGAAAATATTGGCATTTTCCTTCCAGGGTGTTTATTGTTATTTCGGCAACGATCATGTCTAGACATCTCAGATGAGCCTGGGGTCTGCTGGTGCTCCGCACAGAATAAAACAGATTGCTTCAAAGAACTGGTCATGCAAATGGGCAGGGCAAAGGAAAGGTAGGAGGAGAAAAAAGAAATGCGGAGAAGATATTTGTTCCAGGGCACACAGCAGGTCTCTGGCCAAGAGAGGAACATTAAAATCTTTTGGTTACTGAACTGCTTTTTAATCTACTTCCACAAATATCCAGCATCAGGCCATAGCATGGCTGTCTAGCACGTTAGGGGAAATCAGGACTGCATCACGGGGCAAAGACTTGCTTCCTCACCTGCCTTGTGCAGCCCCATACAGACACCTGGTGAGGTCATCTCTTCTGGCTATTCTGACAATGGGTAAGTTTAGAGAGTCATCGTTTGAGAGAAAAGGACTGAGAAAAATCAAGTGCTTTGTGTGAAAATCCAGAGAGTGCAAGAATGTCTGAAAGGATATAAATTATCACCTGCCCCTTTGAAGAATGCTAATACAATCCACAGCCAACCAGAAACACAGAGTGCAGCTTCTAGGATCTGGCACAGAAAATATTGGATTGTCCCTGGAAGAGTCCAGCTTCATGCAAACCGGACTGTGATTCATGCAGCTCAGGGACAGTCCAAGATTAACACTGCTTTGGAACTCCTGTTCTTCAGTAAGAGTGAAGCTATTCCTTTCTTCCCTCGTATCTCATCACAAGACCTTCTCACTACAACACCATTAAGGAAACTTCCACTTAACACTGTCTGGTAGTTATTATATAGAGAGGAGAAGAAAGACAGCTAAAACAGCCTCTCTGAATGTTGGTCTGGAAGACTGCATGTAGAGACAAGATGTATTTTGCTTAACAGGAATATCTCTAGATACCGTTTGTCTGTCTCTAGTGCCTATTGGAAGCTTCGGGTGTTCATTGTCAGGGAACTGCAGATTTTAAAATCCAGATTGAAGATTGAATAGGCCAAAAAGCTGGTAAATCCAGGATTAGTATTTAGGAGGAAAAAAAAAAAAAAAAAAGGAAAGAAAAAAAGGAAACTTCACCTTAGAACAAATTAAAAGAAACTTCACCTTAGAAGAGTTCACCAAGGAACTGTGATATTGCTAGAAGCTGGTGTACGGCATTTTAGCAGGGCACATTACCTAGATTTAGCTGGCAGTTAATGGGACCATGGGACCTTGTGCAGCTTTCTGTTGTGACTAATGGGCCTGCAGAGCCAAGGGGGTTCCTTTCATGGTCACTAGAGAGGAAAGAAAAAGGTGATGTTGGAGTTTATTTGGCCCTTGAGCACATAGTCTCACTTCTTCTTCCTGTTGCTGCTCTATGTTTCATTTTATTAAGCAGAGAAAAAAAATGTAGCAAGGAGGTGAAATTCGTTAGTGTCGCAGGGTTACACAGATAGCAAAAGAGGTTTGTAGCCACAGGAATCTAGTGCTGTGATCTAGACGAGAAACTGGAGGGACTGGATTTCTGCTCCTGGTATGCATAATCTAAACAAGTTACTTCAGCGCCCAGCTTCCCTTGGCATGCCTGCACATCTGTTGTCTCTGCTGGTGAGGCAGAAAGGAAAGGTTTCTGGACAAAAATAATCTAGAAATGGATGTGTTTAAGGCCCAGAAAACTGTGATCTTGTTCATAAATGGGTGGTGGAGCGACATGCTCGAGGACCCAATCCAAATTTAAAAAATAGAGTCAGTTTTAGGGAGAGAAACCAACAGTTCAGATTTTTTGCAATATTGTAGAAACTCTTTTTTTTTTTTTTCCCCTTCTGTTTACATAAAAAATGACTATGGAAGCAATAAGAACAAGGTGTTCTAATTAAATAGATTTGTTTACATCTCGTAGCATGAAAAACTAATTCAGTCTGATATACTGTATGTTCTTGCACTATCTCTCTCCCACTTCTTGTAAAATTACCCAATTTAAGTAGTATTTTATTTAAGAATATTTAGAAAGTGGCCTTGATTAAAGAAACAACTGATTTAAGATTCAAAGTGTTTCTTTCTTAAAATTAAGGTTTCAGTTCATAGGGCAAGAAGACAGGAGGGGAAGAGCAGAAGCTATGATATCTATCATAATATTTCTTCTCTATTTTATTGCATTGCAAAGGTCCTTACCTTTACTAGTCATGAGAACTCATAGCCTATGGCTAGAACATATTTTTATTAAGTGAAGATTAAAGTCAGGGCCAAAACAGATCCACTGTAATATGCTTACAAATATAATATCCTGACCCAGAGCTCTGCCAAAGTATCAACTCAAAACAGTAGCAAGGACAGCCCTTCAACATCGCAGATATGTTCCTATTTATGTGGAGACTTCTGCTTTTTCTCCACTCATTGGAGCATCCTTTAAGGAGCATCCTTAAAGGCGCCATAGTGGGAATTATTGGGAGGATAAATATTGTGGGTAAAGTGAGAAACAGAACAAGAACAACACAACAGCAGACAAACAAAGAAAACAGAACAAAACCACACAACTCACAGTATATGCATTGAGATAATCTTTTGTCACTATAGAGAGCAGGGCGGGATGAAGCTGTTGCAGGGAAGAGTAAAACACTAATAAATTTATTTCTCAGGCTTATCCATGCCAAGACAGACATCCACTTAGATTTTTACTGCCACTTAGACAAGTTTCAGTTCAGGGACAGGGACCTTCGATGACTTGTCACTGAGAGGAGCAGAGCTGAATTTAGAACTCAGATGTCCACTCCAGCCTTGAACCAGGAAGACTGCAGTGTCCACAAGCAACACAAATCCTAATCAAGCTTCAACCTTCCACATAGTACAGTCTCACCTATTTGGGTTATAGATTGCCTGTAGTAAGGGTGGATATCAGATTGGTCAGTATCCCCTAAGGGAAGTTCAGTCTGTGGAAACCTGAAGTAGGGGCATTTCCTATGACCACCGGACGCCTTTGCAGCAATGAAAAGCATGCTCAGGACACTCAGTAAGTAGCCACTGCACCATACTATCCTTGCTGGCACTGTGCAGGGCCACTGCACAGCAGCTGAGGCAGCTGAGTAAATCCAGGGAGCTGCACTGCAGGCAGCTGAGTAAATCTGGGGAGCTAGAGACTTGGATGGTCCTTGGACAGCTCTCATGTCTCACCCACCAAGCTTGACACTGATCCATTCACTTTTCCCTCACTGCTCTGCCACAAGGCAGACTTCTATCTCAGGGAACTTTTCCTGCTCTGAACTGGCATGGCTCCAATGGTGCTGGACTGTCTGAGTAGCGATACAAGTGCCTGACCAGTCAGCAACCCCTCCTTCTCCATACAGGCTGATCTCCATCACATGGCCCTGACTCTCAGAGGTGCACAGTCCTCCACAAAGTCAGAGCAAAGCGTCTATAGCAGGAGAAGAACATTGACAATTGAGCCTGTTGATGGCCTATATAAAATTCAGACATAAAAGCCTAATATTTAATGAATATCTGTGTCCCACTCATCTTCTCTGTAGTCTGAGTAATCAAAGACATTTATAATATACCATGCGCAAATAATGTGCATCTAAGGGAAAAAAAAGAGAATTTTGAAACTGTTCTTTCTGAATTCTGATGCCTCCATAATAAGGTATATTTTTAAACTCTACTAATTGCCTTTTTTTTTTTTTGGCAGAGGTGGGGAGATGGAGGGATTTGCTTTCACAAGTTTTCACCCTGCTCCAGCTCTCTGGCTGCCAGAGCTGCTGGAGACGTGAGGACGCTGAGCAGCTTGGGCTTGTGCCTCCCTGACAGCTGGAGCTGGAGGGAGGCTGAGAACTGGGGCGGTGGAGCGGGGTGCGCAGCCCCTGGCTACATGCCTGCAAGCCTCTTGCTTTTGTCAACTTTCTGTCTGAGAGCAAAATTGACAAGAATTTCACTTTTTTGGGGGAGGAAAAAGGTAGAAGCCAGGGAAAATCATTTCCATCTATCCAGAATGAAAAAAAAAAAAAAAAGACTTCCACAACTGAAAATTTTCAGTGAACTTGAAATTTTCCACAGAAATTTCATCAGGGTGAAAAGAGCATGAACAACCAAAGAATCATTCTAAATGGGGAGAGAAGAAAATGAGGAAAATAAATCTCATATTCCCTGTCTCTAGCAATGGGTCTGATTGTGAAAGACGCAGAGCATTTCAATCCTCATGCAGAACTCTCCTAGCTCCTGATGGCCTCAGTGAAATGTGCCTGTTACCTTTCAGGATAATGACCTGCTCTTTCCAACAGACACTTAGCACCTTCTCTGGATTTTGCCTTAATTTTGGTGTAACTTAGAGATAAGGCACATAGAGGGTAAGAGCTCCAGGGAAGAGTAATTTTCACCTTTCGGGTGCTTAGAGCATGATAAAAAACTTTCCTCCGTGCCTTTGAATTAATTCCTCAAAAGTTCCAATGCCTGCACACCCATTTGTTTCCTCATTGTTTTTATTAAACAAGAAAGGAGAGCTTTATTACTGCGCAAATGAAAGCATCACCAGAAGATAGATACTTCCCAGATTCTTATTAATCTCTAAGAGTTATGAGGCCGCCTAAGTTCCACAGAAATTAACATACTCTACAGATTTCTTCTAGCAAGTCACTGAGTCCTTGCTACCCTATCTGGAAAGAGAGAGGAAACCAAAAAAATAAAACCAAAGCAGAATGAATCTCTATTATTAAGAGGTTGTTGCAAGTCAAAATGTGCATGTGCGTGTGAGTCTGTCTACAGACATAGGGCAAGGCTCTGTGTTAAGGTGCATCATTTACAGCACCATTATAGTAATTTACCATAGACTGTGGTTGTGTAGATTGAAGTGTGTGCCACAAAGTAGAGGTCATAATCATAATTAAAGGAGACTTGGATTTGCAATTCAAAGTCATCTGAGACTAATCTCCAAAACTGCAACTGTGCAAATTAATACAGTAGGGCATTGAATTTATTCTTTTCTCTACTCCAACCAGCGCATCCTAACACTTTCAAGAAGAAAAAAAAAAAAGACAAGGAGAGAGAGAGAAAGGGGGAGGGGGGCATTAACAGCATACGAAGCCCATCCTAAGCTAGGAAGAACATACAATAGGGCAGAAGAGAGTTAGGGCATTGACATTGACAATATCCTTAATAAATTTTGCTTTTTGTCCAGCAGAAAATTCCACTGCTTGTTGTTTTTGGTCTACTGTGGTGCAGGGATCCAATTAACTGGAAATGGATATTAGGAAGTGTTGGAAAGGTTTATATATATATATATATATATATATGTATATATATTTAGAACAAAGTTTCCTGAGACCAGAGGAGACGGGATTGTATGTCCCCCACGGTCCTCCAGAGATGTGTTCCTGAGTTCTGAGTTCCCAGTGACATTTAAATTCCCATAAGATCTCATCGATTTGCTAACATTTATCTATATCATTACATATCTCCTAAAAGTCAGTGTTGATTATCCTATGAATGGGAAAGCTGAAGGGTACTGATCGACTGATGTCATATTTCTGACGTACAAGGAGTCACTAAAGCTAGTGTCTACCTAGGCTCTTGATGACGGTGTATTGATATAGATGTCTCTGATTCCTGATTTTCTTTATGTTGATCTTCAGTGGATGAAGCAAGTATAAAATGAAGGTTGACTGTCTGTGGTGACCATGATAAATCCTCTGATTGTATGAAAGTAGCTTAGCTTGACATCCATAGACTTTAAGGAGTGCTTGATAGCATTGAAAAGAAAGAGCAAAAAAGAAAGTCCTGACCTAACATCATCAGAGAACAACTTATCACTAAGAAAGAAGGAGAGGCTGGGCTTTCCCAAGATGGCATATAAGATTCTATCTTATCTACTCACAGTTCTCAAAACTGTACCATTGCTTACATGGTAATGACAGCTTTTGCTAATAAAGTCAGTCTAATAATAAGGTCACATACTGGGTGGATGGTGACGTAGTATGTCACTATTCACTGTTCAGAACATTGTGGTAAACTGGGTTACCTATGTGAACTTCAAGCTGTGCAGACTCCTTTGCTCACGTCTTTTAAATATCAACTGGTCAACACATTTTTTCTCAGTCAGCTCCCCTGACTGATGAGTGGCAGAGCCCGAAACTGGCACACAAGAAGTTCAGATGCCTTGTACTCCATGAGGAGTGCACAGCAAAAGAATTATTGGGGATTAGATGATCTGCAGCAACTTAGAAACAAGTACCTTGAGGAAAAATCTGAACTTTACAACTTCAGTGGAGATAAGATGATTGGTCTCAGCTAGAAATCTTCATCCTTAGTGAGTCATTCCAAATTCTTCCTAGAACAATGAGGTAAAGTTGTTTGGGTTTGATTTCCTTTTTTTTTTTTTCCTTTTTTTTTTTCTTTTTTTTTTTTTCTTTTTTTTTCCTTTGCTTTTGGCTTGCTGAGGTTAGCTTTTGCAATACTTCTTTTTAACAAAAAATTCCAATGCATACGCATTCTGTTTCTCATTTATGCTCCCCCACTACCCAATTAATGTCACATTAAATTATATACCTGCAACAGATTTAATTCCAGTCCACTGAGCTGTCGCTTTTAACCCTCTGCATGTATCTCTACAATATTTATGAGAAAGCTGTGTTTAACAAGTAGTGAGAGATTTCCATAATTTTTAACAATTTCATTTGTTATAAGAAAGACTATATTCTTCTATCAAAATCTGTGAGATGGTTCTAAATACATACAGAAGATTTTTGTGTTCTATGCAATTCTCAAGGTTTTAGAATAGTTTTCCAAATCCCTATTATGCTGTGCTGGAATGAAAATAGATGGATCCATGGCTAGAACTAAACAGAGATCTGGGCTCATTTCCAGGTTCCATTGAAATCTTCTCATATGACCTTGAGCAAAACACTTGAGATGTGGTCCAGGGTGTCCAAATAGGGCTTTAAATGAACTTAAAAGCTTCAGTTCTAGGAAGCTGTTTTCAAGGGATTGTCTAAGCTTAGAGTCACAGAAATCTCACTGCAAGTTTTCATAATGCATAAATGCAGAAAGTACAGGACAAACACAAGTTGCCCAGCCTGAGGAATTAGGACGTGATCCAGGCTCATCTCATAAATTCCATGTAATGATCTTTAAACACGAAATACCTCCCACTACCTAGTCATTAAAGGCATGACTTAAATTGTACTTATCAGAGGTAAAATCCAGGCCCTCGACTCATTGGTGCAGATACTCTTGTATCTTCTGGAGTCATCTGGCTGTGGCATTACATGGGTCACTTGTGTTGAAACCTGGAAGCTTCAGCATCATTCTGCTTTTAGGAACTGGACTTTATGAGAGACATTATGGCTCCCTCCAGATGTAGCCAAACTACAAGTATGATGAACAGGGCACTAGGTCCCTAGCTAGCAAAAGCAGTGAGACATATTTACAATGCAAACATGTTCTTGAAAAGCTCACAAGCGCTTGCTGACTTCTGAACAGTTGATCCTTCAGCACCAGAATCAGGAACTCTCCCTGCCCAAGAATCAGTGTAGGATCAATTACATTGATTGTTGGCCATTATTATGTTTAAGTGAGTACTTGTGTGTGAAAGCAAGGGTCATGCTTTTAAGTTTTATAAATAGATCTGGAAAGTTGTTGCTATTGGATGATTTCAAAAGGAAGCAGGGGGTTAAACACTTTTTTGATTTGGCCCTCTCTAAGTTCTTGTCATGTAAAATGGAAGCAGCAATATTTTCTCTACCTTCTGTGTCTCCTGAAATGGTGAATATAGGATACTTTTTGAAGAATTCTAATTGTGTTTAGTTTTGACATCACCAATTTTCCTTTTCCTTTTCCCTTTTCCTCTTTTCTCTTTTTCCTTTCCTTTCCTTTCCTTTCCTTTCCTTTCCTTTCCTTTCCTTTCCTTTCCTTTCCTTTCCTTTCCTTTCCTTTCCTTTCCTTTCCTTTCCTTTCCTTTCCTTTCCTTTCCTTTCCTTTCCTTTCCTTTCCTTTCCTTTCCTTTCCTTTCCTTTCCTTTCCTTTCCTTTCCTTTCCTTTTTCTGTTAGGGAGGGAGACAAAATTTACCTAAAATTAGGCAAAAATGAACATTGTTAGTTCTCATACCATCTTCTTTTGTCCTAGTTATATTCTGCTTCCTTTACATTTCCAGTATTCATGTTATGACTACATTATTTCAGCTTTACTAGAATTTAGCTGATCTTCTTTTGGAATTCCTTTGTTTAATAATAAAACAAATAATTTCCTGGTATTTTTCTAACAAGAACATCAAAAAGGTTAGCAAATCTTCTGTGAGACAAAATCCACATAGACAACTATAGAGAGCTGAAAATTATAGTTGCCCACCCTCTGTGCCAGATCTGCCAAAACAAATCCAATTCAGATGCTGTTGTTCCAGTTTAGCAGGACATCTACACGTCGACATGAAGCCCTGGTAGTATGACTACCCAGACCTTCATTGGGGTTTCACTGGTAATTTTAGATATAGTAAACAAGCCACCACCACCTTAGCAAAAATCTCTTACTAGTTCTGTCACCAGACATAACGAGATCAAATTTTCAGGTATTCTCAATGATGAAACAGAGCAAATGAGGTTTGGAGATTTTGGGCCATATATCCTGACCACTCAGTATTACACCACAAATCTCCATGTAGCTCCAACTGCGAGTTATTCAGTGAAGTGCAACCACTGGTTCTGATTATTTCTTAACTTCACCAAAGTTCACACGAAAAGAAATCACTGTGGTCTATTCTTTACAAATAAGACTAGCTGAAGGCATATAAAGGAGCAAAAAGGGTATAAAGGTCCTTTAGGTTTGGATTAATCTGTCCTAATTAGGACTCTAAAACTCACAGGTGCAGCTTGGCTCTGAGAATAAAATATGTAGTTTTAGATGCCTGCATGTAAGATAAATGTCCAGCTCCCCATTATGGGCAGTAGAAATCTTAGATCTTAGATCTTAGTAGAGATCTTTTCAATACAGTTAAGTGATTTAAAAAGAGATGAAGCAGATGTATCTGTCTGGTGAACCAATAGGTTGCTAGCTTAGACATCTAGCTTATATGAAGACACTTAAATATAAATGCCTTTAGTGTTAGTGGGTTGAGCTACTTGCTTGAAAACAAGTCTGACACCATTTGAAGTGTCCTTGCATATTACATATATCCACCCAGAGCTGGCCCATATGGCACAGGCCTTTAGGGAGATGCCTGCTCTTCTGTATGAGCTGCTGCAGGCTGGATACCATACCCTGCCACATTCAAATTGTACTAATTTCTCTGTGTGCAGTCCATTGAAAAAGCCACTGAGCTTAACCTAGATGAGCCCTAGGACTTTCAGCTGCTGACAGACAAATCTCTCTGGTGCCACCTGAGATGTTTTGGGCTGTCTGAGACAGCTAGAAAGGCTGGCAGATATGACATTGGATCAAAGTGATGCTGCACCCAGAAGATTGAGGTCGGTCAGAATAGCCTAGAACCTATGTTTAAGGAATTGAATCAAGCTCAATTTTCTGGGCTAATCGTCTGAGGCTTGTTTTTATAGTCAGAGGAGAGAAATCCAGGGGCAATTCATCCCATTCTAAGGTAAAGGTCAAAGGCAGGTCAGATGAACTGCCCCTTGTATTTCTCTGTACTGTCAGCAAAGGGAGACTGGTATGGCTAGTCCCCGTTATTTCCATTTTGGTCAAGAACTGGTAAAAATGCAGGTTGCATGGGAGCCCATGTAGCATTCTAAGCAGCCAGGACCCATCCGCCTTCTAACAAAATAGGCTGATATACCATATGCATTTATACTGTCACTATATGCCTTTCAAACCCTATTACTGACAACTGACTGAAGAGACTGATACACGATGTGTATTACAAACATCTGTATTGGGATGGGATCCCTGGCAACAGTGCCCATCAGTATAAAAAAAAGCAACACATCTTGCTGTCCTGAATAAGATCCAGTGCATAGATTGCATATGACAAATTGCAGACAGCTTGTTTATGACCACCAGCCCATTTTTTTCTGTGTTTGCTTTACAAGCTAATGTGGTTATACTACACAGAGCATTTTCTCCCAGAATGATTGTGAGAAACTCTGCAAATTGAGAGGACAGGGAAAAAAACAAACGAGGGAAAAAAAAAAAGGGGGGGGGAGGGGAAGTAAGGGTTCACTTCTGCTGGGTGCCCTTTAGGAGTTTGTCAGGTAGAATTGGTAAAGGACATTGACTGTGGATATTGGCTGTGAGCAAGATCACAAAGCTCAGCCATTCCAAAATATAATGCTAGATCTTTTAGAAAATGATGTGGTAAAGTGTGCAGACTGGAGAGACAAGGTCAGAGGAAAATGTATGTAATTATAATCATTGTACACAGCTCACCAGTGACTGAGGTGTGTTACTTTTCCATATAGAGTATAATGTAACATTGTTTATCTTTCCCCATGCAGATTTGTATCTACAGCTTGCAAATCCCTCTGCAAGTCCTGCTCCCCCAAAATGGCTAAACTAGAAGACATCCTTAAGGTTGTCTTCTGGGACAGGTTGTCTTCTGGGCTGGGCATGTTTTAGACTGTAATGAAGACTGTTTCCTAAATTTCACCTGTGTTGATCCTGCTTTTTTAACGGGTATTAAGCTTAATGAATGCTTAGAATAGGCTTTTTTTTTTTTTTTTTAGATTTCAGTAGTCCATACACTGAAATTACCACATGAAGAGCTCTTATAGCTGCTTTCAGAGCAAAGATAATCACTGAGTTCATTAAAGCCAGGCACTGTGCTAAGCACGGTCTTTCAGACTCAAGAAATGCAGCAAGAAAACCTCTTTCTGTAGTAAAAAATAACAAGGGATTAGAGACGTAAAGTCCCAAGATGAGCATGCATAACAGGAACAAATGGGTAAGGCCAGTGGCTGAGGGGGTCTCTTGTTGCAAAGCCAGGGCTCATGGGATGTGGTTGCAGCTTGTGTGAGCTGAAGGAACCAGGAGCAGCACGGCCCTGTGACCCTGAGCAAAGTCACAACCACTGCTTCCTCAGCTAGAGAGTTTATAAGAGACAGACAGGGATTTAAGAAGAAATAATTCTGCAGATGGACTCGCTGCCTACAGGAAAATAAGACCTCCGTTCCTTTTTCCGTACAGGGCTTCTGCTGTCACACATCTGGTTCCTACCACTCTGCTCTCATCCTCTCTCTCAAACAAAACCATCTGAGACCACCTAAACCACAAGAAAGAGGATGTCAGGTACTTTATACATCCACTTTCTTCTGACAGACAGCACCAATGCATCTCCTGTTCCTGCAGGAGCTCTTCTGGGGAAAAGGCTCTGCTGCTTCCAGAGGAGAATGCACAGAGCCCAGATTAAAATAAATCTCTCCTCACAGGGGCTCTGATGTCAAAGAGATGCAATAGCTTTATTTAGGCAGTCAAGACCATGAGCTACAGGTCACTGCACACTGGAAAATCCACCTCCTCCTACCAAAAGTCGGGCAGCTCCAAGTCCCCTGCTCAGAGGAGACAGAGTTGTCTGTGCGCAGCCCTTTTCACCAAGCATATCCTTTCGAAAGATCCCAGTTCCTCTTTCTGCTCTGCTCCCACTCAGTGCCCTGTGCCGCAGCCAGAAATGTTGTTGCACTGGTGACATTTCCATATACAGCTTGACATTTTCCTCTGGAAGAAGCTACTTGCTTAAAAATCCATTTTATTTATCGTTGCTTTGGCTCATGGGCCACCATGAAGGTTACTTTAACATAGTTGTAATTAAGGATCTATGATGATAAGGTCCTTTAAGAAGGGACCTGCTATTTTTGTTCATTTGTAAAAATTATACACACCCACAGGACTGAGTAAGCCATAAATATAGATAGTAGTTGTGATTCAGAGTTCAACAATGGTGGTGTAAATCAGGAGTAAAACTGTATTTAGGAGACTCTTACTGTAAATTAGAAATAACTCGGTATATAATATTAAGCATTCTCTGTGTATGCATTTCAAAAGACTGTACAGGGAAAGTGTCATCATTTCTTTTTCACTTTTTAAAGATGGGTACAGATGCTTTAAGGTCACACTCCAAACTAATCTGGGAAAAAGACTAGTCTTTGTGAAATTTAGATCAATATATGGTATTTTGGATTAATGCAATCAGTAACCAATTGGTATATAAATATCCATTATTCTTTATTTGTTTTGTATGTGAAGGTTGAAATGGAAAACTAGAGTTGGAAAGCTGGAAAAAGTATCAAAGTGAAACCATTTTCATTATCTTTCTTTCTTTTCACACATATATGCACACACAAAATAAAAAGAATTCCAAACTGAGTATTGAAAAAATATTCAAATAAAAAAAGCAAAACTTTTTCTTTCATTTGATGACACAGTGGGAAGGAAAGGATTATTCTTTTCAGAGAATTACAGAAAATGATATTTTGGAAATTGAAAGCCATAATGTTTCATTCTCAAATATGTCACTATGATATCATAATAAAACTGATCCTAAAACTTTATTCAGACTACAAAGCATTTTTTTTTTCGTAAAACCTAAATAAAATAAACACATGGAGTAAGTTTTCAAACCTGTCTTAGAAATTCCTTGTAAATTCTGATTATTCAGTAATTAGCCAGAAAAAGATTGGAACATTCTGTGAAGCAGTGTAAGACAGAATACTGAATCAGATGGACTTCAGTATAAGAATTATGGAGTTTTGTATAATATTTCAGATCACTTAGGTGGCCCATGATTGATATATTTCGTTTTAAAAAGAAATAATTACACTTTGCAAATATTTAGCTAATTAAAGAATCATAAAAATATTGATTGAAAGATATCTCTGCAGGTCTGTAGTCCAGTCACCTATTCAAAATAGAACTATTACAATGTTGGCACATTATATCAAGCCCAGTGTATCTTAGTCTGCCTTGTCTTTAAAGCCTCCAAGGATAGAGATTCATCCAGTTTTTGAGGTGCTTCCTTCCAAGTCTTCATAACACCTGAAGGAAAGATGTTTTTCCCATTGCCCAGCCTGAATTGCCCACACTGCACCTTGCTCCTCGTTATAGCACCTGCTGCTACCTAGAAGAATTTGTCTTTGTAAGAGAAGCTTTGTCAGTTTATGTCAGCTTATTTGCAACTTATGTATTTTATTAACATCTTTCCACTGTTTTCAAATTAAATCTAAAGGTAGTAGAAATCTTTTTACAGTCCTCTAAACAGACTGCTTTTGCGTCTCTTGCAACGTAAGCAATTAATAAGATGTGAAAATAAAAATAATTAACAATATGAATATAGCATATATTATTATAAGTTTATATGACTTTTATTAGAAGTATATATATAAATAATAATGAAAATTATTATTATGAAACTTTCTCTCTCTGGTTGGAAAGCATGAATAATTGAGTACTCGAGGCAAAAGTTTACTAAGTGTATACACTTTCATCACCTTCTGTTTGGGGCAATTCAAAGGGTTTTGCACCAGACTGGTGCAAAGTAGATAATTAAAAGTAAAAGTTCTCAGACTTGAGCTGGTCCATCATTTTTTTAGGAATAGATTGTGTGGGTCCTGGTTCTTGGAAAATTTACCCCTGAGGGCTTATAAAGAGAAACTCCTTAGAAACAAAGAGAACCTGATACAATTGCTTTCTTAGCTACAAGGAAAAAATGAATTAAAATAAAAAGAGTTTATATATTTGACATTCTACTTTTTTCATGGTTTTTGGTCTAAGTTTATTCCTTTGAAAATACTTTTTTGATGCTCCATGTGGCAGAAAGACTTTTCACAAATACAAAGCCTGTAATTTTAGTTTTTTATTGAAATCTTGATCCAATCCCTTTTCATAACTTTTTTTTTTTTTTTCTGAAGAATTCACTGGTCTTTGGATAAGGTTTAACAATAATAAATTCTGTTTTGATTGTAAATTATTTGGTGCCACCATTGCTTTAAGTGTTTAGTCTGGGTATCACTCTGTGGGGACTGGGGCTCAACTGGGGCCTCTAGCTGTAATTATTATTCCCATCATGACCTGATTCTTACTCTTTCTTTGTAACCTTGACATCAGTTGTTCCTCATGTCTTACCATGAATACTGGAAACACAGAGAAATCCTATTATTTCTCTTAAAAAGCTATTTTGCAGAAAAGATCTCTTATGATGCAATGAGAGGGGGAAGAAAAAAAGAGACCTGATTCACTTAGCTTGTCTAAAAATCTGAGAGGTAATAAATACTATCATTCATTGAAATGGTAACTATAAACATGAACACTTCTAAAAAACTAATTAAACAACTGGACTAAATCACAACTACACTGAATGAATTTTTAAGCAACATTTGAATGGGAATTCATTGCTTCTTTAAATATGCAGAAACAAATACACACAAACTCAAAGCATGTATTTATTGATTTCTATTTTTCCATTGTCCTTCTTATAAATATCGGCTCTGCTCTAGGATGCAGCAGAGTAATCTGCTTGGAAGCCTCAAATCCAGATCGTGAGAGGGGCTATGCATAGAAAAAAAGCACATACTAATGATAAATAATTTTTAAATGTGCCTAAAAAGAAGCAAAACAAAGTCTTCCCACTTTTCATAATGCTATAACACCGGAGGCCTGTAGTTAGCAGTTTTCCCCAGCAGTCAGTCCTTGGTCCTGTACTGCTCAAGTTATTCATCAATGACCTGGATGAAGGCACAGAGTGCTCCCTCAGCAAGTTTGCTGATGATACCAAAGTGGGAGGAGTAGCCGATACCCCAGAGGGCTGTGCTGCCATCCAGAGGGACCTGGACAGACTGGACAACTGGGCGGTGAAAAACCTCATGCAATTCAACAAGGCCAAGTGCAAGGTCCTGCACCTGGGGAGGAATAACCCCAGACACCAGTACAGGCTGGGGACCGACCTTCTGGAGAGCAGCTCTGCAGAGAGGGACCTGGGTGTCATGGTGGACGACAAGTTGACCATGAGGCAGCAGTGTGCCCTTGTGGCCAAGAAGGCCAATGGGATCCTGGGGTGCATTAAGAAGAGCGTCTCCAACAGGTCGAGGGAGGTGATCCTGCCCCTCTACTCAGCCCTGGTGAGGCCACATCTGGAGTATTGTGTCCAGTTCTGGGCTCCACAGTACAAGAGGGATGTGGAACTGCTGGAGAGAGTCCAACGCAGGGCCACAAGGATGATCAGGGGCCTGGAACATCTGCCCTATGAGGAGAGGCTGAGGGAGCTGGGCCTGTTCAGCCTGGAGAAGAAAAGGCTGAGAGGGGATCTGATCAGTGTCTATAAGTACCTCAAGGGAGGCAGTGAGGAGGATGGTGCTGGGCTCTTTTCAGTGGTGGCCACCAACAGAACTAGAGGAAACAGCCGGAAACTGAAGCATCAAAAGTTTCACAGGAACTTAAGGAAAAAATTATTGACAGTGAGGGTGAAAGAACACTGGATCAGGTTGCCAAAAGACGTTGTGAAGTCTCCTTCTCTGGAGAACTTCAAAGCCCCTTTTGACATAACCCTGTGCCACTTGCTCTAGGTGACCCTGCATGTGCAGAGGGGCTGGACTAGATGATCTCTAAAGGCCTCTTCCAACCTTAAGGATTCTATGATTCTATGATTCTAATCAAAACAACCCCATCAATATCTCATGCTCATTTCACCTGCTTTTTATAATAACTTGTTGCTTTTACTACAGGTGGCAGGATTTGAGGAATAAAGGAAGTTTTCAAAAAGATAGATAGTGCTTGATATATGTGGACTATGTTTTTTACACGGCATGATAAATACCTTCATTGTCATCATCCTTTTAAGAAAAATGACAAACACCTGGAAACATGGGAAGAAAGGAACATTACAGAGAAAAATTACAACTATAAAACCGCACAAGATGGAGTCTGTATAGACCACCAGTTTTAAAGTATTTGGAAGTCACCGCAGCTGCAGGACCGTATTCATTCATTGACAATGAATAGCTGCGATCAGTTTGTTATGTAGTTCATGCTAAACTTAAGTGATCCTCAATTCCTGGTTAACCTTGCATGTAATATAATCTGTAAGAAATTACCATTTCTGAGAGGTTACTATGCAGCAAGGCTGTCTGACAATGACATATTAGTTTTTTTTTTCTATGTATATTTTCAACCAAACTCCAGACTGGTATGCAGAGTCCATGCAGAGCCTCTGTAAAATTTCTGCTTGTAAAAAAATGTAGCAAGACTCTTCTCCAAGACCAGTCATCAGTAGCACATTAAAACTCACCCCACACCTGTGCATGAAATTCTATAGGCTTCCTGCAGAATAACAAGTGGAGAGAATGGTTCTGCAATTACATATGCTTTATTTATTTTTATTTTTTTAAATATATGATATCTTCCCCTGAAAACCAGCAGTCTGTGGTCTGTGAACGATTAGCCATGGAAAAGAATTTCTTAATGCTGCACCAGAACAAAATCATGTTACTACTGCATCTCTTGTGGGGCCTACAGACATCGCCTTATTTACAAAAAGGGTAGTTCTACTGAGGGCTTCACAAAAAAAACACAAGCTGCATTTCCTTGTGCCAAGCAGAAAGCATAAAAATGTGATTACTGAGATGGAAATGGATCCATCAGCTCAGAGTTGTCATGAGCCAAAATAAATCTAAAAATGAACAAACAAACAAACAAACAAACAAAACTTCCGATTTTGAAGATATCAAGGAATGGAGAATACACTGTTTCCCTCAGTAGTTTGTGCCGCTGGTTAATCATCTCCTCCATTGTGCCTAATTTCTAATTTGAATTTGTCTGGCTTCAGCTCCTAGCCATTAGTTCTTGATGTGCCTTTCCCCGCTAGATTAAAGAGCCCATTAATACCCAGCATTTTTCCCCTGTGAAGGTACTGATACGCTGTACTGCAGTCACCTCTCAGTCTTCATTTTAATAGGCTAAACAGATTGAGCTCTTTAAGTCTCTCTCTGTGAAGAATTTTCTCTGGACCTGAAATCATTTCCATGGCTCTTTTCTGCACCCAGATCATTTTTTTTAATAAACTCCTTATTTTTATTCATGCAGATGTCACAATTATATTCTACTATCAGTCCTCTGAGTGCGGAGTACTGAAATAAAATATTTTCTTCACTCCTTCCCACTTCTTCCATATTTATGTAGCTCAGGATCACACTAGCTTCTCTTTTCACAGTGCCACTCTTAAAGCCCATCTTAAGCAGCATTTCCACAATACCACCTAAATTATTTTCAAAGTTTCCAGTTTCCAAGATCTTGTGCTTCCTTCTGTGTCTGGGGAGCATTCTTTCTTCCCAGATACATAATTGCATTTAAAGAACAAAACACAAGAAAATGAAATATTGTGGGTGGCAGAGACAAGTTTACCAAGCAATCCAGATGCTTTTGTATGACTGCTTGGATATCATCAATATTTATTCCTCTACCAGCTAATGGAAGGATAAATATTGTGTCATCTGCAAATTTTATCAGTAATGATTTTATATTTCTTTCCAGCTCCCTGTTTAAAACGTTGATGAGCATTAAGCCTTTCCCTTAACCTCCCTATTCAGTGGTGATTCCTCTTGATAACATTTTTTTCACTGCTGTCAGTTAACTACCTCTCAGGCTAGTAGAGAGAACTGTGTGCTTTGCTGCTACCACATACATAGTGCACATTTTTTAATCAAAATGGTGTGTCAAAATAAGGAAAACAATGTATAGCGTAGAACTGCTTTCACCAATCAACTTGCAATCACCTTCAAATGTTATGTTGTTTTTGCTTTATGGGATCTATTTTCCATATTTTTTTTTTTTTAAATTAATTTTGATTATATTCTTTTATTTTCATTACAGTCTCATCAAAATTCCATTGTTTTAGCCAGAACTAATATCTAGTTCTTTTGTTTTTTTTTTTTTTTTTTGTTTTGGAGCTTTATTGTTATATTGCTAGTATGCGACTTTTCCCAATAATTTTTACAAATTCATGTCAGCAGGAATGTGGTCCCTTAAGGCCCACCCTTAGAAATGAGAATTTCAGACACTATTGATTTGTAAATATTTATGCCTAGAAATATTATTCCTATATCTTCCTTAGTTACTGCTCTACTGAAAAGTATTTCATTGACCTCATCTAATACAAGTGCTTCATTATTTTAAATATGAAAGCTAACTTTTCATAGAAAAGAACTTTGTACTTTCTTATTATCATTTTAACTTTTTCCATTTTGTAATGGGAATATTCTACTCTTAGAATCTCTTTTGCTCTTACTAGCTTGAAAAAAAAAATCCTCTTTTGCATTGTTGAGATTTTTTCCTTGAGGCCTTTATGAATTTTCTGTACTTCTAACTTCTTTTCCGGAAGAGCCAGAATGCTGACAATTACGGCGTTCACTTAACATACTGTTAGTGTCTACTGCACCTGCTTTAGATGAACTTCATTTCTATGCAAGCCCTGGGAATATCTCCAAGATTGAACCACTCCACAGGTACAGCTTTCAAACTTTCTACTTGGTGTTACTTCTCTTTGAATAAATATTGTAACATGCAAAAGAGTAGCAGTTTGACTGTGATGCTTCTTTGATGGGAAATATGTTTTAAAACAAAAAAGATCAGGGTACTTTATGATACTTTATGTGGTAATATCAGTGTTAAGTGGTAGTACCAGTGTATGGACTACTCTAGGCCTTATGTCTCCTCCTCCATTCAGAACTGGGGCCATATTTTACTAGTTTTCCTTTTGCTGCTGAAGAAGGCCTTCTTGTTGCGCTTCACATGCCCCAGCAAATCAACTTCAGAGGGTCTTGACTTTCCTTATCCCATCTCTGCATGTTCAAACACTGTTTCTATATTCCAGGTAATCTGATCCTGTTTCCACCTCTCATATGCTTGTTTATCATATTTGAATTCTGTCAGAAACTTCTTGTGGATCCATCCATGCAGCGCTTTGACCTCTTTGCTTGATTTTCTGCTACTTGGGGTTGTCCATACTTGATCTTGGAGACTAAAAAGCAACTAGTTGTTCTACATCCCTCTTTCCTCTGGGGCAGTATCCCAAGAGATTCATCCAAGCAGGTCCCTGACCAGGCCAAAATCTGTTTTCTGAGAGGCCAGGACTGTAGTCCTGAGATTTGACTTTTCAGTCAGGATCCCAAGCTTCCCCGTATTGCAGACATTGCAACAAATCTGCCCCAAACCCTCACTCGTTTAAGCATATTGCTATTCCTAAACCAGTGTCTACCTTCTGCTATTTGAAGAGTCAGTCTTATAAATACTGAAAGAAAAGCACTGAGCTTTTTCCTTTGTATTAAACCTGGAACTCCTCTGAGTGTCTAGGGTAGGAATTATTATGATCCTGATCCAAGGGACTTTGAAGTAAAAAGGTTTTCAGTCTTTATGTCCTGCAGGTTTCATATGGTGAACATTTATTTCAGCAGAAGAATTAGAGGACACCAAGTGAAAGTAGTAAAAGGCAGACTCAAGACTAACAAATGAAAGATATTCTCCATGATTGTAAACACAGCAAACTTACTTCTTACTGTGCTGTGGAACTCCGTGGTCCAGAAACTACAGTTTAAATGCAGATACAGGTTCACAAAAGGTCTTTTCAAGAAAAAGCCATTGAGGTTAATACATAAAAGGTAACATCTTATGTTTGAAATTTCTGTACCATAAAAAGCAGATACTATTAGAGACTGAAAGAGATTTTGACAAAATGCCACTTTAAGTTTACTTTACTAACTCATCTACCATTTGTCACTGTTAGAGAGAGTATATTTGGTTTGGTGAACCCTAGTATGCCAAAATATAACCAACCAGAACCCTGATGTAAGCCTGTAATATTTGGGCAATCAGCTGAAATAACTGGGAGATTTTCTATTTGTTGTGATGGAGTTGGGATTAGTTCTTATAATCTTACCAGTTCACTTTAAGAAATCTCTTCTACTTGGGTGTTATAAGCCAAAGCCCTCCCATGAGCCTGTAGCTACATCTATATATGATGGCACTGTGAGCCAAATTTTAAAATTTCATAGTTATGGAAAGAACCAGATTTCCTAGGAAAAAAAAAATGGATTTGGGGTGTTTTTTGGACATATCTCTCATTAAAATGTGTCCATCTCTACAAAAATAGTAAGAAGAGCTATGACTTAGAACAAATGCCAAGGGTAAATATGATGGGAGAAGTTTATTCTTGGCATTTATGTAGGTAGGAAAAAAAGACAAAAATTCCATCTTCAGGTGCTTTGTTGGTTTTGCTGTTACTGTTTCTTTTATGTAAGTAATTGTGTAGGTCCAGATTCATTTCTGTTGCAGGTCTACAAAAAGCTCTGCATCAACACAAGGGATAAATTTATTGGGTAATCTTTTTTCATTCCAGTCAATGATAAGCCTAGCACTTTACTCACTGTTTCTTTTTGTGAGTTAATACACAGTATTGGATTTACTCTTTGTATTTACTTTTTTTCTATTGTGTAGGTATTTGTTTTATTCCTTTCTTTTCTTTTCTTTTCTTTTCTTTTCTTTTCTTTTCTTTTCTTTTCTTTTCTTTTCTTTTCTTTTCTTTTCTTTTCTTTTCTTTTCTTTTCTTTTCTTTTTTTTTTTTTCTGTTAGTTTCCTCATGGCAGGAGGCACAGGTGTCATTTCTGAGAAACCTCCTTTAAAAACAACATTTAGTTAAGAAAATGTCCTTGTGTCAAGCATCATTTTACAGATAATAGTTTTTGTTATATTGTTTGACAGGTTATTGTAATTACTAGAAGCTGAGAGACAACATGCGATTGTGATGATATAAAGAAACCTGGACTGAGGAAGTAGAGAGAGAAAGGGTAGAAGAAGAAAGAAAAGAGAGAACATACAATGACAACAAAAGTAACATGACGTATCTTCCCATTGTTATAAATCACATCAATGCTTTTATTAGAAAATGGTTCACCAGAGTACACTGGTTTATGTTCTTATTTGCAATTATGTGAATCGAAAATAATTGCAGGGCAGATTTGTACTATTATAATTGAGATAGATAAGAATCTAGCCACATGGGAGAAGGAGGAAATAACACGTGTCCTCTTGCACACAGAGACTTTCTCTTGTTCTGCCTTCTCTGTTGGCAGAGGATAGGAGTGACATTTTCATTTGTACTCAATATGTACTAAATGCTAAAACTTAAACCTTTCTGAGATTTCTGCAATTTACACTGTTGCCTGGCAATTCACTCAGTTGTCTTCTGACATGGTAAGCTCATACTGACAGGATAACAACATTCTGATTTTATTTATACAGCACCAAGCAGAGAGGGGGTTCTGGTCCAGAACAACAGCTCTGGTAGTCAGGAATGAAAGTATCATAAAGCTCGTTGAGTTTTGAGGAGAATTATAATGAAAAAAGAACTTAAAATACATAGAACTCTTCCTATCCTATAAAGCAATAGCCTTGTGACTTTTATCCTTTCCTCTCCTTTCTGTGCTGAAGAAATAGAGATGATAATGAAAAGAACAAAGAAAACAATGCAGCCTATTCATGTTAGAGGTGGGATTTACATTCACAGCCAAGAAGTCTACTGCTGTGCTCACGGTGTTATCCTCCATTTGGAAATAAATAGACATGTTTAGGAAATGATTCTTGTGATCTTTTTTACCCACATGCCTTAAGACAGAAAAGTGTATCTTTCTCCTCATTCATTACACAGAAAGATTGAAAGAAGAGCTTAAACATCGTTTGACACTGTAGACCTTGCATTTATGCAGCTGATTCCCATCTATATAACTGGGAGTGGGGTCCCTAAGTCTGAGCTTCCTGTTAGCAGAACTTTATCCTATTCCAAAAATCCATGAGCTGAATCTTGGCCCTTATGTATCTGAACTGATCTTATAGACAGATTACTTTCTCAGACATAGACATGGAGCTTCTGATGTCTAGCAATAGGTGACCTGAACGTCACTTTATGCATCTACAAAATTGTCCACTTGTGTTTTTCCAATATGCTTTTTAAATGAGAGTATCGCAGAAGATGGGATTTCTGTTTCATGGGAACTGACATTATTTCCATAGTTTTCACTCTTTTTAATGTGCTAATAATAATAGAACAAGCAAGTGAAATCTACCAGGAAACCAAAGTCTGAAATAAAATTATAATAATAGTAATAATAATGATTGTGATTTGAAACTTTCTCTTTGAAAGAAAGTGATTCTGTGCAATGTTGGTGCTTGATTTTATACAGTATAACCAATTTTAAAGTGATACAAAAAAGGTTATACTGAAATGGAAATATCAGAACATTCTGTTCCATTATAAGTTCATCAGCACAATCTTCTCAGACGGCCTCATAATGAAATTTTATCAGAATTGATAGATTTTTGCACAAGCATGCAGTTTTGACAGGCATTTTTTGAAGAAAGAAAAAAAGAGTGGTGGTAGAAGAGTTCCTGCTAGCTTTATTTAAAAATCTCTGAATCATATTAAAAGAAAAATAGCAAGCCCACCAGAAAAAAATAGCTGATCAGGTTATATTGATTCTCTTTAGGGACTTATTTAGTATGCTTCTTCAACAGAAAGATGAAATTACTTTGTTTCTAAGAATATGTTTCATTTGAGGATTTTTAACTTACATAAACTTTTATTCTCAAAACAGCTCCATATGGTAGGGCAATATAGCTGTTCTTATTTCCCCATTCATACCCGAAGGTATAGATAACTTAAATGTCTTACAACAATGAATCTGGAGGAGATTTTGATGTGGAGTCCAGATTCAAACTTTGTTACGCTAATCATTAGACACTCCTCTTTCCCTTTTTTAAGATAAAAAAAGAAAATAAAATTTAGCTTTTGTGAATAAATGCTGCAGCTCAGCCATGTACAGCAAGAAGAGAGAGGTTACTCTATCATGTTGAAGAATCAAAGAGATACTTAGAAGAAAAAAGTGTTTGAGTGGAACATCCTACTTTTGCTTCTTCTACATAAATAATGCAACCTCAGGACAATTAGCATTCAGCGAGTGGTTTCTTGTCATATCAAGGACCGTTTCAGAAGCCAAATGATATCGACACATCCCCATTACAATGGAAAACACAGTGGGACAAAGGAAAATATTTCGCTTCAATAAGAAAAATCCTTTATTTAAAGGCCAGCTACAAAAGAGACAATGATCTTTGCTCCTGGACACCTACTAGCCACTAATGGGAAAGTTCCTCTGAAAACGTACACATGCACTTACAACTTGGGCTCTAATGAGGGCTTTGCTGTTTGATGACGACACATCTGGCACACTTTCAGAACTCTGCAGTCCCAATTATAAAGCTGTCCAGCAGGATCCTATTACGGATCTGAGCTGCCAGATCTTCGGAATGAGGTTGAAGGGAAAAAAAAAAAAAAAAAAAAAAAAAGGTGAGGGAAAGGGGTTAAAGATGAAGGAAAATTAGGGGTGAAAAAAAAGTAAGGCATGATTTGAAAAAGAAAAAAAAAGGATGGAAAGAGGTATAATGCCTTTAAAGAAAAGTTGTTTTCAGAGTCCCTATAAAGTGACAGAGATAATTTCTGCCTTCAGAGATCTAAAGAGCCTGCTAGCTTCAGGTAGCACAGAGGTTACTTCTGGCATGGTCTGCGGGCATCAGATAACACAACACAGAAAACTTCTGTCCCCCATGGAAAAGTTAATGAGATCAACTCTTTTAGGATCCCCTAAAAGAGTTCCTTCACCCTCACCCTATTCTCATCTCATTCTCTCAGCCAGACAAAAAGCGCCTGGTTGAGTTTAATTGGTCAACCAGTGCTTTGATAGCTGGGGTTTTTTCCTTGCCCTTGAGGTTACTCAGTGTATCAGAATTAGGCCAACTTGTTGAAACTGTAAGGCCAATTTTCATCAGCTTTTTTTTTTTTAGTGTGTGCGTGTGTGTGTGTGTGTGTGTGTGTGTGTGTGCATTTGGGTTGTTATTGAGGATGTAGTTTGACAACAAACTTGCAAAAATAACAAAAAATTAAAATCTCTCAGCTTTCTCAGTGTGAAGGCATTCTTCATGAGGTGAGGAGGTTCTCCAAGGCAAACTAATAAAACAGCAATCAAACTAAGCAAACTAGCTGTAGAATGAGAAGCAGTAGTGCTATATCATGTTACAGTATGATCTAATTTATTTATGTAAGAGATAGAGCGTAATTATACTCTTTTAGGATTTATATGTTATCTCTACAACGCACTGAAGTGCCAGACATGCAAGCTATGAAGTTAAAACAAATGAGTGACTAGGATTGCACTGTACAGAGGCCCCTTTTGTGGTACTTGCACAGAAAAACTGCAAAATAAACTATTCTGCAACATTATTCCATGTTCCAGAGATCAGGATACTAATCTCTGTCATATAATGACAAGAGATTAGAAAAAGAAGCTAATGGCAGCCTATATAACACTGAATATTGTGCTCATGCTGAACTCCTACCTCAAGAATGATTTTAATGCATTGGTCATGGGGGTTCTTGCTCTCCCTACTGCTAGTTTGTTTCTCTGTACCTTTGAGGTCAAGGTGTATGCACAGACTAGACTAGGACTTGACTGCATCTTTCCTGTTCTTCCAGACAGTACGGATGGCCCCTGTCATGTGAACTACCAATGGTGTCCTCACTCCATGCCTGCATGGACACAACACAGAAAAAGGAGTCTTTGAGTTAGGCTCTGCCCTCCCCAGTAGCGGACCATAGATAAGTTAGTGGCAGTCTCAGGAACTGAAATAGGTTCTCTGAGGTTCTGGTAAGATGATCATTCTTGTTCAAGTGGATCACTTCAAGCAAAATGCTCAGTTGAGTACACTAACTGTAGCTCCTTTCATGAACTCTGCTTTGCCTTGGCCTCTGTAAATTATTATTTCATTCCTTGTTCTGAACATTTTGCAGATAAAGAGGATTATTATGCCTCTTTATGCATCCTTATCATCATTTTTCCAAATCTTTCCCCCTCTGTCAATTGGGGTAAGAGGACATCACCCCCAAGTGTGGGAGGCCTGGGAGTTCAATCTCTCTTTTTTTTTTTTTTCAGCTCTTAGGATAATGTGAAAACATTTTCCTTCAGAAAACATGTTTATGCAGCATCAGCATCAAAAAGCCATTTTCTTGTTTTCCCTAATGACTTTATCAGACACACAGCAACACAATGAAAGATGTTGTTGTTATTCCTTTTTCTTTCCTTGATCTTTATGTTTTCATGGAAACATCATTAGTGAGGATAATAGTTGTGCCAGAATATATTCAACACATGGGCCTGACACTCTCATTTTAATGTATCACCAAGATGATCTTTTTTTTTTCCCCCCTTTTTTTTTCTCCTTTTTAAGCTCCCAGTATTCATCAAAAGCCCTTTCAGAGGCAGAAACCCTGAGTTACCTTTCTGCCATTTTTCTGGATGGATGCACACAGGGAAATTCTTTAGCAGAGAGTTTTCCCTTTATTTCTCTATTCAATAAAAGACGTATTTGCATAGGCTGTCAAACACCTGGAATATCAGAGACTCAAGTTCACTTTCTTGTTCTTTCTCCAATATGTATTGTGAATTCTTCTTTCCCTGGAGGAGGCGGGAACTTGGACTACACCAGCTATGCTGACCAGTTATGCTTCATATGCTTGCATATGAAGAAATATGGTCTCCTTCCAAGTGCTGGCAGAAGCGCCTGCTATAATTATAGATTACATAAACAAACAAATCCCCCAAAGCCCTAAAAAACCCTCTATCGACCTGTCTAGTAGTTTGTCCTTGTTAACCCGTTCTTTTATTAGCAGAGATTTTTACACAGGAATGGTGATTCCATTATTCCATTATGCCCACCTAAGCCCCAGGTTTTTGTAAAGTATTTAGAGCCATAACTAGCAATACTTTGCTGAAAAACTCCACCAATTTTCCCATGTTACTAAGCAGCTTCTGTGGAAGGCATGACATTGTGTCATGGAATCAGTCTTGGTCTTTTTTTTCTTTTTTTCCCAGGGAATTATATATAAAATCTGACCTTCAGCAGCTCTGTAGCTTTGTTTCTGTGTTAGATGTTAACAATAATCCCTATGGCAGTATCAATATCCAGAGAAGACAACCAAGCTCAAAAGTGGAGGCAGATCGCCATGTCCTCAAGAACCTAGTGACTCTTCAGGCAGCAAAGACAAAGGGTGAGAGAGTAAATAAGGAAGTAAAATCACACAGGAGACCCAAGACCACAGTTATCTGACTCCCAGTGCCACTCTGTTTTTGTATAGCACTGAGGGCAATTCTTTGGGGAATCAGCTTGTATTAACTTGTATTGGAAGCAGTGGAACTTAACTTTTCGTGAAAAAATAAAAAAAATAAGTCTTACTTTCCAGGGTGAGCTAGTTTGCACTGGGTTTTTCTTCAGCAGAGCGAGTTTACATACTTCTGGGTTGTCATATAGGTAGGACTCAAGGGAGCCACAGGAGCACTCCCTGATTTTAAAAGACACCTACTCTGCCAGACCCCTTGGTTATAGACTGGTGAACACATATATGTGGAATGAAAATAGCTGGCTGCCACTTGATCTTTCTATAGCACATGTTTATTGCCTTAACTTCATAGGCTGGATTGCAGAGATTTTTTGGGGGGAGGTGTTATTTGCCCAAAAGAAAAGCAATGTTGAAATATGTACTATTTTTGAACTCTTTCTCAGCTGGTCTCTTAAGAAGACAAGCTTTCCCCCCCAGCAGTGAGCCAGTCTTTCCATATATCACTGGAATCCCCTGTTCACGGTTCATCTAGAAGAGAGTGAACTACTCAGCCTCATTGCATAGTTCTCAGGTCCCATCTGAGATCTATTCATGAAATACTCAACAGTACAAATCAAGGGACCCTTACGGCACCATATAAGTTCATAACAAGGAATAAGCCATTCTCAGTGTTGCGTGCAATAGCACTCAAAAAAAAACAAAAACAAAAACACTACAGAAAACTTCGCAGGGGAGGGAGAACCACAGCGGGTGGTAACACCATTCAGCAGAATGGTCTTAACAGAAAGGTCAAATTCTCATAAACTCAGGGTTGTCAGGGTGTCTGAACACTAGGCAGCACAGACAGAAGACCAGGCAGTGATGTTATCCACCCCTCACAAAAGGGAACGGAGGCTCTGTGTGGCTAGAAGGATTCTTTCCACTTTGTTTGAAGACATGTCAATGGGAGGACTGGAATTCCTAGTTTTTCTTTAGAGTTAATGGTGGGAATGGAGAGTCCAGACCACATCTGAACCACTTTCCAGAAGTTTCTACTCCTTACTATTAGAAATTTGGGCAAATAGGGCAATTAACCATGTAATGAAGACAAATCATAGAATCATAGAATCATAGAATCATAGAATCATAGAATGCTTAGGGTTGGAAGGGACCTCTAGAGATCATCTAGTCCAACCCCCCTGCATACGCAGGGACACCTAGAGCACGTGGCACAGGACTGCATCCAAGCGGGTTTTGAAGATCTCCAGAGAAGGAGACTCCACAACCTCTCTGGGCAGCCTGTTCCAGTGCTCTGTCACCCTCACTGTTAAGAAATTTTTCCTTAAGTTCCTATGGAATTTTTGATGTTTCAGTTTCCGGCCATTTCCTCTAGTCCTATCAGTGGCCACCACTGAAAAGAGACCATCCCCGTCCTCTGCACTCCCTCCCTTGAGGTATTTATATACACTGATTAGATCCCCTCTCAGCCTTCTCTTCTCCAGGCTGAACAGGCCCAGCTCACTCAGCCAATCATAGAATGCTTAAGGTTGGAAGGGACCTCTAGAGGTCATCTAGTCCAACCCCTCTGCACACGCAGGGTCACCTACAGCACGTGGCACAGGACTGCGTCCAAGCGGGTTTTGAAGATCTCCAGAGAAGGAGACTCCACAACCTCTCTGGGCAGCCTGTTCCAGTGCTCCATCACCCACTCTGTTAAAAAAATTTTCCTTAAGTTCCTGTGGAACTTTTGATGCTTCAGTTTCCGGACGTTTCCTCTAGTTCTGTTGGTGGCCACCACTGAAAAGAGGCCAGCACCATCTACCTCACTGCCTCCCTTGAGGGCAGTGAGACACTGATTAGATTCCCTCTCAGCCTTCTCTTCTCCAGGCTGAACAGGCCCAGCTCCCTCAGCATCTCCTCATAGGGCAGATGTTCCAGGGCCCTGATCATCCTCGTGGCCCTGCGCTGGACTCTCTCCAGCAGCTCCACATCCCTCTTGTACTGCGGAGCCCAGAACTGGACACGATACTCCAGATGTGGCCTCACCAGGGCTGAGTAGAGGGGCAGGATCACCTCCCTCGACCTGCTGGAGATGCTCTTCTTAATGGATCCCAGGATCCCACTGGCCTTCTTGGCCGCAAGGGCACACTGCTGCCTCATGGTCAACTTGTCGCCCACCATGACACCCAGGTCTTTCTCCGCAGAGCTGCTCTCCACAAGGTCGGTCCCCAGCCTGTACTGGTGTCTGGGGTTATTCCTCCCCAGGTGCAGGACCTTGCACTTGGCCTTGTTGAATTGCATGAGGTTTTTCACCACCCAGTTGTCCAGTCTGTCCAGGTCCCTCTGGATGGCAGCGCAGCCCTCTGGGGTATCGGCTACTCCTCCCAGTTTGGTATCATCAGCAAACTTGCTGAAGGAGCACTCTGTGCCTTCATCCAGGTCATTGATGAATAAATTGAACAGGACTGGAACAAGGACTGACCCCTGGGGGACACCGCTAGCTACAGGCCTCCAACTAGACTCTGCACCGCTGATCACCACCCTGAGTTCTGCCATCCAGCCAATTCCTAATCCATGTCACTGTCCACTCATTTATCTCACACTTCCAGAGATTACCCAGGAGGATGTTGTGAGGGACGGTGTCAAAAGCCTTGGTGAACTCAAGACAGATGACATCCATCACTCTCCCCTGATCTATCCAGCCAGTCATTCCATCATAGAAGGCTATCAGGTTAGTCAAGCGTGATTTCCCCTTGGTGAATCCATGCTGACTACTCTTGAGCACCTTCTTGTCCTCCATGTGCTTGGAGACAACAGCCAGTATGAGCCGTTCCATCACTTTTTCAGGGATGGAGGTGAGACTGACTGGCCTGTCCTGGGCCCTGGGCCCTCCTTCTTGCTTTTTTTGAAGACTGGTGTGACATTGGCCTTCTTTCAGTCCTCCGGCACCTCCCCTGTTCTCCAGGATCTTTCAAAGATGATGGAGAGTGGCTTAGCTATGACATCGGCTTAGCTATGACATCCGACAGCTGCTGCAGCACTCTGGGGTGCATCCCATCAGGGCCCATGGATTTGTGGGTATCGAGTTTCCTTAGGTGCTCTCTGATCCAATCTTCCTCTACCCAGGGCGAGTCCTCCTCTCTCCAGGCTTCTTCTCTTGTCCCTATGGCCTGGAACTCTAAAGAGCTGCCCTTGGTAAACACAGAAGCAAAGAAGGCACTCAGCAACTCTGCTTTTTCTGTGTTATTTGTAACCAGGGTGCCCACCAGCGGACCCACGTTTTCCTTGATCTTCCTTGTGCTGTTAATATATTTAAAGAAGTTTTTCTTGTTATTTTTAACATCCCTTGACAGATTGCGTTCCAAACGTGCCTTAGTTTTCCTTGTTGCATCTCTACATTCCCTGACTACGTTCCTGTATTTCTCCCAGGGGACCTGTCCTTTTTTCCACATTCTGTACACCACCTTCTGCTTGAGCATTGCAGGTCTCCTGCTGCCTCTGCCTGACTTCTTACACACAGGGATGCCCTGTTGCTGCGTGTGGAGGAAGTGCCGCTTGAAAACCAACCAGCTCTCTTGGGCTCCCCTGCCTTCTAGAGCTCTAGCCCATGGGATTCTTCTGAGGAGGTCTCTGAAGAGGCTAAAGTTGGACCTCCTGAAGTCCATGGTTGCAAGGCTACTTAGAGCCCTGCCTCCTCCTCGCTGGATCCTGAACTCCACCAACTCATGGTCACTGCAGCTGAGGCTACCCCCCAACCTTAACATCTCCTACAAGTCCCTCTCTATTTGTTAGCATGAGGTCCAGTAGCCCACCTCTCCTCGGCTCCTTCACAACCTGTGTCAAAAAGTTATCATCAGCGCACTGCAGGAACCTCTAGGACTGTTTTTGCCTGGCTGTGTTGTCCTTCCAGTTGATGTCAGGGTAGTTGAAGGCCCCATGAGAACCAGGGCCTGTGACTATGAGGCTACTTCCAGCTGTTTGTAGAAGGCCTCATCAACTTCCTCATCCTGGTCAGGTGGCCTGTAGCAGACACCCACCACAGTGTCTCCCACATTAGCCTGCCCTTTAACCCTTACCCACAAGCTCTCAACCTGCTCATCCTCCACTCCCAGCTTGAGCTCCATGCATTCCAGTTGCTCTCACATAAGGAGGAACTCCACCACCTCGCCTTCCCAGCCTGTCCTTCCTAAAGAGCACATAGCCTTCCATGGCAGCGCTCCAGTCGTGCGAGCTATCCCACCACATCTCTGTGATTCCAATGAGATCATGACGTTGGGACCGCACACAGATCTCCAGTTCATCCTGCCTATTCCCCATCCTCCCCATGCACATTGATGTACAGGCATTTCAGGGAAGTAATTGAGCCTGCAGGTTTCTCAGGAGGGGTGAAAGAGGACCCTCTACAATCATTTCCTATCCTTACTTTCCCATTACCATACTCCCACTGGACACCACCTGACCTTGGCTGTATGGTACTGATCACCCTGTCTGTGTGACACTCCCCTTCCCCCTTCTCGTCTAGTTTAAAGCCCTCCTAACCAGGTTGGCCAGCCTTTTGGCAAAGAGACATGTACCCCTCTTGCTGAGATGGTTCCCATCATTCCCCACTAGCTGGTGGTCATAAAACAGAGTCCCATGGTCAAATAATATAGATTTTTTCACATGAAGCAAATACAGAAATATCCAGTTGCCTGATTCTCTATTTAAAAAAAAATCTAGAGGCACAAAGCAGAAGAATGTTGGAAAAGAGAGTCAAGGGAAGAGGTATGCATAAATAAAGAATATCCAAAAAATATCCAAAATTAAATGGGATGAGTTAGGCCTTAAGGAGTTACCTCAAATCAAACAAGGAAAGTATGATAATCTTCAGATTATAGCCCAGTCTCTCTCTCTGGAGCAGCTCTAACTCACCTTTCTGTTGCAGGTGCTATCCTCCTCCTGTCATTGTGCTCTGCTACAATTGGGCCTTGTTGACATGGCAAGGTATCTATCTGGAGATTCTCTTTGTGTAAGGAAATCGTGGAGTAGTTTAAAAGACAAGCAAGGCTAGATTTATGTCTCATACTGTCTTAGATGTTGGGGACAACTGAATTTCACCAAGCAATTGTAAAAAGATGCTGTCCTTTCCATCGTTGGAGGCTCGTTAAACAGTTCCTGTAAGCCAGATTTGTCTGGCATTCATGAGACCAGCTCAGAAGATTTTCTAACCTTCCTCTGCAGCCAAGTGACAGTCTGACAACTCCAATACCAGTGAATCAGTTTAAGGCAGAAAAAACACCAATTCCATGCTCTTAACATTAATCCTTAGTATACCCACATTAAAATGTTACATCTGACCGTCACAACTAAGAAAACTGGTCACAAACTATGACTATGTTTCACCAAGTGCTAAAGTCAGTATTTCAAAATGTGGGAGATCGTTTTGTGTTCAGAAGGTTCCACAAGAAAAAACAAAAGCAAAATGAACAACACAACAAAAACAATGACAAAAACCTCTTGGGTTTATGAAGCAACTTATATCCAAACTTGTTTGAATGTCTTTACTTGAACAGCATTTTGGCAATGTAATAAGAGGCCTATCTCGTGAGATTTCCAAGAGGTTTTGAATTTATATAGGTATATAAACTTTGAGAATTATTTTCCTGCTCTGATATCATTATTTCTCCCTTCAGCTTAGGCAATATTGATATGAAAATCATTTGGTGATAAGCTGACCTAAATATTTGGACCCCGAAAACATCTCAGAATTAACTAGGTTCATAAGCCAAAAAAAAAAAAAATAGGAAAGGAAAAAAAAAAAGTAGATATTGATATTGGAATTCCAGGCATTAATCCCCAAACTGTCACAGGAGTCACTTAAAAACAATAGCTTGGTTTTTCTTTCTTGTTAAAAAGATAAATTTAAAGAGTTTTGCTTTTTGCAGAGCCATTAAGTATTTAAGCTAATAATAACCATAATAAAAACAAAAACAGATGTTGCCCAGACTCCAGGAGCCAGAGATTCATCACCAGCTAAGTGAGAACTCGAAACAATAATACAAGACAGACTTCACAACTGCTTTAAGCTGTTGTAGCCACAGGAGCTCCTGATCCTGTATCAGCTTTCCAAGAACAAAAAATTCTTGGGGGTGCAGGCAAATAAATTAGAGAAATCAGCACTGAAGACTTCATAAAAAATCCACTGAAGTTCAATGGGCAAACTGCTGTTGACTTCAATGGACTTTGAGTTAGGCTTGAGTTCAAGTACTTTGACAATGCTGCAGGGAAGGCATGAAAAAAGAGCAAAATCATAAAGAATAAACCAGTATTGAGGAGAATGTCATAGGCTCTGATAGCAAGAAATAGCAATAAGTTTGGGTTGTAGTAGGCAGCGGGACTAGGAGGTAACTGCGGAGCCGTGTGTGTGATTTCACGCAACATCCATTCACACCATTTCTCAGCTCCTCACTTTTCTGAGCAGTAAATTCACTCACCATTTTATATACACACATATATATAAATACATTATTTTATTTTTAGGAGGAGAAAAGCATGCTGTAGAATACTGGTGGCCCGAGGATGGTGAGTGGGAAGATAATGATTTATAATACATTATAGGAGTGGACATGATAAAAGTCTGCAAAAAGATTCTGTTGCTCTGCAGCCTCTGGTCTCTGCATAACTTAAGCAACAAGGTGCCTCTTGCAGACTGCATGGTTTTAACCTGCAGCTATTACCAGCATTTGAGATAACATATTGTTTAATCCTTCCCACTTCAACATGAATCATTCAAAGGAAAGAGGGGAGGGGAGAAAGACTGGGGAGGGAAAGAAAAGGACTTTCATGAGAGTTATTAGAAGCGTGAGTTGCAGGATCTGATGATAAGGCAGAAAGAGCTGTTGAGCCATCTGTGTAGTGAAGGTAGGATGCTATGTGACAGCTCTCAGGGATTTGTGGGCACATCTACCAGGCTGGGAGATGAGGCACACATGGTGACTGGTGCTGCAGCCCTCGGGGCTTTGCTCTCTGTCAAGGGGTATTGGGATCCCTGCCTAATGATGTTTCTTTTGAAGTCACTTATTTTCTTTTAGCAATGACCACCGCTGATGCCTCTTGAGTCTTTTCTCGTGTCAAGTCTCTCATTACCGCAGTGGGGGCCACACGAGAGCAGAGCTCACATCTTGCCTCTCATACTGTGCCTTGGATGGGATTTGATGGCACTGGGGGCCTTGCAGGATTGAGTGGAGAACTCAGGGATCCAAGTCGGAGAAACTCTTGATACCAACTCCTCTACTTATGCACCACACCCGCAGGTTTTCCTAAAGCAACAGACGGTCAAAGAAAAGATCAGTTGCCATTGGCAAAATGATGTCTGACATTTCAGGAAGAAACACTGCCCTCCTGCCTTTTCTAGGGCTCAGTTTCACAGCATTTCGGCCTGCTTCTTTATTTGTTAAAAGTGTAATAGTTTCTAATTCTTGCTGCTCTTCTTATCTACAGGGAACCCTCTGTCTTACATACTCCTAACCTGTCAAGTAATTTAGTTTTGGGGACTTTGACACAATCCAGCTGTTTTACTGCAAAGAACAGCTTGTTTCCTCTTTTTGCTGAGCCTAAAGGCTATTTTTGGCCAAAGCATTAGTTTTAATATATCAATAGGTGTAATGAGATTTATGTCTGAATTCAAAATTTACCTTTGGTGGTCTTTCAGCCTTTCAGTCAGGTGCTGGAAGCTTCTCACTTTTGACCATTTGTTTGAAATTTAACCTATTGAAGGATGTTTGTACTCATTAAGGTGAGATGAAATAAATATTTCCTTGGAGTTAACTTGGGTATAACCTAGAAAATACATTTTTTTTTAAAGCAAGAGAAGTAAATAGGAGCAATCAGTTGGGTATCAGATATATGGTCTCTCTCCTCGTTCTAGGTGTCCCTGCTGGAGCACGGGGGTTGGACTAGATGATCTCTAGAGATCTCTTCCAATCTTAACCATTCTGTGATTCTGTGATTCAAACATCCAGATGCGAATTTCCACTGTGCAACGAACTACGAGTGGTCAAGGGCACAAGTCAGTGCCTTAAATATAGACACCTAGTGCCAGGGGAGACTCTCAAGGGTGTCAGAGAGATGTATTTGGGTCTGGAAGAGTAAGACACATACTACTGGAAACTGGTGTGCATGTTGAACTGGTAACTGGAGACCTTGCAGGATAAGCTAGGACATCTCAAATGTCAGGAAGCGGCTATGTTTGGGAAACTGAAGAGACTGAAGAGGGTTCTGCACTCTCTCTGTGGTCAGTGGAAATCTAGTTAAAGCAGTCAATGCAGTGTGCAGGGCTGTTTTCCAGACCAAATACAGATGTTAACTTTAGGGTGAACTTAATTGTTCCCTAGGCTTCATTAACTATATGGAGTGTAGCAGAATCAGGCTCATCGAGTCCGGATATTGCTCCCCATCCTGTATTACCTAAATCTAGGTGCCTGAGCTCAGCCTGAATTCTACCTATATGCATTTGGACTGAACAAAATATTGCTTTGCATAACATATCAAGTAGAAATCTATTCTTCTGGGCTAGAAGAAGGAAATACACAATGTCATATGAGTTACTTCTCTCCCTTTTTGTCATTATTTGTCCCTCCATTTCTCTAATGATATTTCCAAGGGAAAAAAAGAAAACATCAAAGTTTGGAACATAGGCTCATGTTAGGCTATGATGATAGCTATTATTACTACCACTAGTACTATTTAGCTTTTTATAGCTCTTTTTCTTGTGTATTTCTTAAAGAACTTTATAAACCAGGGAAATATCCTGATTTTCCTGAGGCAATGAAACACATAGGAAAATGAAATACTTTGTCAACAGTTAAAATGGGATTAGTGATGTGGCTGGAAATAAACCATAGATTACATAAGGAACTGGGAGAATAGTAGTTTCTAGAATAAGCTTATCAAGTATCTGGAGGCAGTGGGAGGGGGTCTGCCCTCAGTTATACTGCAGATTGTTCTTTAAATCAGAAATACTGGTTTCAGATGAGAAGAAAGAACGTGGGATTGTGGGTGAAGGGAGTATATCATTTTAGAGGGTAGAAAATAAAATAATGTTGTTTAAGAGACAGAAGTAGTCTGAGAAATTATGTAGATATCAAAAAAAATCTGAAATGTACTATGCTGGGTGACTCTTATTAGTCAAGGGAATTCAACCTTTTTTTTTTTTCTCTCTCTTTTTTTTCTTTTTCTGGAAAATGGGGAAAACATTGACATGTGACTTCTAAATCTCTTTAAAGACACATTTTTTAGCTAGGCTGAAGCCCCGCTTCTCTCTGACTGTATTTCAATCCCTGATTGCCTAGTTCCTTTTCAATTCCAGATATATTTAATAAAAAAAAGGGGGGAGGGACAAAAAAGAAGAAAGGAAAACCTCTACACACTGCCAACTCCATTGGTATCAGTCACAAACGCTTACAAGGATTACAGCACAGTAATGAGCTTTTGTACTAATGGTACATCTTTTAATAACTGCTATCAGCACTTCCAGTTGTAAGTGATAAGTGAGGCTATATTGTTAATGACAAAATGCCTCACCTTTCCCCTCCTCCCACCCTCCCCTGATACTTCATCTCACTCTCAGTTACTCAGCTGAAGGTTTGAGAGGAATTAGAGTTAATTCGGAAGTAGTTCCCTGAGACCTGATCCTGTTATATAGGTCTGGTGGCCCTTGCCTGACCGTGTGTCTGAAATCTTGCTGCCAAAATCTCCAAAGCCACAGCACTAGCAGGTCAAAAAGGACCATGGTGAGGCTGCCCCAATGGCAAAAAAAATAATAATAATTAAAAAAAAAAAAGAGTTTTTGAAAATGCAAGACTTTGAGGAAACAGGTTCACCTTTCTGCTCTTCCACAGTCCTCCTGTGTGATGTTAGCTAATACACTAATTTTTCCCAGTGCCTCTTGTAATGCTAAGTGAATAGTATTTCCCACTTCACATGAAGGATAGAAAGGGAAAGGGAATGGAATGGAATTGATCCATTAGGTGGAACAGGTGGTGATTTACTGCCATGAGATGTTATGTTATAAAAGTTGTTCACAATGGAGATTTTAAGTAGTAATTAGGCAGTGTTAGGGTTAGACTATGGATTGATCATTCTGCCTTGGCTGCAACTAGGTTTGTACCCCTCCCTCTTTGCTTTCCCTTTCCCTTTCCCTTTCCCTTTCCCTTTCCCTTTCCCTTTCCCTTTCCTTTCCCTTTCCCTTTCCCTTTCCC